>NC_089791.1:46134882-46207382 GCF_040412425.1 Macrobrachium rosenbergii
ACAAAAAGATCAAAATTCCTTATAAAAGTCTCTCGCTTCGTAGTTTTCAGGTCGAACCTACTCCCTCCTTTTTAACCCATCTCATTTTTCATCGAGGCTGCTCTAGAAAAGGCACCAGGCTTTCCGTCCCTTTGGCCTTCGCTAAATAAAAAAAAAAACGAAAAACAACAAACAAAAGACAAGGTAGAAAAAAATCAAGTCTACCTAAAAGGTTCTGGGCGCAGACAGCATCAGCGGAAAAAGGAACCGTGAAATTGTATGGGATTTCCCCCCTCCACCCCCCCCCCGAGCCATAACGAGGAAAGAGAACAGGTGACTGAAGATTCCTCAAGGATGCTCTCGTTCTAAACCATTCCTCTCGAACTAACCTTCCTCTCTCTCTCTCTCTCTCTCTCTCTCTCTCTCTACCTGGGCCAGACTAGAGACCCTTGTCTCCGCTCCCCATCCACAACATATCCCCAAGGTCATCCCTGATCCCTTCCGGTCAGCTAACAAGATCCTCCAATCACAGCTCCTCTTCTCTTCTTCTTCTTCTTCTCCTTTCGTGAACTTCTGTGGCCCCTTCAGATAACAGCTTTTTCCAAGAATTAACATTTACAGAAGCTTCAATTAAAGCGTCGATTTTCTTTACGTCAAACGAGGGGAAGGTGAGGTTAATTCTTTTTATGTCCACCCAAAAAATAAGAAAAACTGACGGAATAAAACGTACGTACATACATACAATATAAATATATGTGTATAAATATATGTGTGTGTGTTCTGTGTATGTATATACGTTTTATTCCGTCAGTTTTTCTTATCTTTATGTTGGCTTTTGGGTGGACATATATAATATACATACACACACACACACACACACACACACATACACATATATATATATATATATATATATATATATATATATATATATATATATATATATATATACACACACACACTCAGCTTATACATACATACATACGTATATACATATAAATATGTATATATACACATAAAAATACATACACATATATATATATATAATACATACATCATACAAAATCCATAATAATCCCATAAAAAGGATTTACACTGTCATCAAAGAAATTTATTTTATTATTTGTAACTTGGTTTAGATCTGTTACTTAGTGATATAACATTCAAAGACCTCATACTAGTGTTCCAAAACATCAGCAAAAGCAATATTTACGAAGCGCTGCCCCTTGCCATGGTAGCTGGCTTGAAAAGCCCATGTGAGTAGAAGACAGGGACGATAACTAATGTATACCATACCACACTACCATTTGAGGTAGCAGTCAAAATAATGTCTGCCATTTGAGGTAGCAGTCAAAATAATGTCTGCCATTTGAGGTAGCAGTCAAAATGATTAATGTCATCTGCCATTTAAGGTAGCAGTCAAAATGATTAATGTCATCTGCCATTTAAGGTAGCAGTCAGAATGAATAGTGTCATCTGCCATTTGAGGTAGCAGTCAAAATGATGAGGTAGCAGTCAAAATGAATAGTGTCATCTGCCATTTGAGGTAGCAGTCACAATGATTAATGTCATCTGCCACTTGAGGTAGCAGTCACAATGATTAATGTCATCTGCCATTTGAGGTAGCAGTCAAAATGATTAATGTCATCTGCCATTTGAGGTAGCAGTCAAAATGATTAATGTCATCTGCCATTTGAGGTAGCAGTCAAAATAATTAATGTCATCTGCCATCTGAGGTAGCAGTCAGAATGAATAGTGTCATCTGCCATTTGAGGTAGCAGTCAAAATGATGAGGTAGCAGTCAAAATGAATAGTGTCATCTGCCATTTGAGGTAGCAGTCAAAATGAATAGTGTCATCTGCCATTTGAGGTAGCAGTCAAAATGATTAATGTCATCTGCCATTTGAGGTAGCAGTCAAAATAATTAATGTCATCTGCCATTTGAGGTAGCAGTCAAAATAATTAATGTCATCTGCCATTTGAGGTAGCAGTCAGAATGATTAATGTCATCTGCCATTTGAGGTAGTAGTCACAATGATTAATGTCATCTGCCATTTGAGGTAGCAGTCAAAATGATTATGTCATCTGCCATTTGAGGTAGCAGTCAAAATAAACAGTGTCATCTGCCCTTTGAGGTAGCAGTCAAAACGATTAGTGTCATCTGCCATTTGAGATAGCAGTCAAAATGATTATTGTCATCTGCCATTTGAGGTAGCAGTCAAAATGATTAGTGTCATCTGCCATTTGAGGTAGCAGTCAAAATGATTAGTGTCATCTGCCATTTGAGGTAGCAGTCAAAATGATTAGTGTCATCTGCCATTTGAGGTAGCAGTCAAAATGAATAGTGTCATCTGCCATTTGAGGTAGCAGTCAAAATGATTACTGTCATCTGCCATTTGCGGTAGCAATCAAAACGATTAGTGTCATCTGCCATTTGAGGTAGCAGTCAAAATCAATAGTGTGATGACTTGCTGTAGAAAACAAGCACTGTATGCAAATATGAAAAATTTAGTATTACAGGAAAGGACAAGAACCGTGCAAGTAGTCTGATTGTTTAGGAATGTATAAATCACATGCTAAGGCGCGCAGAACTGGAAATCTCTTACACCGGTCCAGACAGTGGAATGGAAGTAATCTCGAAGCGAGGATAAGCCTGGAATGTAGGAAGGTTCGTCCAGACAAAGGTCTTATGAAGGCGTGAGATAGGAGTGTTAAATGTGGAAAGTAAAATAAACGTGGAATACACACACACACACAATATATATATATATATATATATAAGTATAAATATATATATATATATATATATATATATATATATATATAAATATGTATATATAAATAGTTACATATTTATATATATATATATACATACACAGAGTGTGTATATATATATGTATATATACATATATATATGATATTTATATATATATATACATACATATATATATATATATATATATATATATATATATATATATATATATATATATATATATATACATATACTATACATATATATACTGTACATATATATATATATATATATATATATATATATATATATATATATATATAATGTATATATATACCTGTATGTACACATACATACATATATGTATATATATATACTGCATACATACATACATACATACATACATACATACATACATACATACATGTATATATCGCAACAGCAGCCCAAGCAGACGAACATACCTATGTGACTGAATATAGTTGTAATTTAAAGGTCTTTAATTAGCCTAATATGAAATTAACGCCCTAAAGTTCTTTAGAGCCGTTAACAAACTTACTCCCCTTGAAGGTAACTTCTGCTGATTGATCAATACTTCAAGTGCTGCCATCTATAGGGAGATTAAATTCCGACACGTCTTCATCCTTGTTGGGTTTACTGTGAATAACAGGTCTTTGGTACTTAAGTACAACAGTAAGTAGACATTTAATGATACATGGACCTTAAAGGTAAGACAACAGAGCGAGAATATAGATATGTATTCCAACGTCTGATAGAGTGCGCTCGCAAGCATACATTTATATATATATATATATATATATATATATATATATATATATATATATATATATGTATATAACTCATACATACATATATATATACACAGTATATATATAGTATATTTACGCGCCTACACACGCATATATATACTGATATATATATATATATATATATATATATATATATATATATATATATATATATATATATATATATATATATATATTAATATTATATGATTATAATCACATCGACACGTGATTCGTTTATCACACATCACCACAAGTGAAAATATGAGAGACTAATTGTGGGTCCTGACCGGTTTCGACTTTATTTCCAAGCCATTTGAAGCATGGAAATAACGTCGAAATTGGCCAAGACCTACAACCAGTCTCTTATTCTTTCACCTGATGTGATTTGACATACATATACAGTATATACATATATATAATCAATAAAATCACAAGTGATCCATGTAATTTTAGTGCAAGTACCACAGGAAGCTATAAGAGTTCAGTATCTAGCTGCTTCACGCTTATTTTACAAATGAGGAACTGTTTAGAACAGGCAAAGAGTAAACAGCTGGAGAGGGAACCACCAGATAGTGGTATTGTCAATTCCAAATAGTCACGTCAACTGAAGCCCACATGAAATTGGGTGGACAACGCCCCCTGCCTAATAGGATACAAAAAGCATTGTTGCAAAATAAACATCAGACCTTAGCAAACAGGCGCAAGCAGCAATGACAAATACCGAGAAATGAAAATCAAGAGAGTATTCCATTAGGATAGAGGATCGATGCCTTGCAAAACCTTGTCGGGGACGCGCAAGGTGTAGTTTGCCTTTAAACTCAAAGAATTTTATCTCAACAATCTCAGGTCGCATTAAGTATATATCTATGCGCTCGTGGTGGAGGCCCCAGCTGGACGACGATGGAGCCGGTTAAGTGAAACTGTGGGTGAAGGCTGTTGCGCGCTCTCTCTCTCTCTCTCTCTCTCTCTCTCTCTCAGAAAATGTGGGTAAAGGCTGTTGCTCTCTCTCTCTCTCTCTCTTTCTCTCTCTCTCTGAAAATGTGGGTAAAGACTGTTCATCTCTCTCTCTCTCTGAAAATGTGGGTAAAGGCTGTTGCTCTCTCTCTCTCTCTCTCTGAAATCATGGGTAAAGGCTGTTCCTCTCTGTCTCTGAAGCTGTGGGTAAAGGCTGTTCTCTCTCTCTCTCTCTCTCTTTGAAACTGAGGGTAATGGCTGTTGCTCCCTTTGAAACTGTGGGTAAAAGCAGCTGCTGCTTTCTCTATCTGAAACCGTGGGAAAAGGCTGTTCCTCTCTGTCTCTGAAAGTGTGGGTAAAGGCTATTGCTCTCTCTCTCTCTTTTCTCCCTATCTCTCTCTCTGGAACTGTGGGTAAAGGGTGTTGCGCTCTCTCTCCCTCCTTCTAACGTTATTTTCTATCATCATTACAATATCAATGACTACAAATGACTGCTATCTGCTCATAACTGTAAAAAGAGCTTTTCTCGCAATCGCTCTCTGGTCTCGTAGCTTGGTGGTACCGCGTCTAGCTCAAAATTGGACGACCCTGGTTCGAATCTCGAACCGGACGGGGAGGGGCGAATGGGAGAGTTTCCTACAAGTCCACTGCATCTTTGTTAACCTAAGCAATGAACTGCGTACACAGTTGTTAGGCGACCGATGTGGGTCGCAGCTACGAAGAAATAGGAAGAGGGAAGAGAGAAAACTAGACATTTTTATTGCTCTATCAAAATGTATACCATCAGAACTTGGGGGCCTCGTTGATATAATACTTCTTATCCAACAGGGATGACATATAAATATAATAACTTAAGCGGTAGTACAAAACAAACTATGATTTTAATGAAAGGATGTGTTGCCTTTCCTCTCCTTTCTCATAAGTTTATCCATTATTATATTTTCCTTTCTTTAGCTACTCATCCCGACAAAAGTGATAGATTTTTAAATTTAGAAATTTAATCCCGTTAAAATGACGGCAGTTTTGAAGCAATTACTAACAGCTGCATCTTACAATATATCTGTTACATGATAGATCCAGACTGGGTTTTATCTAGTAAGAGCCTCTCTCTCTCTCTCTCTCTCTCTCTCTCTCTCTCTCTCTCTCTCTCTCTCTTTCTCCCCAAGGTAACACGCTGTTATCATTAAAGTTTTTTATATACAAATAGCACATGCACTAAATTTTCTGATTTGACCATCGTTACCTCGACTCTCTCTCTCTCTCCCTCTCTCTCTCTCTCTCTCCAAGGTAACACGCTGTCATCATTACAGTTTTTTATATACAAATAGCACATGCACTAAATTTTCTGATTTGACCATCGTTACCTCGACTCTCTCTCTCTCTCTCTCTCTCTCTCTCTCTCTCTCTCTCTCTCTCTCTCAAGGTAACACGCTGTTATCATTAGTTTTTTATATACAAATAGCACATGCACTAAATTTTCTGATTTGACCATCGTTACCTCGACTCTCTCTCTCTCTCTCTCTCTTCCTCCCTTCTCTCTCTCTCTCTCTCTCTCTCTCTCTCTCTCTCTCTCTCTCTCTCTCTCGTATCCTCATTCTGCAGTAGCACTGCGCCCTTTGCGGGAACCTTCCCGTCCCGGCATGACACAAAATCTTTCTAATTATCGCATATGGAAAAACTCCCGACGCCGCAAACCGTAGCAAAGAAGACAGGAAATGAAACAGCGCTGACAAGGGAAGAAGGGTTCGCAGAAGAAGGCGAGATAAGAGTGAAAAAAGATTAATGGTAAAAGAGAGAGAGAGAGAGAGAGAGAGAGAAAGAAGAGAGAGAGAGAGAAGAGAGAGAAGAGAGAGTAGGAAAGGAAAGGGAGAACAAAGAGAGAGAGAGAGATACAGCGAGGGAGAGGGAAGGAAGAAAAAGTTGCAGAGAGAGAGAGAGAGAAGAGAAAGAGAGAAAGAGAGAGAGAGAAAAGAGAGAGAGAGAGAGAGATGAAAATGTGGAAAACAGCAAGAGGGAGAGAAAGGGGGGGGGGGGAGACAGAGGAGGAGAACAGAGTAGAAAACGGAAAGGGAGAACAAAAGAGGAAGACACAAAGAGGGACAGTGCGGGAGGAAAAAGTTGTATGAAGAGAGAGAGAGAGAGAGAGAGAGAATTAATGGGAAACTGTGACATAAGAGAATAAAGATGAAAAGATTTCAGGAAGTCAAACATAGAAACACGAAGGAAACTGAAGCAGAGTCAAGAAGAGAAGAGATATTGTAAGTAAAGAGCTTTTGTCATCGCATATTACACTCTTCTTACACTTGTTTATTACTGAATTATGCTTCTTTGTTAATCTAATTATCCTAAATGAGCAATGAGCTGAAATATAAGAAGACCTCACGCTCGGCAAAAGTTACACATAGCTTTTTTTAAATGTGACAATTTTTAATAACGATGTCACGGTACAGACGCCACGTCACTTACATCACGTACACGGAAGCATATGAAGAATACTGCCTGACCGAAGAGCAATAACCCGTGGTGACACCAGGTAAGCTTAATCTAAAACAACAACAAGAATTTAGCTCGTGAACGGACCAACATGGCAAGGATATTCAGAGAGATGTCACTTATTATTAGTATTGAAAATTAGTTGACTAACTAGACAACAGACTCTTACAGGGGTTGCCCTACGGTTTGTTTCTGAATGAGGTGGAAAAAACATGGTATTTGGAAGCTGAAGGGATGTTGCCAATTAAGTTTAGTATGAAGGGCTGTTGCCAATAAAGTCTAGTATGAAGGGATGTTGGCAATCAAGTTTAGTACGAAGGGATGTTGCCCATAAAGTTTAATATGAAGGGATGTTGCCCATAAAGTTTAGTATGAAGGGATGTTGCTAATCAAGTTTAGCATGAAGGGAAGTTGTCAATCAAGTTTAGTATGAAGGGATGTTGCCCATAAAGTTTAGTATGAATGGATGCTGCCAATCAAGTTTAGTAAGAAGGGATGTTGCCAATCAAGTTTAGTATGAAGGAATGTTGCCCATAAAGTTTAATATGAAGGGATGTTGCCCATAAAGTTTAGTATGAATGGATGTTGCCCATAAAGTTTAGTATGAAGGGATGTTGCCAATCAAGCTTAGTAATGTCTGCAGTATGCCACGTGCAATTCGCTAACCAATCCTCTCAATGAAAATAATATTGAAAAAGAATAAATAATAAACCATATGTGTAGAAATACGATTAAAACGAGCAACAACTAATATTATAAAAAGCTCTTCAAGCAACGAAGGCGCGGCTGCGAAAGCAAAGCCTCAGTCTTAAACTTTGAATCACGAAATATCGGAAACAGAAAGCAATCAGATACGATTAACTTTTTGCCTTAGGGGAGGCATTTTGAAAAAGCAACTGCTAAATAATAAAATAAAAGCAAACGAGGGGCGACTTCGTCTTCCAGCAATATGGGAATTGTGAACTTATGGATCAACCGAGTTGATCTATATTAAGCCCTTTTAACTTGTTTCCGGAATCCTTCAATACATATGTTTAGGAATAAGAACTTTTTCTCTCGCTGTGACTGATGCCGGTTTGTGAAGTATTGCCTGCTCTGGTCTCTCCTGAGTGAGAACGAAAACATAAAATGTAGCAGCTGTTTCACTTTAAACTAAAATGGACAGGATGCAGGCGATATACTTTCTTTTAGTATTCCACCAATACAAGTTAGAAACGTTTCGAGAATTACATCAAATAGAGAATGGTTATATATATATATATATATATATATATATATATATATATATATATATATATATATATATATATATATATATATATATATATATATACACAGAGAGAGAGAGAGAGAGAGAGTATGTGTGTCAGGGAAGGGGGGGGGGATGAAAGAGAGAAGTCCTTGTCAGAACTTTGCCGGAGGAGTTTGAGGTGCAAGAAGTAACTTGGAGCTCCCCCGTCTTTCTTTCTTGTTCTTTCATTTCCGCGTCGGGAGAGACAAAACTTGTTACTTTCTTCCCTCAATGCCTCCTCGAACTCTCCTGCAGCGCCTTCTCCGAGCGATTTCCTACCTTATGGGCATGCGCCAGAGAGGTCGATTTCACCAGGGACTAAACCCCTGTATCAATTGTTTAGCCGAATTTGCCTGCTTATGGCTACCGGCGAGTGAATACTAAATTATTATTCACTCTATTTTATGAGAATAACTTCTCTCTCCCAACACACACCAGGGCCCCGGACAGCTGCCCCCTAACCTCCCAAAAAAATTCGCAACTTTTCGTTTATGTAAATATCTTATGATATAGCTAACATAAAGGGGCCATGCTTATGCTCTGATTTGGTTAAAATGTCATGTTAACTTCTGCTATCTTTCATGCAATACAATGTCTCTCTTTCTCTCTGACTGTTTAATTTATTAAAAAGGCAAATGGCGTCACAAAACATGCGTGATCATTATCAATTAAATGACCGTTAAGTATAAGAACCTGGTGTTAAAAAGGAAAGGTTACTAATACTTCTCTGTGACTGACTGATATAAAATAACCAAAGTTGATTGACAAATAAAGGTCACTGATGGCTCACTGACTGACTTTCACGAACAGCACACTGAATGACTGACTGGGTGTACATAATACTTGGTCTTGGCACGCATACTTAACGGCCCGCTGATTGACTGACTGATCAATATGAAACATATGTAACGTCCCAAAAGAAGGTGGCTTGACATTTCAGTGACATATCACTAAACAGAAACAAGTGACATTATGAAGCAAAGGACCTACACATTTCGCTAGCTGATCAACTGGTAAGAAACAGCTGGTGTTACCAGCTGTTTGATGAATCATTAACTGGTTTACCGATTGCCGTTGGTAAATGCCTGGAATCACTAACCGGACAATCAAAAGCGTATGGAGCAGTAACTGACTGCATCGTGAGATACAACTGTCGTCACAAGCCATGGAGGTCGTTGGTGATATAGTGATTGCCTGTTACGAAATACAAACAACAGCAATTCCATAAAACGTCAATAATAAGCTAGTGATGATGATAAATCCCAATAAATCAGACTCCCACTTATGTCTACTCTTTGTGAACGTAGCTCCCTATAACGTTGTGCAGACGCTGCTGATAGAAGCCCGCTCTCTGCGAGTGTGTACCTGCACAAAACTAATTAACACGAGACCATAATACAGAAGCCAAGTCCTTATCTCTCACAACAGGAACATGATTCTTTCCAACTTAGCGTTAATGTTGCTGGTAAAAGCACACTCACCTGCGGTTTTGTACGTGTACAATACCGAAGTGTGGAACTGTGCTCTTATAAACTGCGTAGTGTTGCGGAATTCCTTTTGTAGCATACTTCACTGGGCGAAGGATTTTCTCGTTTTTTTTTTTTTATTTTTGCTGTCTGTCTTACAAAGCGAACAAGGGAAGCTTCTCCAAGCTAAAAACGTTAGCAACTGCTGCACTTGAAGCCACCACTAAGATAAAAATTACGTAAAAGGTAAAAGGGGGAAAATCACATACAGAATATGGTGATATCTGAATATAACTTTTAAGGAAATAACGATGATGCCAGAGACGGGAAATATAAAATTAATACGCCCGAGAGGAGAGAAAACGTCATAACTTAACTTTAGTTAAAGATTAAGACGTTTACAGGATTACGAAACTAAAGCAAATTAATAAGATCACGGAAGAAACTAATTCCTTTCATGATGTTACATAAATAAACGGAATTAGGGAATAACAGGAGGGTTTTGGTCAGTGAAAAAATTGATAAGAATATAAAGAAACAATCAATTCATACTATTATGTTATTCAAATAAGTTGGATATTTATATATATATATATATATATTTATATTTACATATATATATACATATATATATATATATATATGCATATTTATATATATGCATATATATATATATATATATATATATATATATATATATATATATATATATATATACATATTACACACACACATATTACACACACACATATATATATATATATATATATATATATATATATATATATATATATATATATATATATATATGAAAGGAGTTTAAATACAATGGGACGAGACCACGTTAATAAAATCATTATGAAATGACGTGCTTATATAATACTCTGTTGATCAACTAAATGAATAAAAAAAAAAAGATAACATCATAATTACTTAGGGCCCACTAAGGCACGGTTACAAATTCCTCCAGTCACGAACACTGGAGGGGACACTCGCCATTCCTGTGTCGGTGTCCAATTTACGGCGATGCTTTCGTTAGACCTAATGAGATGATGACCCGTGATGACCCGTGGCGACCTGCTTTTTTTTTTTTTTTTATTAAACTGACCCCAGTCATTTACTTAAAACGGTGATTGAGTTAGTAAATTTCCCCCCTCTTTAGTTTTCGTTTTTTTAGTAAATGATCTCTTCATTCTGTATTTCCCATTACCTTCTGTTACTTCTTTCTAATGAACATCAAATTCTTCTGTTTTTTGTTTAAACTGACCTCAGTCTTTTTCTTAAAACGGTCATAGAGATAATAAATTTCCCTCTACTTATTTAATAAGTGATCTCTTTTTCTGTATTTCCCATCATCTTCTGTTACTTCTTTCTAATGAAAGCTTGAATTTCAAGTCAATGGCTCTGAGGGCTTGTTCCATACAAATAGAGTTCGTCTTTTGAATAATAATAATAATAATAATAATAATAATAATAATAATAATAATAATAATAATAATAATAATAATAATAATAATACAGCAGACTGCCTTACATATTACATGACATGGAAAAATAACGAATTCATCGCATACATATGTAAAATTATTTAACCAGTTATAGAAGAGGGATACGAAATACATAAATTATTATACAAAAACATACATACATAAATGTACAGACACGGAGGATGCATGTAAAATACGTGTCAACATGAATCTTTGCATAAATTCAAGAGGAGACAAGATAAGGGAGATGAAATACATACACGCATATTCACATGCATACATCCATACTTACATACCAGCAGTGAGAAAGAGGCGTGCAAATAAAACTAAACACGAAATATACACGTATACACGCAGGCAGTTATATAAACGTACCAGACAGCTCTAGATTAACCATTAAACAAAATAAGCACATGCTTAGGGCCTCAAGGAAAGCGAGGCGCCCCCCGCAGAGTTTTTTCCAGTGCCAGATTTAAATGGACTGCGGTACGAATGTTGCAGCGGAACGCGAGTCCACGATAAATGAGAAACAACACACAAACAAGAATATTATTGATATTGGTATTGCTTCGAAGAGATTAATATTTTATTAGTGGGAATACAACAACACTGGAATACTGATGCCATAGCGTTTACTTTAAAAACAAACAATCTTACAGTAATTGTTTCATTCCAAAAGGTTTTTGCAGTACAATTCAACATACTTGGTATTTTTATTCACAATTACATTTACGAGGGGGTGGGGGGTTAACCATAACCTTCTCAGTGCTTGGAGCTTGCAAAGGTCTGAATCCGGCCATGATACCAGACCCTATACAAAAGACTAGGCATACGAAATTGGCCTTATTTTCCATACACACACAAACACACACACGCACAAACAAATCTCGAGAGATCTGTAAACCCTCTTGCAGCCAGCTGAAAGGGCATTCACTCCATTCGGCAGAAGCATACAATAATAAAAATTAAGACAGACTAATCAACGACCAAGAAAAATTTTCATGGATAACTAAATACCAACAAATAATTAAATACCGATAAATTAATAAGGGGACAGCTAAAGAATTGGAACAAATAACTTAATTATCAGTTTACTAGCAACCGAACATGAATAATGGAGGCGACTTTAAGCAGAAGAAAATTTTTTTAGTATGGTGAAAATGAACTGGATATTGTTAAAAGGGAATAAAGATACCCGGAATACTAAAAGGCAGTAATTACAAACTGCAAAAATAATATAATGAGTTGCCTGAAATTAGGAATATTAAAAGGGCGCCAAAAAAATAAGAAAATAAACAATTAAAACTGGACGACGAAAGGTGACAATCGGAGGGTGTATACAATAAAAAAAGATGAAAATATAAAAAAGGGGGAATATACAGATAAAATCTTTTAAAATGGGGTAATTGTAACGTAAAAGAATATAAAAAAAAAAAAGCTTAACAAGAGGCTGAAAAGCCAGGAAAGAGGCCATACACTGAATTCATAAAAAAATGAGCGTCACTACACATAATTACTAAGAGAAAGTATTAACCTACACATGTCAAAATAAAAGAAGAAAATGTTGCAATATCACTTCCTTGAAAATAAAAGAGCGAAAACGCTGAAAATAAATCGCGAAATGTCCAAAGCGGATATATGAGATCTATTTCATAGATACAATTAATATAAATGCTTTATATCACAGTGGCGTTATAGAAGTACGAGCTCTAAACGAGAATGTGGAAATGCATGGCGTGGTGTTCCTTGTCTTATACACAAACTCACGTAAGCATTATACGAATATATATATATATATATATATATATATATATATATATATATATATATATATATATATATATATAATATATATATATATATATATTCTCCTCGCTGCTTGGGAGAAAGGGCTGGGGATTGGCACGATACACGTACATCGTTACCGGGGTCTAAGCGATGTCAGGCAGGGCAGCCGATCGAGGCTACGGCCTACCCCAACGCCAAATCAAAGTCCTTCGTCAAGAAGGCATCGTACTCACCCCATGTAGAAAATGGGAAAAAAAAAAGCACGTTAAAACGAAGAAGAAGAAGAAGATATATATATATAATATATATATATATATATATATATATATATATATATATTTACATGTATAATACATAAATATATACATATATATACACATATGTGTGTTTGTGTGTATTTGCAATAGCTAATACACTTCTCGATTTCTCATACTTTTTGGGCACACTCATCGCCACGAGCCCATACCCCAAATAAAGCAACAGATGAAGTAACACAAACTCCAATGGTTGCAGGGTAGTTTAGGCTAACCTCAACAGTATGCATCGAGAAGTTAAGCTGTTATACGTGTATGTATGTGTTTTTTTTCCAATAGCGTATATTTTGCTTACAAAGCATCTACGCGTCAGTACATAACATAGTACTTCCGCATATGTAAGCAAAACGACTAGACTGATATACACTCTCTTACCTCTCTCTCTCTCTCACAAACACACAAACACATACACACACACATTCGCTGATCGATCAGCTAACAGTCCGCGTGAATCATCCTCTTGGCGTCATCTCACGCAACATATTGCAAGCCGTAACTAGAATGTCGGTTCTGAAGATATATAATTCCCTCCCTCCCCTCTCTCTCCCTTCCCCCGACTATAAAACATCAGGGTGGATTTGTTGGTTGGGTGGCCCAGATTAAGCCAGCTTATGCCAGCACGTGTACTTTCCTGATGGTGGACCCTGTCAGTATGGTATAACATTAAGATTATAAGAGGCTTTGAGTGGACCTCTAAGATCTACCTACCAGTAGAGACTTAAACACTAGTAAGATTCAAGGATCTACGTCCATGTTGGTTGGTCAGAGATCAGATGTTCATAACAGGCTTAATACTCTCTTTCACACCACCAGAAAGGCCCGAACTGGTCTTATACAACCAACGACCGCCGTAAATGATCCAGTGAGAAATATTAGTGATAGATTTTAAATAAATTATAAAACTGTATTGAAAAATGGAAGTTAAGTACTGAAAGCAGAATGGAAATACGGAAACATAGAAAGTACAGAAAAGAAAGAACAAAGTATAAAATTATTTATGAAATTAGTAATGAAAAAAAGGAAGTTAATCATTGAAAGTAGAATGGAAATAGGGAAACATAAAAACTACAGAAAAGAAAGAACAAAGTATAAAATTAATTACGATAATAACAGATTATTAAATAGTAATGAGAAATGAGGCACAGCAAAAATATTAAAAGAGGAACAGAAGGGAGAATGGAACATATTAAGACAAGCAGATAACGACGCAAAAATGTCAATCATAAGATTAAGGTCGTGCCATTCACGTACATTGAAAAGTCTACGGCAAAATCACCGAAATGAGAACAGAGACGAAATGAAAAATCACAATCTATAGGAATTGAAAAAAAAGGAACGAGAAAAAGAAACTACAACAATGTTGATAATAAAAATATTGAAGTTTCCTGCGTTCAAATTCCATACTGTTGCTATTAAAAGGGGAAAAAATGGAAATTTCCCCAGAGCCTCTGCGCTCGCGAAGAAGAATTCCATGATACTAAAATAGCGGAAAAAACTCATCTGTTGTACTACAACGCTGTTATTAAAAAAGGAAATCTTTCTCGGGACTCGTAAAAAAAACTACGCGCTAGAAGCAAAATGCGTGGACGGTCGGAATAAGATCTCTGCTCTTGAAAACATTACCGACAGATACATCAACGGAGAGATTAATCGTTATATCCCGAATAGGAAGAATAAATCAATCATGATCACTATCATCATCATCATCATCATCATTATTATTATTATAGTAGCAGCAGCAGCAGCGGCGGCAGCAGTAGTAGTAGTAGTAGTAGTAGTAGTAGTAGTAGTAGTAGTAGTAGTAGTAGTAGTAGTAGTAGTAGTAGTAAAAAGAAAGAAAAATTATAAGAACAAGATTTCGATACGTATTTATTTTGAAAAATGAATGAATGAATATATATGTATATATACTGTATATATATAATATATATATATATATATATATATATATATATATATATATATATATATATATATATATATATATATATATATATATAATTCAAACAATCATGTAAACATGAGGGATTCTACTGCCCTCAGACAGAAATAGAAATGGCTTAATGTAAGTCAATACGCACGGCTCACAAAATGTCTAAATTCTCAAAGGACGAGCCAGTGATTCAACTGCTAAATTCTCGAATGTTGTTTCGTACAATCTATAAAATCTCCGTGGATTGCCACGAAACTGCTCTAAGAATAAAAGGCCTAGTAGTTAACACTGAATCCTAAGCGTATACCATCAAGGAACTAAAGAAATCCAGTGAAACCAACTGACTGTTCTGATAGACGGGGATCTCTACCTATCTAAAGTCCCAAAAATGGCATAAAATAGGTAAAGGGATTTTTCTTCTTAGTGAGAAAAGCATGGACTAAGAAGCACTTTATATTAAAAGGTTACGAGCTTCTAAAAACTGCGGAAAGAAGCAGAACCGGACCTAATAGTAATCCATTGCCAAGTTGCACCAGGCCTCTACACGCCATTCTAGTTTAAGGTCATATTATTCCAGATATCTATATCAAATACCTGGAATTCTAATATATGATTATTGTAGAGACACTAACGACGCTTTTCGTATTTCACTTTGATAGACATCGATATATATACTATGAATAATTGTAGAATTATAAATAACTCAAATTACGTTTCAGTAGGAACTATTATAATAAGGGATTCAACAAACAAGAGAAACAATCTACTAATGTTATTCCATTCAATAATCAAAATATCGTTTCGTGTAATTCCTAGGAGAGAGAGAGAGAGAGAGAGAGAGAGAGAGAGAGAGAGAGAGAGAGAGAGAGAGAGAGAATCCATGAAATTACAGAAGGAAAGTTTTCCGATATCACAAAAGAGATCCGAACTATTCTAACGATCTGTGGAGATGATTGCAAAATCTAAGAGTTCTTCACAAACAGGAAGCTCTCAAACCCTTAAAAAAATTATGAGAAAAAAACATTACGAGACTTTCATGTCTGAATAAAAAAATAATCATAGAAAAATCATATAAAAATATGACATTTCCTTCCTCCTCGGATACTTGGCAAACGCTTCTGTTTGTCAAGTATCCGAGGAGGAAGGAAATGTCATATTTTTATGAAATATCTTTATTTTATATGAAACGACGTGAGATGAAAAAAAGGAAAATAAGTATTTCAGATATAAGAAAAACGCCAAGTCTCTGGAACTATTATGCAGAAATTGATTGCTTTAGAGTTAAATATGATACTGGTCGATTTAATTAGATCTCTGTTACATGCACATGCAAGAATCCATCTTGCATTAAAAGTGTTTTTTTCAATGCGTTGGTTTCCCTACACGTAAAAAATTGAGTAATATCTTGCCCTGATAAGAGTCAACGGTAATACTGAACTTGGGTGAGATTAAGTCTTCTAGGATGGTCCGCCTTCCTTTTCCTTAAAAACATTTCAAAACATGGACGTTCACTTAAAATATTTTCAAGAGTCTTGCTAATGTCATAGCAAAGCAGTATATTAAAGTTAAAGTCTTTCTTTCTTTCATCTTATTATACTAAACTCGATGGGTCTGTTGATAACAGCAATTCGTATCAAGCTGCAGTCCAGGGAAACGGCTAACCCAGGTGTCTAGGAAATGGATACTTAGTGGAGAACCAGTGTCCTCACCTGTATGCTTGACTGATTGGTTTAAGTCTCCTCACCTGTATGATTGACTGATTGGTTTATTTATTAAATTCAGGCCTGCAAGCCAAGCACTGGGGTACTTTTGGCCATTAATCGCTTAAGGAGATGAAGTACAATGTGGAACTAGGAGAAAACCCATCAACTGTAGTAAGAGGTAACAGTTAGAGAGGTTGGGCAGCAAGATTGGAAAAAGGTAAAGAAAATGGGTTGAAGTAAAAGGCTAAAAAGTGGTGGCAGTAAAAGGCTAAAAAGTGGTTGCACCTAAGAGTAGAAGGGACACTGCAAGCACCCTTTAGCAGCGCCTCCAGTACCGCACATAAGGTTCACGGATTGCACTATTCCTCAAAGATGACAACACCTGTACGAAGAATAATGAAATAACGGAGTAATAATTGGCCATCAGCATTTCTGCCACGCGCAAAACCCAGCATGAACCAGCGAAATTTTGTCAGACGAGATTCCAGAAGGTCCTCCATCCTCCAGAAGGGCCTTTCTCTCATCTTTTCTTGCGTCAACAACTGGAGGCGACAGGTTCGTATACTGGCTCGGAGACAAGATTAAAAGATTAATACGAGACGATTTAATTAGCAAACTGCTAATTTACATTCTCTCTCTCTCTCTCTCTCTCTCTCTCTCTCTCTCTCTCTCTCTCTGTTTGATTGACTAAGGGGCTTGTTCTGGATCCTCATTCGATGCTATAAGGATGTTGGAGAGGATCCAATTACTCTGAAGTTTAAGTGAGCACCTCGATTAAGTTTTAATTTCCCTCGGTTTTCTAGATTTAAGGACGGAGTATACTCGAATTAATGTTCAAATAAACGAAAAATTCTTTGAACCGTTTGCACACTGTTGCCTTAATATTCTCTTTTTATAATTTGGTAAGTAACATCAGAACAGCAATAATTACTACTTTGTAATAAAGAAATAAATTCACTCAGCCGTAAAGTGCATCGCGTAATTTAGCTGTAAGGAATTAATATCCATACCTGACATGTTTATTTTTCAGATTTAATTAAGTACCTTAATTACATGCTAACCACTGGGTATCATCAAATCAAATTTCACGACGAAGGTATTATTCAGACCAGTGGTTCCCAAACTTTTTTTGGCCATGCCCCACCTAATCTCCGCGAAAATCCTGATGCCCCACTGTGGTGATATATAAAATTCTTATATTCACGTGGAGGAAGCCTAAAAGGTCATTAACTTGGCAAAAAATTCTCGAATTGCCCTCCTTAAAAATCAAAGTACGCCCCACGTTGGGAACCACTGATTTAGACAAATATGCTACCAACTGGGTATCAGTAATTCAAATTTCAGAACATAAGAGATTACCTGGATAAATATGCTACCAACTGGGTTATCAGTAATTCAAATGTCAGTACATAAAACATTATTTGGATAAAGAGGCAATAAATTAGGTTCAAAACCTAAATTTCACTTCACTGGGTATCAAACATGTAGCATTTACAAATTGTTAATACGGGGCTAAACTGTAAAAGGCTTTTCAGTCAGTGTTCAGCAGGGTAAATCACTCACCCAGTTGGTTTCTCGGGTCTAACTGTAGTCTACCTCAAAACAAAACTTGTTTATATTCTTGGATAATTGTACCCTTCATTCTAGTTATTCTTTTAATCCCATTTTATAAATGCAACGTGTATACATACAGTATTATATTTATCGATTTTCTGAGTATCACACAAAGTCTACGGGAAATGAGATCCACGTTCAATTATCACAACGTTTCGAACCAGAAAATACAATGAAGTGTACATGATTACGTGTGATACAATTGCAAATGTATCTATGTACTGTATATGCATGTATGTATATGTACATATATATGAATACATATATATATATAAATATATACAGTATATGTATACATATATATATGTATATCAATATGTACACACATGTATAAAGCATATAAAACGGTCAATTTTGACGAGGCACTCACATCAGTTACGATATGACTTCAAAAGATTCATCTGTTATTCTTCTCCAGCAATAAATTTCTAACATCCTGTTACCTTGAAAAAATGTCTTTGCGAAACAATCAAAATCGAACAGACAAAGTATGGGACTCCACGGCAAATAAACAAATAAATGTTCTTCTCTTCTTTGATCTACCTACACATTTAACTCTATTTCTTTTTACACAGACATTTCTGTTTGCTGAAAAAAGCAGGCGAATTTCGCTCACCTTCAGCCAGTTTATTTGCACCATTTTTGGTCATTTCTGCAAAAGAGGATTCACCTTCGCATTTGCGCATTTATGGGTTTTAAAACAGTTTATTTTAGACCATTGACCTAAAAATTTAATGGTTGTGCTTCCTAGTGCAACATTTTCATGATTGTTCTTGTCAGTTCAAACATATTTCACTCAATTTCTACCTTCTATGGTTTTCCCACATTATGCGCTGTTGCAAAATCAACTTGATCAGATTTTTAAAAAATACTATCTGGTATTATTTAATATTCGCTCGTCAATTTCTATGTGGTGTTGTTTTTACATGCTATAAATTTAATGTTTTCCTTCTGTAATGCTTCTTGATTTTTTCTGGTATGATTTTCCCATAGAATGTTTTATAACAGAACTTATTCGGAACCTTTCTCTTAATTTTAATCACTTTCTATCTGATACAACTTGGCAGTCACGACACCAGATAACCCCCGATTAACCTGAAACAGCATTCACATACGCAGCATATACGATCAACACAATTACAAAATGAATTATGCATCACACACTTAAAAGTTACTTTTTTTATTTTCCATCAACTTCCACCTGACGTAACTTCCCTACGTTATAGTTTACTGTAAAACGTATTCAGATTACCACATCTAACCATCCTCCGATTTTCATAAAACCGTGAATCAAAAATTAATAAAAGAAATTATTCTTTGTGTGACTTCCCTCTCCACGCAACCTTGACCTCAAAACATCAACAGAGGGAAATCAGCGAGTTTCGGCTCTCGGGCAAGAAGAAACGTTTACAAAAACGTTGCTTACAGCTCTCTGGAAGACTAATTAGGGCCATTAATTAACACGAGAGAGAGAGAGAGAGAGAGAGAGAGAGAGAGAGAGAGAGAGAGAGAGGACCTCTCTTAAAGTTCAGACACACAAAATACTAGGCTAAAACATACGGTCAAACAAAAGAAAGACAGACATAGGAAGAAAACAACAGAGACACATAAAGAACCTGGCAATAACAGGAGCAGAAGGCAGGCAGAAAGAGAGAGAAACTGATGAAGACTAAAGAAACACAGAAAAACAAGGGGGAGGGAATATCCAGCTGACAGAAGAAGAAAGGTAAGGGGGAATAACCTCACTGACAGAAAAACAGGGGGGGAGGAAGAATCCCACTGACAGGAAAAACAGGGGGGAAAGAACCCCACTGATATAAAAGGGGGGGAGAAGAAACTCACGGGCAGAGAAACAAAGGTTAAAACCTGATGGACAATAAGGAAGACAATGGGCAAGAATCTGCCTGACAGGAAAACACAAAAAGAAACGGACACAGGTCAGAAAGGCAGAAACAGAGACATTCACTGTCAAGGAAACAGAGAGAGAAAAAAAAAACAGTTAAGGAAACGGACACAGACAGAGACAGAAAAACGGAGAAACGTCTAAAATCAACCTGGCAAAGAGGCAAACAAAGGAAAGCGCGTCTCGATTTCACGTGCCATTTCATTTTGGCTGGAAGGCGCCATCTCAACATAAGTAATGGGCTGGTTTGAGCAAATTCTGTAGCATATATATATATATATATATATATATATATATATATATATATATATATATATATATATATATATATATAGTATATATATATATATATATATATATATATATATATATATATATATATATATATATATATATATATATACTCACTCTAATATATATATATATATATATATATATATATATATATGTAGTATATATATATATATATATATATATATATATATATATATATATATATATACTGTATATATATATAATATATATAATACTAAAAAATGTGTGTATGTGTATATATATATATATATATATATATATATATATATATATGTATATAAATGTATATATAATAGCAAATACTAAAATGCATGTGCTTATGTGCCTACAGAGCATAGCAATATGGTTTGTAAACACACTTGGAAGCGTACATGCAGAAGCATTCTCTCTCTCTCTCTCTCTCTCTCTCTCTCTCTCTCTCTCTCTCTCTCTCTACTCTCTCTCTCTCTCTCTCTCTCTTATAAGTAGCGTAGACGGGAAACTTCAACAGCAAATAGAATCATAACAAAATTCAAATAATCATTGCTTACACAAATGAAGAAACTTCCATCTGATGTAATATTTTCCAAATCAAATGTCGTTAATAAGGCTGTAATTTAATTACGAAGGGCTCGGATTCCATTCTGTGAGAGAGAGAGAGAGAGAGCGTCTGACATCCAGATGAATTTCCCAACCGACAACGAAATTATCATCACGAGATGACACGGGCAGTCTTTCCGAAAGATTATGTAATTTTGAAATAATTCCGCCATGAGATTATCTCGTTATAATTTACCCAGTGAGTGAAACGTCTGACGAGAATGGATAAAATTTTCACAAACATAATTTGATACAGGAATAAGAGAAATATCTTCCCTACGTATGAAACAACGGATGGAAGATTATTTCCCAAGGAAACATACGGGTGACAGCAGGAGGCATTAAGAAACTGTCATCGGATCATGCTATTCACTTAAAAAAGATTTACTTACAAAGTTCACTTTAAAAAAAATTCATGAAATGATTGGCATTACGTCACGCCTATCGCTGAAATGATTTAGGGCAAGTTATCCACTTTTTAAAAAATGCTTATCAGGTGACATAAAAATTAGTTTATCCTAATTTGAAATAATTTAAAACATTACCCAGGGAATAGCCAGTAAGATTTAGGAATAGTTTTATTAGACCACTAGTTATACTCTTACTAAAACCATCGATAATAATAATAATAATAATAATAATAACAATAATAATAATAATAATAATAATAAGGGTAGAATGACCTACAGAACAGATAGACCTATCCCCTTGCAAATAAAAAAACATAATCTCAACAATTTAATTATGATTTTTATTAGGTAACAAACAGTACATAGCACCGAAATTATTCAACCCTAACGACCCGACTATAAAGCCTAACGTGGGCATGAAATAATTCCGCTATGAAATTATCATAAAATTATCCAACCCACGGCATGACTTCCTCTCTGGGCGCGAATGTCGGGATGGAGCATATAATATCTCGGCCATATAAATGATGTTCGCTCTTTTGAGAAATGGCGAAGCCATGTGATCGTCCATGCGGGAAAAATAACGTGTTTTGGCGATGTTTAACTTCTCGAAAAGCCGAAAAGAAGATGTCTGTTTATAAATACGGACGTAAGAGCGCATACTACTCGAGAAACATTGAATTAGGAAGAATCAACATAATGTTAACGTGAGCTACTCAGCCTAAGCCAGAGCTGGAGACGCGGAATTAGAGGCGAGAATATCTGGCTGCGCCAGACTGCAGAAGAGTCAACGCTCGGTGGAAAAAAAATCTGTTTCTCTCTCTCTCTCTCTGAGAGAGAGAGAGAGAGAGAGAGAGAGAGAGAGTGAGAGACTCCTTTTCATCTCATGAGATGCAGATATTCAGCTCCTAAGAGGAGAGAAAGGCAGATATATATGCCACGGCAGCCCCAGAATTACGGGATCTAATTCCAAAGTCATCCACGCACACACACCAGCCGTCCTAATTTCACTTCAACACCCCTCTCTGCAAACCCCGCCCCCTCCCCTCCCCCCTCACCCAGCCTTGTCCATCCCGTCCCCTGGCATCGCCCCTTCCCCCCTTCCCAACTCCCAATTCCAAACAACACGTAAGTCACCGACTGGAAAATGCAAATATAAATATTTGTCGATAAAGAGCGAATCGAGTACGTAAGTTTTGTTTCCATTATTATTATTATTATTATTACTATTATTATTATTATTATTATTATTGTTATTATTATTATTATTATCGTTGGTGCTGATGATTATATCTTTAACATTATTATCATTATTATTTATTTTTATTATTATTATTATTATTATTATTGCTTTTATCGTTGGTGCTGATGATGATTATATCTTTGAACATTATAATCATTATTAATTATTATTATTATTGTCGTTGTTTCCTGTTAATAATGCTGTTGCTACTTCCACTACAATTACCATTATTTTCTTGTTGTAGCTGTTGATTGCGTCATTGCTATAATTACTGCACCGTTGTTACCTTAATAATAACGAAAAATAACAAGAGTAATAATAATGTCCCTTATTCAAACTCATCATTATTTCCGTTATCTGAAACTTTGTTGATTACGTCATTGCTATTATTACTGCCCGGTTGTTACTTTATTATTATTATTATTATTATTATTATTATTATTATTATTATTATTATTATTATTATTATTATTATTATTATTATATCATAATAATAATAATAATAATAATAATAATAATAATAATAATAATAATAATAATGTTTGCCGTAGCATTACGTCCATTATTCAAATTCATCATTATGCCCATTCCCTGAAACACCATTGCTATTATTACTGCAAGGTTGTTATTTTAGTAATAATAATAATAATAATAATAATAATAATAATAATGTCTCCTATTGCATGACGTCCATTATTTAAATTCACCATTATTACCATACCCTGAAACATCATCGCTATTATTGCTGCAAGGTTGTTACTTTAATAATAATAATAATAATAATAATAATAATAATAATAATAATGTTTCCTGTCGCATGCTAATATTATTGGGCGGTTGTTACTTTAAAAACATTAATAACAAAGATGACAACAATAATGCTTCCTGTCGCATGACGTCCATTATTCAAATTCACCATTATTACCATTCCCTGAAACTTTGCGTCTCGCCGTGGGAAAGGCGCCTTCCATCCCCGGTGGCTAGCGAGAGGGACATTAACAAGATGAATTTTAATTTCCCCGAAGACTCGCACTCCCCAGACCTTGCAGGCCGCCGAAATTTGATGTGTGCCTTGTAGCAGCATCCGTCTAAAAGACGGCG
Source organism: Macrobrachium rosenbergii (assembly GCF_040412425.1). Lineage (NCBI taxonomy): Eukaryota > Metazoa > Arthropoda > Malacostraca > Decapoda > Palaemonidae > Macrobrachium > Macrobrachium rosenbergii. The sequence continues at coordinate 46,159,023 of NC_089791.1, forward strand.
ACTCATTTTGAACAAGCAGCATCCGTCTAAAAGACGGCGACTCATTTTGAACAGAAATTTGATGTGTGCCTTGTGGCAGCATCCGTCTAAAAGACGGCGACTCATTCTGAACAGAAATTTGATGTGTGCCTTGTGGCAGCATCCGTCTAAAAGACGGCGACTCATTCTGAACAGAAATTTGATGTGTGCCTTGTAGCAGCATCCGTCTAAAAGACGGCGACTCATTTTGAACAGAAATTTGATGTGTGCCTTGTGGCAGCATCCGTCTAAAAGACGGCGACTCATTCTGAACAGAAATTTAATGAGTGCCTTGTAGCAGCATCCGTCTAAAAGACGGCGACTCTCATTCTGAACAGATTTGATGTGTGCCTTGGCAGCATCCGTCTAAAGACGGCGACTCATTCTGAACCGAAATTTGGTGTATTGTGCCTTGTGGCAGCATCCGTCTAAAAGACGGCGACTCATTCTGAACCGAAATTTGGTGTGTGCCTTGTGGCAGCATCCGTCTAAAAGACGGCGACTCATTCTGTACCGAAATTTGGTGTGTGCCTTGTGGCAGCATCCGTCTAAAAGACGGCGACTCATTCTGTACCGAAATTTGGTGTGTGCCTTGTGGCAGCATCCGTCTAAAAGACGGCGACTCATTCTGTACCGAAATTTGATGTGCGCCTTGCAGCAGCATCCGTCTGAAAGATGGGCGACTCATTTTGAACCAAGGAATGAACAGCGAATTCGTCTGGAGTGCCACTGTTTTAATCGCTGCCTGGAAGATGAGGCATTTATTGTCAATTTCCTATTCGGAATACGCAAAGTTTTCTACAGACTCGCCTAAAGGGCTAAAAGCAGCTTAAACATTTATACTGACAAGCCTGAAAGACCAAACGCTGCTAAATTAATAGAAAGTGAAAAAAACGACAAATATTTAACTAATTAAATAACAAATAAATAAATGCTCCATAATCATATGTAAATAACAAGCAAATGAAAGCGACAAAATCATATTCAAACAAGTAAATAAATGAGACAGAATCATATTTAAATAGCAAGTGAATAAATGCAACAAAATGATATCTAAATAACTAATGGGAGGGACAACTCCGAGAAGGAGAGTAAACTGAACTAATTTTCTAAACCAAATTTGATTCTTTCGTAATTTCCTCACTTTTCCCCAAAATATATTCGATTCGGCGAAGACGTGCGTAGCATGTTACTGCTGTTCCCTGGAATTTGTTCCACGTTGCTGTTCGGACATTTTGAATAATAATAATAATAATAATAATAATAATAATAATAATAATAATAATAATAATAATAATAATAATAATGGAGATTCAAATCCACAGTTATGTATATGTACATATATTTCATGATAAATCTGCACAGAGAACTTTCGGGAATCTGTTCGATTCCCCTTTTCAATCTGTAAAGATTTATCTTTAAATATATGTACATATACATAACTGTGTATCTGTTTCTCCATTTCAAGACTCATGCTACTATCAGTATTTCTTAATAATGATAATAATAATGGTGAAGAAATCCCCAATAGTGTAATTGTAAACATGCATTACAATATACATATATATACAGTATATACAATACATTATATATATATACAGGATATATATGTGTGTGCATATGTATACAATATATATATATATATATATATATATATATATATATATATATATATATATATATATATATATAAATATATAACCTGCTCGATTCTCCTTCTCAATATTGTGGATTTCTTAACCATTTTAGTGACTCATGCTATCATGAGATTTTTAGAAATAATAATAATAATAATAATAATAATAATAATAATAATAATAATAATAATAATAATAATAATAATAATAATGACAGAAAAGGGTAAGCAAGACGCTCCATACTAGAAAACAAGGGTACACAATTATAATGGCAAAAAAAAAAAAAGATTATGGGTAAATATGTAAAGTATGGAGACTCAATCTGTAGATCGTTGGCAAGATGATTGAAAAGGGGTATTTAGAGAGAGAGAGAGAGAGAGAGAGAGAGAGATTAGCTGTACAATACCATTACAGTTTAAATGTATTGGTTATTTAATAATTAAGTTGAATTACGCACTCGAACGATTACAAATTTTCAGCACAAACTCTTCAGAATTTTAAATAAAAAAATTTATGTAAAACTCTCGGCCTTAAATGTATTTACCGATGACACTATTCTCTCTCTCTCTCTCTCTCTCTCTCTCTCTCTCTCTCTCTCTCTCTCTCATACTCCATCTCTCTCACATAAGCAAACACATACACAAACACACCTTACAAGTTCCTCTCTATCCTTTCATGATGTCTCGTAAGATGCTGATGTTATTGATTCAAATGGGTAATATATTATTAGCCACTGGGTACCTTTCAATCACGAGGCCGTAAACTATTTCTTCCTTTGAAAGAGCAACAACTTTCTGAACCAGCAAAAGACATTAAACAACAACAAACACAGAACCGACTACCGAATAAGGTAATAATAATAATAATAATAATAATAATAATAATAATAATAATAATAATAATGCTACATGTAAAAAAAGTTAAATAAAGCTTGGTGCATGGAATCAATGACACTCTAGATCATGCATGAGCTCTGAGAGAGAGAGAGAGAGAGAGAGAGAGAGAGAGAGAGAGAGAGAGTTCATAGGAGAGTGCTTTTGGGGTGTTCTGGGTGCAGTGATACATACATACATATATATACATACATATACATATGTATATATATATGTATATATATATATATATATATATATATATATATATATATATATATATATATATATATATATATATATATATATGTACACATCTTTTACTGCAATCTAAAAAGCTTTCCACAAAGTTAACAAGGCCCATAAAAACCCATATATTTCGAATAACAACCTGCTGCATTTCTGTCCACATTCATCATTGATCAGGATTACAGATATTTTTATTCGAAATTCAAAATTTATAGTTTCGTCGTTTAAACGTTTTAAAGGATCTTTTATCTTTATATATATATATATATAATATATATATATATATATATATAATATATATATATATATATATATATATATATATATATATATATATATATATAAATGTAATTACAAACCACAAAGATAATGACCCACCAATCAAGCTCTTTCTCTAAGCAACTGTGAAGAATCGATATTGGTGTTAGGCAAAATACCTTCCAAATATGTTTACTTTTCCCCTACGTTTATACCTTTAAAGGAAGCACTTCTGAACTATAATTAGAAACTATGCACACGATTTTAGTTAAGGGACAAGAACATAATTTGCAAATGTAATCTGTACTGATATTCGTCAAGGATTACATAAGAATTACATTAATTACCTTAGAATATCTATCGTATGAAAACGTTTGTAATATAATCGGTAGCTGCGACACAAACTAAAGCAATGGGGCAAACATCCACCCACTACCTTCCAACGTGAGCCACCTACGTAACAATGACGTCAGCAATCGAATGAATTCGTAAAGGCACGTGGGAGCCATCTGAGGATTAGAAAACTTTCTTTTTCTATCACACCTATAAACTATCTCATTCATTATTTCTGGTTACGTTTACTATTCCTTACGAAGACGCTAATGAGCAGCATTGCATGTTGGATAGTCAACTTACCATCCATTCAGGCGGAACGGGGAGGGAAGGAGTCATACTGAGGTTTAGTGGAAAATTGGGGTTGGAGGAGGAGGAGGAGGAGGAGGGGGAAGGAAGGGTGGGGGGTTAGCCGCTAACAATGACCTCCGACTGTCGGTCCAAAAGTCGCCTCATTAGGAAGGGTTGTGGGCGGGAAATTCGGTGTTAATGGCGCCCAAGACAGATTATTGGCGCGGTTTTAGCGAGGCCTGCGTCGCCTGCGAATGCCGAAGGAGAGAACTCATTCTCTCTTTCCTTGCACATTTTGGAACTATTGAAATAGTTTCATTTTCTGCCAACCGTTTCGAGTTGTTTCTGATGGTGATGGTGACACAAACGGGGATGGTAAAGATAAAAATAACGATTAAGAATTAACTCCTTTCTGCCTTTCTCTGACATATTTTGCCTTTACTGAACTGCTTTCATTCAATGAAGGGGCCCTTAGGTGACAAGCGTTTGCAGTAATGATAGTGATTAAGTTTGAGGCCGGAAGTAAACATAAATGTTAGATTTAAGACACTTACCCTCAGCCCACTAAGGTAGTGTTAAAGGGTTGTGTTCAAAAGGTTGTATTTTCTAACTGCGCGTATGAGACATGAGTGTAATGACGATGATAGCGATTGTAGTGAAGATGAGTACAAAGATATATGCGTCTCTGTCTCGCTGACATTTCACACACCTGTATTAGAGCCTCACATAACTGTCAAAAAGCCTCTAGCGCACCAGTACAGAGACTTAGACATCTGCCTACAGGACCCTCACAACCTGCTCAGAAGCCTCATATACCTCTTTTGAGGCCTCTCTATCAAGCTGTTCAGAAGCCTCATCAACAGCCTCTCACAACCTGTTCAGAAGTCTCATAGCTGTTTACGAACCTCTCACAACCTGTTCAAAAACCTCATAAACAGCCTCTTGCTACCTGTTCAGAGGCCTCACACAGCTGTTTTTAAGCCTTTTCACAACCTGGTCCGAAGCGTCTTAAACAGCCTCTCACTACTTATTCAAAAGCCTCATATAAACCTCGCACAACCTGGGAAGAAGCTCATAATAAACACTCTCACAACCTGGTCAGAAACTCATAAAAAGCCTCTCACTGCCTGTTCAGAAGCTGTTTATGAGCCCCTCCCAACCTGGTCAGAAACTTCATAAAAGAACCTTTCACTAACTGTTCAGAGGCTTCATACAGCTGTTTATGAGCCCTCACAACCTGGTCAGAAGCCTCATAAACAGCCTCTGACTACCTGTTCAGAAGTCTCATAAACAGCTTCTTACTACCTGTTCAGAGGCCTCAAGTTGCTGTTTATGAGCCCTCATAACCTGGTCAGAAGCCTCATAAACAGCCGCTGACTACCTGTTCAGAAGTCTCATAAACAGCGTAACACTACCTGTTCAGAGGCCTCAAGTTGCTGTTTATGAGCCCTCATAACCTGGTCAGAAGCCTCATAAACAGCCGCTGACTACCTGTTCAGAAGTCTCATAAACAGCTTCTTACTACCTGTTCAGAGGCCTCAAGTTGCTGTTTATGAGCCCTCACAACCTGGTCAGAAGCCTCATAAACAGCCTCTGACTACCTGATCAGAAGTCTCATAAACAGCGTCTTACTACCTGTTCAGAGGCCTCAAGTTGCTGTTTATGAGCCCCTCACAACCTGGTCAGAAGCCTCATAAACAGCCTCTGACTACCTGTTCAGAAGTCTCATAAACGGCTTCTTACTACATGTTCAGAGGCCTCAAGTTGCTGTTGATGAGCCTCTCACAACTTGGTCAAAAGCCTCACAAACAGCTTCTGACTGCCTGTTCAACAGCCTCTTAAAAATCTTTTCACAACCTTTTCACATGCCTCACACACCAGTTTAGATCATCTCCCATACCCTTAAGGGCTTCAGTAGCACTGCAAGGGCACGTGAACCGTAAAATTATTTTCAAAATCTGCAACAGCAAACAAACCTCTACAAAATATCCGGCTCTTCCGCAAGAACTTCTCCCAGTCCTACTTCAGTTCTGCATAAATAGCCTTCCTGAAGGGGGAGTTCCTGGAATGCAAATCTTAACCCCAGGGAGACTTCCTTTACGAAATTAGCGCTGCTCTCGTTAATGAGGAAGCGAGCAAGTGAGTTAGCGTGGGCGAAGAATCCATAATTTAAAGAGCCGAGAGTACGTACGGACAAATGAATAACCTGAGAGAAGGAAGAATAATTTACAGTAATTTGTGATTGGAGCGCGTATAGGGGAAAGGTGCAAAATGTGAAAACTATAAAATCGCGAGGTTTGGGTGTAACTAATTCTCGCCTTGTTCACGACAACCATTTGCTATGTAATTTTCCTAATACATGTTGCTGTTATACGTATGTAAATTAAATGTGTGCTTGATCACCAGCTGTCAGATACAAGACTTACCTCTGAGGAAATTTCCATAAAAAAACAAACTAAGTCTTTCCCACAAGCCCGGTAACAAAACATCCGAACAAACAAAGCTATAGGAGAGTAGCGAACAAGCGACAAATAATAAATCCAATAAATGTTTGCGTTGGCTAGAATAGCAACAACAGCAACGATGAATAAATAAATAGATAAAACTTGAAAGTGAATGAAGTGTCGGCATGCCTTTGATCTTGGCCTCCATTGTGAGAGTGTTATTGTCGTGTCGAATCAATTTTTTCTTTGTTTTTTTTTATCCAACCTCTCTCTCTCTCTCTCTCTCTCTGCCTTCCATTGCTCATTTAGTAAACACTCGAAAATCGCCTCTCTCTCTCTCTCTCTCTCTCTCTCTCTCTCTCTCTCTCTCTCTCTCTCTCTCTCTCTCAAAATCTCTCTCTCTCTCTCTCATTCATTTAGAGCCGAGTGTGATCACAGCGGGGAGCAGGTGATCTCTCTCTCTCTGTCTCTCTTTTCGTTCATTCCTTCGAACCATCATTTTCAGTGTGAAAAATGTTGGGCTTAACTAAAAAAATATAGCAGTGAAAGGAAGCCCCGTAAGACGTTGTTTTTACCTACTGCTGATATATCCAGCCACCCCGCCTTCATTTTCTTCTCTTGTCTTCGCAGTCCAGCTATAGCTTTGGTATCATGGTAAGTCTTTTACGTGTGAATGAATGAATGAATGAATGAATTAGCTTCATGGCGTTATTGTTATCTTCTAAGTGATGCTCTCTCTCACTCTCTCCCAAACAAACATTAAATTTACCCACACACACACACACAATATATATATATATATATATATATGTATGTGTGTATATAATTGATAATAATGTGTGTGTATACAGTATATGTACACACACATATATATATATATATATATATATATATATATATATATATATATATATAATATATATATATATACATATACTATATATAAAGATTATAAATCACTGGACATAATTTTTGGCTTTCTGTTCAAGTGCATAAATACCTATAAGGTAAGCATATGTGAGTATTTCTGAGTCAGTACTATTCTTTACTTATATCTTTTTAATTTTTTTCCACTTGATAATTGGATGTTCGATTGTGTCAACTTTGGAAAAGATTTAGCCATTCAATTAAAACTTTAATACGTCTGCCAAACTCTTATTGTCCTCTGTTTTTCTTCTGCTTCAATTTTTTTTTTTTTTTTTTTGCCTCGGGTCACTCGGAGGAACTGAAGTTTTTTTTTGTTTGTTTATCCAATCAGAGCTCCGCGTTTAAATCCTTGGCATTTAATTGATTTTGAAAATAACTTCGCCTTTGCTGCGTCGCTCCGAGCTGAAGTGTTTATTCGCACAAAAAAAAAAAAAAAAAAAAACCGCTGGATCTGTGGATGTCTTTTTTTTCCTTTGTCCAGGAACCTGACTGACTGTAGGTTATCTGGCGTCACAACCACCTAGGTGATTGGCATATTGTTTTGCGTATCCTCTGTGAAGAACACGAAACCACTTATCTGTTTTTGCAATCTAGATAGAAATCAGCTATCAATCAATACTTTATGTATATTAGTGAGTTATAAAATTTTTACATTTTTCATATATTTAGTTTTTTTAAAATTTTAATTTAAAAGTAATTTCAATGTTCGATATAAGAGATGTCTAATACAAGAGTTCAATAAACACTTGTCTATCCACTTCAGATAGGCGCTGTGGTACAGGAATGAGCCGATCCACACGCTACCACACAACTGAGTGTAAACTATGATTACATGCAAATACGCGAGACTAAATACGGATAAATACAGATAAATACGCACAAACTCACCGTTTGCGCGTTACTCGAACAGAACCTCCCCTAGATACCCGGCATTCCGTCTTCGCAGAATTCCGCTTTCTTGTTTTCGCCGCCACCGAGCCTGGCACAAAACCCACTCTAGCCCAGTAACAAGCGTTGGTTTATGTAGCGAGGCAATGGTTCGGCCATTTTCCCATTGCTTCGAACTTCAGCGGAAATTCAATTCCCGTACCGGAACTGCACTTTGTAAATTCGGCCTCTCACGAAGGGACGGAATTGCCTCTAATTGTTGGGTGTGGGCTGGGCTCAGAAATGTGTCCGGGTTCGGATTTCAAAGCAATCAAGACTGCACACCCTTCATCGGGTGAAGGTGCTCCGACCTGATTTACTGTTTTCGCCTGAAAAAATGAAAATTAAGCGGATATAACTTTGCTTAGGGAGCCACGGAGGAAATCAGGCTTGTTTAACAGGGGTTGTTCATCCTTGACACTTGAGGAAGCAATTACATTTATTTATGCCGAAGAGCTTAATAATAATTGTTATTTTTATTATTTAGAAGATGAACCCTATTCATATGGAACAAGCCTACGTACAGGGACACTTGAAATTCGAGTTTCCATAGAATATGGTGTTCATTTAAAAGAAATTACAGGAGATAACAGTAAATACAGAAAGAAGAGATCAGTCTTTAGAAAAAAAAAAAAAGATAAACTAACGAATGAGTAAATAAGCAGATGAAAAATAGGCTATTTAAAAGTACAATGAGAATTATTTTAAGGTCATAACGTATAGGATCTTCGCTTGTACTTCTGATGTTTTAAGTGCACAATATCCTCAGGTAGACCGTTCCACAGTCCAACAGCATGAGGAACAAAGGATATCTGTTTCTAATGAATGCTTAAGACTTGATGATGGAACCAGTCTTCTCTAAGCTTAGGACCTGCCACAGCAGTTTTGTTTACGCCTTTGGATACCTACGAAATCAGCTCTGTTCAAGCAACCAAATGGCAGGCGAAACCAGTTTTTCTGTACGTCTATCAGCTATAGATGAAATCAGTTTCGTTTTTTTTTTTTTTTGTAAAAATATTCGAGACGAAACCATTTTAAGCAAAAGTTCCGTAGACGGTACTAGTTGTGTTTTGTTTAAGACCAATAGTACACAAGAACTTTTGTGCCCTTGCACAATATTCACTCTACAAAATCACCGTTTATAAAGTCCAGTCAGAAATCGCTTGAATAAGAACTAATTCAATTAACATCTTTGTACTATCCTGCCAATTGAGTATGGTCCCATCTGAAGTCAGTGACAGTCATTATCTAATAATGACTTATTATGGCGATGCAGGAAGAATTGGGCATCATAATATATATATATATATATATATATATATATATATATACAGTATATAGTATATATATGTATGTATGTATATATATATATATATATATAAATGTATATATATTACACATATATATATATATACATGTATTTTATATATATGTATACATATATATATATATATATATATATATTTATATATATATATATATATATATATATATATATATATATATATATATATATATATATACATATATACATATATAAATATATATATATATATATATATTATATATATATATATATATATATATATATATATATATATATATATATATATATATATATATATATATATACTGTATACATATGTGTGCGTGCGCGCGCGCACACTGATAGACAAACAGAGAACCAGACAGACTGAACCGATCATCCTTTTTATCTGTGTAGTTCTGATCGATGATAAAAGTGGAACGACAAAGTTAGGTCACCTGAAGAAACGGTAATCGCTGGATTTCTCAGGGGGCGTCAGACGCTGCCTATCAAATAGCTGGCTTTCCTTCTGTCTACAAACAAACGGGAACGGATTTCCTGTAATACAGTGTCACCGTTCATGCTTATGTAACCAATTGGCTGCGATGAATTTTCTCTTACAATGAAAAGATGGAAACAGTCCACCGATTCTTTAGTTTATCAGGAGATGCATCCGAGATTTGACTCTCGCTCTCTCTCTCTTTCTCTCTCTCTCTCTCTCTCTCTCTCTCTCTCTCTCTCTCTCTCTCTCTCTCTGACTTCTGTTCCCTATTTCTTTTCAAGTGATGTTCACTGATACTATTATCCTAACTAATGGCAAAATAATAAAAATGGAAGTAAATACCATATTTTTAAATACATAAAGACCGTTAGGCCCCTGAAAAAAACACATTTGCAATTACAGTAAAAAACAAGAAAATTTTAGCTGAATAACTGAGCGAATATCTTACATGGGAAAGATAGAAGGACTTCAATTAGCCCTTTAATTTTCGTCTCCTTTTCCTCCAGTGCCAAACTCCCGAAATTCTTAAGCTCATTGTAAGTATATACAAAATTCATTTATCCATAAAAATATTAAATGTTAATAAAATAAAAATAAAAAGTTTGAATGACGTGGGTGATTGAATTAAAATTTTATAATTGACACAAAAACGTGAAAAATGGAACTTTTGGAGGAAAGACGTCAGTGCGTTTTAAAACTCTCCTCTCAGACTCCTTTTTCCATGAAATACCAAACCAAATACCCTCTTAACAGCCCCCGAACACCCCCCCCCATAAAAAAACCCTCTACTCATTATAAGCCATCATCCCTATTGGCAGGAAGATAAGTTAGATTTATTCGAATATTCAGATAACTAAAAATTTGGGAGTTGGGTACGGTGCCCTACAACGCCCATGCCCAGCCCAACCCTAACCCCCAACCCACCTACCCACCCACACAGTCCGCGGATGAAAAAGGGGGTATTATTTGCGACTTGCTAATCAAGTTCTTAATTATTCATGAGCAAATTAATTACACGAGGAATACGTAATTAACAGCTAATTAAAGTATGGTTTAATCGTAAGCCATCTCGTATCTCAAGAAGCAATCTTGGAGGGTCCGCGAAGTTTGGACTTCCGAAATGTGCAAATATGCGCTCCCCGATTTTCGAAGATGAAGCGTCACATGTAATCAAGGTTAATGCGGAAAACGAATAATTTTAATGCAATGAGCAAATAAACACAATGATAAGCACACGATTATTTATTCGTCTTGATTTCAACAGCAACATTACCTTATACGTTTGCATTAGTACATTAAAGAACCTAAAATGATGGTTACGATGGCATTATCATGCTCCAGATTTTTATAGGCATATTAAAACAATAATATTACCTGATTCTAAGAGCATTAGCGTTTCATTAATGTCTCATAAATTTCCACGATGTCATCAATAAACGACACAAATAATTATCCCTCATGATATATAAATATGTTAACCAAATTTGTTATAATCGTTATCATATATCTTCCTTGAGAATGATTTGTTATAGTAATAATCTTAAATATGATTCGTTCCCTCTCTCATCCACGCAACCCCCACCAACAACACACAATAATATATATATATAATATACATATATATATATATATATATATATATATATATATATATATATATATATATATATATACATATATAATAAAATATATATATATATACATATATATATATACCTGTATAAATATATATATATATATATATATATATATATATATATATATATATATATATATATACATACATACACATATATTTATTAAAGCAAGAAAGGAACTTGACTCTCTCATGATAGGCTCAGTCCTGCAATACAGAATAACAATATCGCTTTTCCATAAAAAAGAACTATACCAACCGGGCATTTAAGGCAAATTCCAGCCACACCCAACCCTCAGTCGCTGAACAAAACTGGACCGTGTATCTTAGTCATTGTTATAACAATCAGTGTTGGTATCACTAGTATTCTCCAATGCAAAGAAAAAAAAATATTGACATAAAAATACAATTGTGACCCCACCATCACTTGATCTCTTTAGTCTTTCCCCAACTTTCTTTTCAGCCGAACAAAAGAAGATCTGGCCGTGAAAAGGGAGCGCTTTCAAAACATGACGGTATACATTGTCGCTCCGTGAAAAAAAAAAAGACCTGGAAACTCTCTCTCTCTCTCTCTCTCTCTCTCTCTCTCTCTCTCTCTCTCTCTCTCTCTCTCTCTCTCTCTCTCTCTCTCTCTCGCTTTGAAATTTGAGGAATACGAAAATTATGAATAACTGGTATAAAATGAAAGCGGAGAATACGGAACATGAAACGAATAATAATCCACCTTTTTGATTTCAGAGACGTTTCATTCAAACGAGGTCGTTCAGCATCAACATCATTCCGTTTTTCTTACTCTCCTTGACCTGTCCTATCTCACTTACATAAGGTCACTTGGATACTTGTCCCGTAATCATAATTATAAATTAAAATAATATCCTGACCATCCCAAGAAATGTATTAGCTTAGGTTACTGTCATGTTGCTTATTTGGCTAGTCAATATTCTTTGTTCACTGATTTCAGTTTATCATTTCGCTATTTATTTTACTTATTTGCGGAAGAGACAAACGAGTTTTGCAAAAGGGTTGTAAATTATCATATTTATCACAGAAATTTTCGGGAAACAAGTAAAAGTATGAAATTTTCTTTAATTACTCTATACATATGATGGTGATATATATATATATATATATATATATATATATATATATATATATATATATATAAATATATGTGTATATATATATATATATATATATATATATATATATATATATATATATATATATATAAATGCATAGATATATATATATATATATATATAATATATATATATATATATATATACATATATATATGTATATATACACATAAACATATATATATATAAAATATATATATATATATATATATATATATATATATATATATATATATATATATATACACACATATATATATATACATATATATAATACATGTATAAATAGTGTATATAATACATGTATAAATATATATATATATATATGTATATATATATATATATATATATATATATATATATATATATATATATATATATATATATATATATATATATATATATATATATATATATATATATATATATATATATATATATATATATATATATAAAAGGTCTGCAGCTTATACACAAGTGACTTTTTCTAACTGCATATATTAAGCTGCAAATAGTTAATATGGGAATTTACGCCCTTAGGAATGATTTGACACCCCAAAGAAACTATAACTGATAACTGCATTCGTTTATACGAGTATATAGGAAGATTGTGTAAACCAGCTTGTGTGTGTATGTGTGTGAAGACGAAGCAAGTTTATATACACAAAACCAGCGAGAAAATGAAACGAGTTATATTACCCAAGCACCAACGTCCCAATTATACAATTATATCTGTGTCACATTTCAAAATCTAAATCAAATATTTAGTTCGAAGGACATGTCGTTTCTATACCTAAAGGTTTCAGTATTTTGAATACAGAAATAAGTGATCTTGAATGCTATAAATATAGCATACAAGACCGCTTGTATGCTTTTATAGCTTGGAACGCTTCAATTTGTGAAGACGAATGCCACAGGTGAAAGAAAATCTAATGGTACCACTGCAGTTGCTATTAATTACGTGGCCGTAGATACCTCCAGTGAGGTAAAGCGTACCGCCAGATAAACACGCTTCGGTCAATCGATCAATCAAGTATGTACACACACGGACACATGCACACTTACAAGCACACACACACACACACACACAGACACACATCCACATACACGCCAGTTAGCGCACGCACCACTTGATTGAAACTGTATCGAGGCATAATTGAAAACGACATCCAGTATTGAATATATCGAAGATTCGGTGAATCACATCACGGAAACCAATCTCCCAAGATGATGCTGATGCTGAGGCAGATGATGGAGATGAAGATCATGAAGATGCTGGGAAACGGCCGTGATGCTAATGGGAAATGGCCGTTGAACTCGGTAGGGTTTTTTTTTTTTTTTTTTTTTACACATTTCGTCCGGGAAAAATGGATCTTTTGATGAGAGGGAAAAACTAGAAAAAGACTTATTGATGTTTGTACGTATGTTTATATATATATATATATATATATATATATATATATATATATATATATATATATATATATATATATATATATATAAATATAATACACATACACATATATATATACACACACATATAGCTATATATACTGTACACAGTGAGTGAGTGTTTTCTGTATGTTACGTTCATACATACATCTTAGAATTTATTTCACTAAAATGAAAAAAAAAAAGGTTTTTATAAATGTCAAATCAGAAAACCAATATAATACTGAAGGCACTTTGCAACAACAAGTGGGAATATGTTGCAAAGTGGGAAGACAAAATTTAATAATGAATAAAAGAAACTGATGTTTTTCAGAGTTTTCAGAGCATGCTGAAAAAGCCAATGTTTCTTGCCTGGCGGAGAGAGAGAGAGAGAGAGAGAGAGAGAGAGGAGCTGTCTCATGACCCAGTAGAGAGCCCAGGTATACCCTAAAGGTGAGAAACGCATCAGATTTTATTGCAGCGTTCTTGCAGGACGAATTGAAAATGTTATGTCAACTCCGACCGACTCGCCGCTAAGCGCTTCCCTGAAGGGATGGTAAAAGTCTCCCTCGCTTCTCCTGAAGGATGTCTAGTGAAAAAAATATAAAAATAAAAATAGAGGTTTCTTTATGTTCATACGAACGTCAGATGAAGAATAAGGGCTTCTAAATAAAACTGAAATTCTTGTCCATTTTTCAGTTCTAACGCAGGCATTATTTTTCTACTGAAGCAAAGCAATACGAACATCTATCTATTTATCATTACGTGCATACATATGTACATACACATATATACACATATGTATATATATACATACAGTATATACATATATATATATATATATATATATATATATATATATATATATAAACGCAGAAAAAGGATAAAGGGAATATTTTTTCTTAAATCTTTTCTAAATTTCTGGAAAAAGATTTGCTTGCTCGGTCAAGACACCGAAGAAATTTGAAAGTATTCGTTAGACTCGCTATTCCTCCCATCATTCTTTTAAGAATACACGGGACTTTTCTTTTATTGGTGTGAAAAGTGATCAGCACACAAAGAAAAATAATAAGAACTTACAATAACATTTAATGAAACACTAACCAGCTTCCACGACACAACTGGTGACTGAAGTGGTATCACTCGGAAGAATTTTTTTTTTCTTTGAAAGGTTAAAATCTAAGCAAAAATTGCTTGAATAAACAACATTAATTCAAATAAAAAAAATTGAATGTCTCACCACAGAATGTAAATTCATTGTCAGACATCAGCACTGAAAACTGCAAACTATGACAGTGTTCTGGGACCTAAATTAATTTATAATATAGACAGTTAAATCGTACTGGATTGCTAAATCATAAAATTGTAACTTATGCAGACGATAGGCCTTTCTATTTGGTTACCGCCATCTCGAAAATATCAAGTACAAAATAAAGAGCGGAAAGCAGGCAGTAAAGAATTGGACAGACAGAAAGACTGAAAAAATATCAATGGAGACAGAGAGAGAGACCAAAAAACTAACTGATAAACATCTCAATTTGACATCACCATCTAACATATGTAACTTTCATGTAGTAGCTAATACGGACACACTCACAATGCATAAATGTTAATCTGTGATCACGAAATTAGACCATTCTAATTGCTTTCCGTGGCAAAACAAATTACTTGCTGAAGAAGTTATGAGGAATATTCAACAAGGTACCACAAAGAATAATGAAAAGATACTCGGGTGATAAGAACACGCCCGTCCAATCAGAGCTTCACAAATTACCCATTATACGGGGGGATCGAATCAAAAGTGCTTCCACCTATATCCAAATAAAGTGTTTTAAAAATTAATGCTTAAGAGAACTCCCGGAATGGCAGGTCCCATTTACTACAGATACATATTTAACAAAGCCAAAGGACTGTTCCATAGCCTCCCCATCGAACTGAAAAGATGCATATCTCTATACAAAACCATATTATTTATGAGATCTTCTGGAGACCATGGCAATTCAAACTTAGGAGAAAACAAATTAAATCATAAGGTGAAGTTGAACGAGGCCGCCAGACTTCCATAACCTATCCTTGGGACTAAAACGAAGAAATGTTTTACTAAAAAGACGCACTATTTATGAAAACTTCTGGAATAGCATGTCATATTCAGCACAGATGAAAAGAAACTAATCAGACGGGCTTATTGAAAGAGGTCGGCAGACTGTTTTAAAACCTCCCCCTTGGACAATAACGAGGCACATCTCTAGCCAAACCAGCTGTGATAAACAAACAGGATTCCAAGAAAGTATGAACTATTATTAACCAGTAACCAGAGGCCCGTCTAATGTATGAGATAAAGATTGACAGGAAAGTCTCATACGTATATATATACCTATATACATACATATATACTGTAGAGAGAGATATATATGTATGTATGTATGTATGTATGTATGTATGTATGTATGTATATATATATAAAAGTAATATATATATATATATATATATATATATATATATATATATATATATATATATATTTTTATATATAAAACAATATACAAATGAACAGCATTTTCTCTCTCTCTAATCTCTCTCTCTCTCTCTCTCTCTCTCTCTCTCTCTCTCTCTCTCTCTCTCTCTCCATTCTTTTTCTTTTTCATAGAAGGCTTTGGACCCAATTTTGCAACACAGCAGCCCACGGGCTAAAACTTATCCAAAACTCATGATGATACTTCTCCCACGAAACTGGACGACGTTGCTAATGCATACACGATTAGCTAGCAATCTCTCTCTCTCTCTCTCTCTCTCTCTCTCTCTCTCTCTCTCTCTCTCTCTCTCTCTCTCTCTTCATGAATAACAAATCCGACCTAATCGCTCTTAACCTCTTCGAGCAGAGCGCAACGGGATTTGAAATTTTGGAAGGAAAAACAAAAAATTGGACAGAAAAGAAAAAAAAAAAACTAGTCAGAATTTTTATATTCTTAAGCGAACCTTTAAATCACGGGTCAAAATATTACATTAAATAACTACAACGTAAGTTTTTTGTACTTTTCTTATGAAATTATATATATATATATATATATATATATATATATATATATATATATATATATATATATATAATATATATATATATATATATGTCAAACATGCGTAATCAGTCATTACGCGTAATGACTGAAATTTCAGTCATCACGCGTAATGCACTTAGGGACATTTGATCCCCAGGAGCTAGTACTAAACACGGCGAAATACATTTGACCCCCAGGGACTAGTACTAAACCCGGCGAAACAGTGTGGGTGACTCACTGTTTCGCCGTGTTTAGTACTAGCTCCTGGGGGATCAAATGTCCCCAGGTGCGTACGCGTGATGACTGAAATTTCAGTCATAACGCGTATATATATACATAAAAGAAGAACGGAAGAACAGAAATAAAACTTCAGTTGCACATTAGAAAATAAATATGATCGAGTACTTTAAAGCTATACAAAAACGCACGCGCTCCCTCTGTTCGTTCGATCAGCTAAGATGATCGACGTTGGTTCTGGCCAGAACCTGGATGGGTGACTACCGTAAAGGCCCCATAAACATCCCTATGGCAGAGCGTGGGTCTAGCATCATCCTCACTTCTAAAAACTTGCTGAAAATAAGAAAGGTCACATTTTCTGAAGCCACTTCCTGAGTCTAACAGGAAATGGGAGCATGGTGTAAAGAGAGAGAGAGAGAGAGAGAGAGAGAGAGAGAGAGAGAGAGAGAGTGTTGACACTCCATCTGTCTGCATGATAACAGAGTCCTGATGGCAATGACGAAGACGGACGAGGGAAACAGCATCTACTTCCAGGGCTGTCTTGTGTGAGGCTGACACGGGACGTGGAAATACACGCCTGTTAAAATTCCGACGTCACCAAACGTACTGTTGGGGTGCGTATCACCAGCGTATCTCACCACTGCGGTGTGGTGAGTCAGAAGTTACGCTGAATAAGGTTTAAATACGCAATTGTTACTGTTACCGATGATAAAATTGGTATTGTTATAATTATTAATACATCTAATTTTGTTACTAATATTACTATCGCTGATCGGAATAAAATTGTCAATAATATAATTGTGGCGCAGTGTAATAAGGTGCCAAGCGTAAAAAAATGATAAAAACCACTTTGCCAACTATGAAAAACGTAAAAGAAAAACCAGCCAAACGATTTCATGAATCATACCTCATTTTAAAGAAATTTATTCGCCTATTACATATGCAAAAATCATTAGTATGTTTTGTCATTTAGCGGCCACAACCACAAAAGTGTTACTGTTAATGAACACAATGAAAATGTTTTCATACGGCAATTAAAGCATGTTTTTGTGAAAACAACCTAAAATATTTATCCTAATAATGCTCTAATTATTATTATAACATATCTGAAAAATTTTGAAAATATTATAAAACAAAACATCCTCCTACATCCACCACGCACCTCACTGGTTGCCGCTTGCCTCCTTTTTATGACGAATAAGAACTTGTTTCCCTTTGTTTTGCATGGATTTTCGAACCTAAACATAAGGGACAAAAGTGTGTGTACAGGATAGTGCTGTACTTTAACTGCTCGCTCACAAAAAAAAACCAGTTCGGCCGCGGTGGCGCTTGCCACCTTGTTACGCCGCCCCCTCAATTATTATTGCGTTTACTATTTGCGTTACTAATGTTAGTTTTGCTGATAGGAATAAAATTGTCATTATTATAACTATTACTGCATCTACTAATTTTGTTACTACTGTTACTATTGCTGATAGGAATAAAATTGTCATTATTATCACTATTACTGCATCTACTAATTTTGTTACTACTGTTACTACTGCTGATAGGAATAAAATTGTCATTATTATAACTATTACTGCATTTACTAATTTTGTTACTAATGTTGCTATTGCTGATAGGAATAAAATTGTCATTATTATAACTAATACTCCATCTACTAATTTTGTCACTACTGTTACTATTGCTGATAGGAATAAAATTGTCATTAATATAACTATTATTGCATCTACTACTTATGTGACTATTGTAACTATTACTTCATCTACTATTAATGTTACTAATGTTAATATTGCTAATATGAATAAAATTCCCATTAATAGAACTACAGCTACATCTAATTTTGTTGCTATTGTTACTATTGCTGATGGGAATAAAATATTGATTATTATAACTTTTACTTCATCTAATACTTCTGTTAATAATTTTACTTTTGCTACTAATACTGATAATGACCATGACCATTAACAATAACAATAGTTGTAGTAGTAGCAGTAATAGTAGGTGAAAACGACGATAAACAAATGTTTACAGTACTAGTATAATTATTATTACTACTACTACTACTACTGCTACTATTACGTATGCCAGTAGTAGTAGTAGTAGTAGTAGTAGTAGTAGTAGTAATTGGTAATGACGATAACTATATATTTACTACTATAATTACCACTGCCACTACTATTACTTATGCCGCTAGTAGCAGTAGTAGTAGTAGTAGTAGTAGTATCAATAGCTGATAATGACGATGACCATAATGTTTAATCAGCTCAGTGGTCTGGTAAAACTAAGGTATACTTACTTTACCAGTAAAATTACTACTGCCACTACTATTGCTTATGCCGGTAGTAGTAGTAGTAGTAGTAGTAGTAGTAGTAGTAGTAGTAGATAATGACGATGACCATATATTTACTACTATAATTATTACTACTACCACCGCAATTACTTATGTCCCTAGCATTAGTAGTAATAACAATAATTATTACTACTAATTATTGTTACTACCACCGCTATTACTTATGCCCCTAGCGTTAGTAGTAATATTAATAGCAGTAGTAGTAGTAGCAGTAGAAGTAGTACCAACTGATAATGACGATGACCATATGTTTACTAGTACAATTACTACTGTACCACCTCTACCATTACCTATGCCACTAGCAGCAGTAACAGTAGTAATAGCAGTGGCAGCAATAAGAGCAGTAGTAGAAACAGTAGCAGTATCAGAAATACCACAACAACAATCAACTGGAAATACTTCCCCGCCTCGCAGCAGCGAATACCAGCCACAATGAGAAAAGAACACGACTCCAGACGGGAGCCTAATCAGGCGCAATCATTGTCGTTAAAAGCGTTGCCATGTTATTCCCTCCCTTTTTTTTTTCACCCCCGGTTGCGGCAGCGGCAAATACCGATCATAATGAGCGCCGCTATTATGATGCCATGGCTAAATAAGTCTTCTAAATGGCAAAGCGGTAGGTAGCGATTCGTGTATCGCAGCAACTCATTTAGCTGCCGATTGTGTGTAGGCGTGTGTATTTGTTTGTGTGTCTATTTCTGTTTTTCTGCGTGTTTTATATTATACACTGAGTAATATATTACATTGTTAAATACAGGGTATTATATACAGTAGTAGAATGCTCGACTGTCCTCTTATTGCATGATCTATTTATTTCTGTAGTAATTAATTCATAAATGCACGTACATACATACATAAACGCACACAGACACACCTCTCTCTCTCTCTCTCTCTCTCTCTCTCTCTCTCTCTCTCTCTCTCTCTCTCTCTATCTCTATATATATATATATATATATATATATATATATATATATATATATATATATATATATATATAATATATATATATATATATATATATATATATATATATATATATATATATATATATATATATACATACTGTACGTATATAAACACAAATATATATATATATATATATATATATATATATATATATATATATATATATATGCATAAATATATATATAAATAAACACTTCTTATGAGCTATGAAATTTATTGCCCATAACATTCCTTTTTCATATAGTCATGCAATTTAGACGCATACCAGGCAGAATTGCATAGACGCAACTGAACGATCGACCAGCAAATATAAATATGTAAAAAAATAAATAAGTAAATAAATAAACAAATATATAAATAAATATATAACAAGAGGAAAAGAAAATTCAAAGGTAACTTGAGATTATATATTTAGTCAAAAGTAATCGCATCTATTCTGGTATGTCCTCTTGTGTAAAAAAAAAATTAAAGCAATTGCATCCTAATATCCAAAGGACGATGCATATATTTAATACCTGAATTTCAAGACATAATTAAATGCGAACCTATTTCTGAATGCGTTCCTTCTTAGTATATTTGCGTCATTTTTATACAGTACCACATACATTCTCTTAAGTGATTACAAATACTATACAACTGGCTTGTGTAATATGCAGTCATTCACAATTTATGCTTTATGGTACTATATTTCATATTTGGTCATACAATTTATGCTTTATGGTACTTTATTTCATATCATATCTAGTCATACAATTTATGCTTTATGGCACTTCATTTCATATCATATCTACTCATACAGTTTATGCTTTATGGTGCTTTATTTCATATCTAATCATACAGTTAATGCTTTATGGTACTAGTGTATTTTATATACACTTCTCAGTATGCAAAATAAATAACCTAACATTTTCCTTAGTATTTGCTTTCAAGTATTACAAGCAAAAACCTCACGATTTGACAGTATACTGTATTTTACCAGAATATATAATTAAAGATTCCAAATTTAATTTGTTTTTGCTGCTTTCCTAACTGATCGAAGTCGTAAAGCAAAGTCTCATAATTTTCTCCTTATACTTTTTTACTCAGCCTGACGACAACGAAACTATCAGATCAATGACAAGAGAAATTCTCGAGGTCTTTCAATTAAAGAAGTTAAAAAAAATTCATAACAGGGCCGAGTGTTATGGCGTGGTGATTAACAAACCCCCCCTTACACCTACCCCTCCCACTCTCTGTCACATGATTCCCCATCCCCTCAATCCTTACCCCTTCCCTCTCTTTCTCTGACACAAACATCCATCTTGAACTCCCGACTTTATATTCCTCCAATAGTTTTCTTTAACCTCCATCCCTCTCCCTATGACATACCAGCATAAAAAATCCCTCTCCCTATGACACACCAGCATAAAAACATCCCTCTCCCTGTGACACACCATCATAAAAACATCCTTCTCCTATGACACAAAAAGCATAAAAATCCTCTCCCTGTGACACCAGCATAAAACATCCCTCTCCCTGTGACACACCAACATAAAAAACATCCCTCTCCCTGTGACACACCAGCATGAAAACATCCCTCTCCCCTGTGTCACACCATCATAAAACAACCATCTCCCTATGATTTTCCAGCATAAAACATCCCTTTCCTATGACACTGGCATAAAAACATCCCTTTCCTATGACACCAGCATAAAGCATCCTCTCCCTATCACACACCAGCATAAAAACATCCCTCTCCCCGTGACAAACCAGCATAAAAACATCCCTCTCCCTGTGATACACCAGCATAAAAACATTCCTCTCCCTATGACACACCAGCATAAAAACATCCTTCTCCCTATGACACACCAGCATAAAAACATCCCTCTCCCTATGACACACCAGCATAAAAACATCCTTTCCCTATGACACACCAGCATAAAAACATCCTCTCCTATCACCAACATAAAACATCCCTCTCCTATGACACACCAGCATAAAACATCACTCTCCCTGTGACACACCAGCATAAAACATCCCTCTCCCTATGACACACACCAGCATAAAAATATCCCTCTCCCTATCACACCAGCATAAAAACATCCCTCCCTGTGACACAACAAAAAACATCCACTCTCCTATGACACACACCAGCATAAAACATCCGTATCCCTGTGACACACCAGCATAAAAACACCCCTTTCCCT
Source organism: Macrobrachium rosenbergii (assembly GCF_040412425.1). Lineage (NCBI taxonomy): Eukaryota > Metazoa > Arthropoda > Malacostraca > Decapoda > Palaemonidae > Macrobrachium > Macrobrachium rosenbergii. The sequence continues at coordinate 46,181,791 of NC_089791.1, forward strand.
ATGACACACCAGCATAAAAACATCCCTCTCCCTATGACACACCAGCATAAAAACACCCCTTTCCATATGACACACCAGCACAAAAACATCCCTCTCCCTATGACACACCAGCATAAAAACATCCCTCTCCCTGTGACACACCAGCATAAAAACATCCCTCTCCCTGTGACACATCAGCATAAAAACATCCCTCTCCCTGTGACACACCAGCATAAAAACATCCCTCTCCCTGTGACACATCAGCATAAAAACATCCCTCTCCCTATGACACACCAGCATAAAAACATCCCTTTCCCTATGACACATCAGCATAAAAACATCCCTTTCCCTATAACACACCAGCATAAAAACATCCTTCTCCCTATGACACACCAGCATAAAAACATCCCTCTCCCTGTGACACACCAGCATAAAAACATCCCTCTCCCTATGACACACCAGCATCAAAACATCTCTCTCCCTGTGACATATCCGCATAAAAACATCCCTCTCCCTATGACACACCAGCATAAAACCATCCCTTTCCCTATGACACGCCAGCATAAAAAAACAGTAATATTTTCTTCTGCTTCATCATCAGAAGCAGAAGAAGAAGAGGAAGAAGCAGAACCGTTGTAAACAAAAGCGCATCAAACATCATCTTCAACTTATCGGCAAAGAATTCAGAACAACGCTCCCTACTCAGAACAAACGCAAGGGTGCATTTCGACGCTGACGAAAAATGGGAGTGTGATGGGGGAAGGGGGCGACGACCCTTTAAAAGTGATGGGAGACACTGACCTGACTTCGATGAGGTGATGGGACTGAGACTTGCAATTTGCAGTCAAGAAGACACCGAGACAGGCAGGTAAGTGATACATGGACTGAAAAAATGCATGGCTTTCCATTTTCTTGTAGCTCGGAGACAAACCTAGTTAATGGTGACTTTGCTTATCTAAGTATTTTGTTATAATTGGGGAGACTAACGCTAAAATAAAGGTAAAAAAAAATATATATATATATAATTATCAATGAACTTAACATTGTGTCGTGCGTAGCATGAGAGAGAGAAGAGAGAGAGAGAGAGAGAGAGAGAGAATGTTTTGGTTGCTGTACGTTTGGGGAAGTTTTACATAAACCGTGACCTTATGTCGGATGCTCGATAATCCTTTTGTGTATGTGTTTCTCTCTCTCTCTCTCTCTCTCTCTCTCTCTCTCTCTCTCTCTCTCTCTCTCTCTCTCTCTCCGCGGACAAACACACACACGGTTTAGCAGTTCAATATTTCATCACCCTCCATAGGTTTCCTCAACAAAAGAAATACAGGAAGCCCTGAGATCCTTACCCAGTCTTCCTTGTCATTCCTGATTCCTCTGTTGTTTATTTATTGTTTCCCATCGCGACCTTGCCTGTTTTTTCTGTGTGTGTGTGTGTGTGTGTACTTGTGTGTAATATTCATTATTAATATCCATAGTGTGTGTACGAATTGTAGACACATGAAAATGTTCCACCAGGAACTGTGGGCACTTGAAAATGCACCACCGCGGACTGAAGATACTTGAAAATGACCCACCACGAATTGCAATGCGGCGCGAAAATGCCACCACAGACTGTACACGCCGAAAATGCCCACCACAAACTGTAAACATTGAAAATGCACCACCACGAACTGAGAACGCGAAAATGCTACCACGAACTGTAGGCACTTGAAAATGCACCACTCCGAACTGTAGATACTTGAAAATGCACCACCACGAACTGTAGACACTTGAAAATGCAGCACCACGAACTGTAGGCACTTGAAAATGCACCACTACGAACTGTAGATACTTGAAAATGCACCACCACGAACTGTAGACACTTGAAAATGCACCACCACGAACTGCAGACACTTGAAAATGCACCACCGCGAATTGTAGACATTGCAAAATGATCCACCACGAATTGTAGATACTTGAAAATGACCCACCACGGATTGTAGACACTTCTCAGTTCTAGAACAACTTTTTTACAAATGGCTGTTTTGTGGCGCCCATAACAGACTGTTGCGAGCCACTGTATAATGTAAATCTCTCTCTCTCTCTCTCTCTCTCTCTCTCTCTCTCTCTCTCTCTCTCTCTCTCTCTCTCTGACACTTGAAAATAACCCACCACGAATTGAAAACACTTATAAATAACCAACCACGAATTACAGACACTAGAATATGACTAACCACGAATTGTAAACACTTGAAAATGACCCACCACGAATTGTAGACATTCGATAATTAATCACCACGAATTGTACACCCTTATAAATGACCCACAACGAACTGTAGACACTTGAAAATCACCCACCACGAACTGTAGACTTGAAAATAACCCATTCATAATCAGAGAAACTGAATTTGGTGTAAGAACACTGTAATATTCGTCTTATGAGGAAACTAGTCGGTGAATATCGGTTTCTGTTATCACTCAATCCATTCCTTCCATAAAAAAGAAGTCCTGGGAATCAATATGGGGATGTTAGGAGGATTAGACATGGTGGTGGTGGTGGTGGAGGAGGAGGAGGAGGAGGAGGAGGAGGAGGAGGAGGAGGAGGAGGAGGAGGAGGAGGAAAGATGAGAAACCGTGGACGGTGGTGAGGGGAGGGAGGAGGATGAAAAAGGGCTACAGCTGATAAACATCACATTTCCCGCCAGAAACAGCAGGCGTTGTAGACGAATTTTTCTCACCATGCTCTCTCTCTCTCTCTCTCTCTGAGTATTCTGTTTTATCAGTTCTAGAACAACTTTTTTTACAAATGGCTGTTTTGTGGCGCCCATTACAGACTGTTGTCAAGCCACTGTATAATGTAAATCTCTCTCTCTCTCTCTCTCTCTGAGTACTGTGTTGAACACGTTTTCACAGTTTTAGAACTAATATTTTTTTTTTACAAATGGCCGTTTTGCGGCGTCCACAACACTGACTGTTGTCAAACCAGTAATAAAGCAAATTCTCTCTCTGTCTCTGTCTCTGTCTCTCAGTCAAAATAAATCTGAGAGACTTCTGCATTTCACTCCTACCGCACCATCAAACATGCTAAAGATTTCTTCTCACATTATCGGTCTGAGATTTTTCTCTCCCAATCTTTCCTTCGTGCTCTCGTTTTTCTTTTCCTTTGGGCCCACATTCCACACCCTCTTCTCCCCTCCCCTCCCCTTCCACAGACCCCTCAACCCCCACTCCACTTTTTCCTCCTGCACAGAACAAGTCGAGACATCAGAAGGAAACTGAGGAAACTGCGGCTGCGAGAGAGAACACTGATTTCTATCGGACTTTGGATAAGTCAGATTGACACGTCCCTCTCCCCCACCAATGTCGTGTGTCATACAGTACAAATTCTCTCTCTCTCTCTCTCTCTCTCTCTCTCTCTCTCTCTCTCTCTCTCTCTCTGTATCGTTACAAGTTCTGTTCAGTGGCACTTTTGCTAAAATGGGCTTCAAATTTTCCTGCTCTTTCGAATAAGAATAAAAGGCGTTGATTTGTAGTCTGTAATGCAGTACTTTTATTGAAATATATTTGCTGTCACTGCATTTCTCTCTCTCTCTCTCTCTCTCAAATGTGTTATGTACATTTGGATAACTGCTGAAACAAAATTTCCGTAGATGCAAAAACCTAAAAACATTCTTCCCTCCTCGATTCCTTGTATAAGTGCTTGTACAATGCTGTACGAAAAGAGGTACTTTGGCAGCAGCGGCCTTGCGGTAATATCATTTTGCTACAAGTCTCTCTCTCTCTCTCTCTCTCTCTCTCTCTCTCTCTCTCTCTCTCTCTCAGCGTTATTTGGTTTACACACTATCTACACACCAGCTGCCTATCTACCTATTTCGTTAAAAAAAAGTGCTATATTATGCACAATAAATCGTTGTTGCAGATGCTACATTGCAGCAACTGTTTCTCTCTCTCTCTCTCTCTCTCTCTCTCTCTCTCTCTCTCTCTCTCTACTGTTAGTTTGTGTACACCCTATCTGCACACCAACTGTCTATCCATCAATTTCGTAAAAGAAGAGGTATATTATGCATAATAACTCGCTGCTGCAGATACTAGATTGCAGCAGCTCTCTCTCTCTCTCTCTCTCTCTCTCTCTCTCTCTCTCTCTCTCTCTCTCTCTCTCTCAGTATTATTTTATGTAAACACTGTCTAGATACCATCCCTCTATCTATTTCGTACAAGAAATGCTATATCATACATAATAACTCGCTGCTGCAGATACTAGATTGCAGCAACTCTCTCTCTCTCTCTCTCTCTCTGTGTGTGTGTGTGTTACACTGTGTACACACTAACTACACACCCTCTGTCTATCTATCTATCTATTTCGTAAAACAAGTGCTATATTATGCATAATAAGTCGCTGCTGCAGATGCTAGATTGCAGCAACTCTCTCTCTCTCTCTCTCTCTCTCTCTCTCTCTCTCTCTCTCTCTCTCTCTCTCTCTCTCAGTCCTTGAGAAGTTCCAAATTTTCTTTTTCGCCCGAATGGATGGATAGTTTATCTCAATCGAAAAGTACTTGCCTCGCTTGAGACGCAACGTTTTGCTTTTGTTTGACTGTGAAGGATGCCTGACTGAGAGAGGAGGAGGAGGAGGAGGAGGAGGAGGAGGAGGAGGAGGAGGAGGAGGAAGGGGAGGAGGAAGAGGAGGAGGCTGCAGAGGAGGAGGAGGAGGACAAAGGAAGAAAAGACGTCACGGGAAGAGAGAGAGAGAGAGAGAAGAAGAAGAGAGAGAGAGAGAGAAGAGAGAGAGAGAGAAGAAACATAAACAAGACTTCAAAGACTTCACTGAAAAAATATATGTTTTCCATGATGTTTTACCGTTAATAGGAGTGTCAGTTTTCTTGTTATTAAATGTTGCTCATTTCAATTTACCATTCGAAATATCTCGAACGACGTAAGTTAAAATGAAAATTATTATGAATACCTGTCACAGGGTACATGCAGAATTACCAACTACGTTGTCGGAGCAGAAATCTTCACAAAAAGACTCGATATTCAATCCGCTAAAATGATATCAGGCGGAGGTGTTTACATGGCTTCACAGGGAAGATTTACGTGAGCGTCTGAGTATTTGCGGTGAGGCAAAACATTTCAAGAGGGTTGTTCAAAACAAATACGAAGGCTTAAGGAAAAAGATAATACAATGAAAATTTTCGTAGTATCTTGATAAAACGAATTCACGGAAACTTTTTTTTTTTTTTTTTAGGAAGACGGAGAACACTTGTTATATATCCGAAGCTAAAGCTCCGCCAACAGAACTGATGAAGGTTCACAATAAAAAGCAAGTAAAATGCGCCGAAGTTTCTTCGGCGCAATCGAAGACTGTACAGCCGCTACAGCGTATAATCAAGAGCCACCGAAAATAGATCTATCTTTCGGTGGTCTCCGGTATTCTATGGTCGCTGCCCATGAAACTAACCACGGCCCGGTGGTGGCCTATCTATATCGTTGCCAAAGCACATTTTTGGCTAACTTTAGCAAATAAAATAAAACTACTCAGGCTAGAGGGCTGCAATTTGGTATGTTTGATGATTTGCGCTTGCCCATTTGCAGCCCTGTAGCCTCAGTAGCTTTTAAGATCTGAGGGCGGACAGAAAAAGTGCGGACAGAAAAAAGTGCGGACAGGATAAAGTGCGGACGGACAGACAAAGCCGGCACAATAGCTTTCTTTTCAGAAAACTAAAATAAAAAAATAAACAAATTTTTTTCGTAATGTCTTGATAAATCACATTCACAGAAAATTACATTTCTGTTCAGGAAGACAGACAACACTCCCTTCATCAGAAATGATGAAAATTTAAAAAAAATTAGCAAATAAAAAGTTAAGCCAACCACCTCTCTCCCTCCATCGGACCTGATGATGATTATAAAAAATAAATGAAATAAATAAAAATATAATATAACCATCTCTTCAAAAATGAGAAACAAAAGATCGAAGTAATGGACGAAATACGGAAAAAGGGGGAGATTTCCAGAGCCTGTAGATAAAAAAAAAAAATACCAACCACCAACCCCTTCAATCTGAACGTACTGCAAGGTATTCTGCTCCACATATCTACGTAGGCAAAGGGTAAGATTTACACAATTAACGGTAGAATTAAGACAAAATTAAACAGGAAATGTGTTCTTGTTGCTTTATTTTAACATTCGTCATGAATCACTTGGTCGATTTCTCCCAAACTGCTAAAATACCCAGTCACAATGGTCATTCGGGTTTGCTCAGAAGGAGCTTCTGGGTAAGTTGGCGGTGAAGTGGAGGACACTTTAGCCCTCGGCGTTCTCGCGCCCTGCAAGTGGCAGCAATAGCACTTGTTTGTTTACTGAACTGGAATCATTGGCCGTTAAGAATTCCCTTTCTCTCTCTCTCTCTCTCTCTCTCTCTCTCTCTCTCTCTCTGTCAGATACGAGTATATGAAGAGCGTTGCGTTACAGCACCTTATGTCCAGCTGTGGCACTGATTAGGTTACGTTCACGGTGTATGGCACCATTACAATAAGCAAAGATGTAATGCATTACTGCCCTAATGCTATTCTCCTTGAATTTGAATACATTTCTATCTACTTAATAATTTATTAATATATTTTTTCTTTTTACCTTCTCTTACTTCCTAATGAGCACCATATTCTTTTGAAAGCTTGAGTTTCAAGTCAATGGCTCCTGTGGGCTTGTCCCATATGAATAGGGTTCATCTCCGTATAATAATAATAATAATAATAATAATAATAATAATAATAATAATAATAATAATAATAATAATAATAATAATAATAATAATATATCTACAGCTCAAACACATAAATACAGAACTTTAAGTCTCTACTGAAATGAAATGGGTATGCGCATACTTACAGTAAAAATCATAAGCAAAAATTACATAAAATCTCAGGCACTTGGTGCAAGCTTCACTGCACAGATTTGGGATCAGATTGCTACACATACATCCATACTTTCATTGTCGTTCACGAGAGACTGTGAGGTAACTCATGGTAAATCATTTATATGCTGACCAGGCATAATATCAAGTCAATGACTGGGTACAAGAATAAAGCAAAAATTCTAAAGAGAAAATTCACAAAAAGGAAGAACACTTGGAACAGGCTTGATTGCTTATTTTTGGAGTGATATTGCTAGCCCCAAGCAATTACCCATAGTACTCACGGGAACCTTGTTCCAACGAAATTCAGAGAAATGACCAGATTTTATGTAATGTCTGTGAAGAGAAATACGATTGTATACTGTAAAATTTGCTTTGTTCTTAGAACTTACAGCCCACGAAGAGATACGCGACTGTAATCTGTTTAAGTTTTCATAATTTTTGATGAGTATAAGCGACTGTATACTAAGCAAAAACTTATGAGAAGATACAAACGCCAGGGAGCGAGTTTTAAGAACAAAGCACACTGCTGAAAACCAGTGACGCAACATACTGCTCCGGACACGCAGTCATTTGAGCCTTTTTTGAGGAGCCTAACTCTCCCTCCAGACATGAAACAGCCGTTGGTTCCAGTCTGCCTGGCAGTAATGGTGTCTCCAGACAGGTTATCCGGCGCTTGTACTCTAAGGACACCATTAAACCTAATTATTGCTCGTCATTAACTCCAGAGTGGCCATCAATAATCAGTGCTAATGTTCATCTTTAAATGTAACCTTCTCGTTTAATCTCTATAGTTATTTTGAACTGAGAGGAAGGCATGAACGCAAAATTTCTGTTAAAATGGTGAAATGAATCAGAATGATTTTCTTTTACAATCTAAGCTATATGTGGCTTTGGGAATGCACGAATTCCTTAATAAAATACACCATAATGATGTCTGATAGAAGCTTTAACACAAAGCACTACTTCCTTTGTAGAATACTACACAGTTCATCATGGAAATATCACCGACGAAAATTACTGGATACTATGACTCTACCCTTAATGGTAACCATGGATAGTAAGAAGAAGAAGAAGAAGAAGAAGAAGAAGAAGACTAGTATGTCCATACAGAAGCTTGAAACCCGGTAATCCAGGGATATAAGACAAGAAAACGCTTAGGATAAAAGACTGGACCGAAATCGACACAATATCAAAAGATGTAAAACAATTTCCTAAAAAATCATCGGGACACTGCTAACATTAGTTTTCTAAAAATGGCCGAGGCAGACGAATTGGGGAATCTAATGTCCTTAGCATGACCAACCCATAAGAAAACCAGAAAGAGAGGAGTCAGGTTGAAAAACAAGAAGGCCACCATAAATCAGCACGGAAAAACGGGAGTGTGAATAAGAAATAAGTAATCAAACTGCGCATTCTAGGAGCCAGTATGACAGCGCACAGACGCATGGTTTAAAAGAAAAAATCCTAAATTACAAACACAAATCATGATGTCTGACACAGTGACTGTTTCATAGGCTAAAACAAGGAGGAGATATGATGAATAATTAGGAAATACGTAATTGGCATAGTGTCTGCCACCAATACCACAAGCAAAATACCCTATGGAGTTCAAACGTGTTTCCGACTGGCTGAGTTTTTCGGGTGAGTTTCCATGTGACTCCCAACCTCCAATCCAACCCACCATCCCCCCCACCTACCTCCTAGATCGCATTCGATAAATCTTGAAAATACAAAATGACCATTTCCATTTAATATTCGTTAGTATATGCCCAAATTCTATCAAGCTATAAACTACTATTTCATACAAGCAAGCACGCAGAAACATGAATAATATGATATGCAAAGTTTAAACGTATCAACGCTTTCCAACATCAAGCGGTTTCGATATAATAAACAAAGCGCAAAAAATCAAAACCAAAAATCAAGCAAACAAGAGAAAGCAAAAAAAAAAAAAACAAACAAACAAACGCTAACCAAAAAAAAAAAAAAAAAAATCCAAAACAATTACCCAGTGAAACTTTCAGCACAGAATTCATTTCTAGCATCATCATCAAAAGACAATAACAAAAGGCAAACGACTCCAAAAGAGTTTCGGATCATCTGAACGACATCAAGGGACTGTCCCTGTAAACAATGTCAACTCCGTAATCATATGAGCAATCTACGTGTTCGCCATTACTGTTTTCCTTCACAAAGGGCCAGCTGGGTTTCCCAACGATCAGTCTTGGAGGATATAAATATACAGTAAGCAAAGCTGACAAAATATCTTGACAAGGATAATTTACTCTAATCATATATATATATATATATATATATATATATATATATATATATATATATATATATATATATATATATATATATATATATATATATATATATATATATAACATATATATATAATAATTGAAATCATAGTGAAGTGAAATCGATACTAATAGAAAACCTAAATTCAACAGGCAAATGTAAAGAAGAGCCGATAGCAACATTTGCCACTCCTGATGGCTCAGTAGTCAAAAGTCACTGTACATCGTTGTTTCCAAGCCACGGGCAGCGGTTCGAATCCGTTTATCAGCCATTGATGCTCCCTAGGTATAAGTTATTCCTAGTTTATATATATATATATATATATATATATATATATATATATATATATATATAATATTATTAAGCCTTTTTCAATAACAGGAGGTGGCTCCAGGGTAAAATTCAATGCAACAGCAACGGTTCACCTTTCCCCCTTGGAGGGGGTAACTTCAAGTGTGTTATCTTTCATTTTTTCAGAAATCCCATTTGAATGAGGTTGGTAATGTGTTGACCTTCCCTATTATTAATTGTGGTCTACATTATACAATACATATATATACACATACATATATATATATATACAATATATATATATATATATATATATATATATATATATATATATATATATATATATATAATATCAATGACCAGAACCAGAAGGAAACTGCCTTCCTGTTTATTAATAATACTTTAGGGACGGAGTTGCTAAACTATTATAAAAAAAATTCACGAAAAAAAACCAATGCAAGGGAATACCAGAGTTATTACACCAGATCATTTCCATAAAACTACATGACACATTAATTCACTGTTTACGGCAGAGGCGAGCAGACTATCTGCTAGGCCTCTAGGCTTAACCGGAACCTAATACACGAGAGAGAGAGAGAGAGAGAGAGATAGAGAGAGAGAGAGAACTTCCTTGTCTTCACTTTACGTAACACGACAGACGAAATCCTATTTCCCTGCGAAACAAAATTACCTCGGGCAGAATAACACTTCAAGCCATTTGTCAAGTTTATTTCCGACACTTCCCTTAATAGCTGCATTTACTCACTTCATTCAACCGCATGACTATGCAGAGTCCATTATATATATATATATATATATATATATATATATATATATATATATATATATATATATATATATATACTTTTTCTTACACAAATGATATATATATATGTATGTGTACATTATATATATATATATATATATATATATATATATATATATATATATATATATATATATATATATATATATATATAATTTGTAAAGAAGGAAAAAGATATGTCCATAAGACTGAAACAAATGCAAAAACGAATAGCGTGATAATCCGGGTGAGTTCCTCCACCCATTTCCAAACAATAACGGTTTTGGTAACGAACACAGCTACTGAGGCAAGAAGCTTCAACATGACAGGCAATTAAGGGATATAGAGTTCGTTAGACTCCGGGTAAGCACAGAGAAAGAGCGTTCATCTTTAAAACGGGATCCAAGTAGAAATGGCCGATCTTATCTGGTTTCAGCGGACATTGTGACAGATTCGTGTTTTTGCCTCCTTCGTTAAAGTGGTATTGAGTGTCTGTCCCTAGATCTTGGTCTGTCCTCTGAAAAGAGACGTGGTTCTATATATAATTTGTGACGTATCCTAGGAGACTAAATCGAAAATTAAACACAATCACTGCTTGACATTCCTTGGAAAAACTTGAAACAATCTTTATAGTGATAAGCTCAGCGAGGTCTACACTAACCATTTACCAACACTTGCCGTTAAACTTGAGAATATCTTTTGCTTTGATACTGGGCGCTATGGACAAATTAGATTACTTAGTGGCTTTTGACAAATTCATTGCCGATATAAATCATTCAAGGGAAGTGTTGTTGCTCAAAGGGTACTGCTGAATCATGTAGATGATCCTGGTACTAAGTACTTGTCCAACGCAGGCTTTTAAAAGCCATCAGTTCCTACGAAAATTAGTCGTCAAAACGCCGGACAAAGACGGTTCAATCTGGATAAAGCGCCCGAGTTACATACGAAAAGCTTAAAAAAACACCCACAAATACACAAAACTTTTCAATAACATTCCCATTGATTTTGACATATATGCCAGGAAAATTACTCAGGACAAGTAGGGTATAGAATTAAAAACAAAATAGTATATACAATTTAGGCCGAAGGCCAAGCGTTGGGACCTATGAGGTCATTCAGCGCTGAAAGGAAAATTGAGAGTAAAAGGTTACAAATGTGTAGCATGAGGAAAACCTCGCAGTTGCACTATGAAACAATTTTTAGAAGAGGGTGGATAGCAAGTTGGAAGAACGAATATGACAGGAGGTACAGTACAAGGAATGAAAGGGGTTGCAGCTAGGGGCCGAAGAGACTGCAGAGAACCTTAAGTAATTCCTACAATGCACTGCATGAGGTGAACTGACGGTACTACCCCCTACGGAGTGTAAAAAAAAAAAATTAAAGTCTGTTACGCTAGAACTTTCGCTTCTTTAGGGCCTCCCAAAAACGCAAACACAAGAAATCTCACTAAGGTAAATTATTTCAGGTGTGCGGTATTTAATGCGTGTAAACTCGAAATGGTTAGCGAGTCTCTTTTTTCGAATGATTTCCCCCCCATCACATACAACATTCTGTTCAATGGGGCAAAATATTCCCCTGCACAGCATAAAATTAATAAGTCTACATGCGGATTCATTATTTACCGAGGCCCCTATAAAAGACATATTAGCATTAACAAAGTGTCACCATATGCTGGCTATATCCCGCATCGTCTAGAAGAAATTTTAAAACTAGTGGAGCTAAGAGTTCCCAATAGAATCTTTTCACGTAAGAGTGGATTTTATGCAGATAAACTCGAGTGCAGCATGGGCAGTCCGTTCAGCTGCGTTCCAGCAGATCTGCTTTTACACAGTTAATAACAAATGCCATTAAACCTGAGAATATAGTCTTCATAAAGTATGTGGACTAAATAATGCGTTTTTCGATTCCATCTGGGGATATTTTAATAATTTCTCACGTAAATTAAAATATCTTGCACTGGGCATCAAAATTTCACGGTTAATGAAAACAAAAATGCAAGAATTCCTCTCTTGGATATCACAAAATACAAACTCACAGTGTATATATCATATATCCATTTCTTTATGTATAAAATATTTTCATAGTATTGGCCCGACTGCTAAGCAACGGATTTCTACGAGCCCCAGAGATTTTTTCCCCTGATCCAAGAAAGAAAAATCTAAGATGCCCCAAGAGCACTCATCTCAATCAGGAAGACAGCTTTATCGAAGAACAGGCATAATAAAATACAAAACAAAATACACATCTCACATGTGAAACTCTGCGGAGAGAGAATCCATCTGCTTCCAGCTGCTGGCCTAATACGGTAGGATCCTCGGTCACTTGACATTCACAGTAAAAAGGAAACGTCAAAAGATACTGGCGTGTACTTTTATACCTTGCAAGGGATGCGACAAGTCTTGTGTGTTTGTTTCACTGGAAAAAGTCTTTCCGTAAGAAAACTGGAACAACCAACGTTTGGTGTAATGCGCTCATAATAATAATTCTGTCGTTTTAAATCTCATGTAAATAATAACAGTCTATATAGGGCTGCATAGGTATACCTTAGTTTAACCAGACAACTGAGCTGATTAACAGCTCTCCTAGGGCTGGCCCGAAGGATTAGATTTTATTTTACGTGGTTAAGAACCAATTGGGTACCTAGCAACGGGAACTACAGCTTATTGTGGAATCCGAACCACATTACAACGAGAAATTAATTTCTATCACCAGAAATAAATTCCTCTAATTCTTCACTGGCCGGTCGGAGACTCGAACGTGGGCCAGCAAAGTGCTAGCCGAGAACGGTACCGACCCATCCAACGAGGGACTATAGTGCTGCATCGCAGAAAATTGTTTAAGGATGCACGTTTCGTATGGAAGGTCAGTTGCTCGAAGCTGCATTAATCAAGACGACAAACAAACAGATTTGCCGAAATGTCCATAAATACTACATAAAATTAAATATAACTTTTGGGATACTATTATCATCATTATGATCATTCCTCCTTCTCTGCGCTTAGCCCGAAGCTAACGGTCTCTGTAACCATTCACTGGCAGACATTGAGAAACTTCTCGTATATAATACCAAATAATTTTTTGTTAGAAAAGGAGTGCTGTTACTTCACGTCTCCTTTTACTTCAGTTGTATGAGTTTTCTCATTTTTCCCTGTTCCTGTTTTTACAGTTGATGAAATTCATGAAACACCTACCTTTTTAATTGTTAATAATGATCACTTATCCTCTCAATCTCCGGGTGCAATGTTTGGCGTGTATACATGGATGATGCTTATACATAGATGATCCTTTCGTTTCGAAAAACTCTTAGAGAGAGAGAGAGAGAGAGAGAGAGAGAGAGAGAGAGTCCTTTAATAAAAAACATGCTTACTTGTACTCTTGAGGTGCAATGATATTTTGCCGCACACAAAAAAGCAAGATTTTCACGTACGGGCTCTCTCTCTTTCTCTCTCTCTCTCTCTCTGCCCCATCCCTTTCACCGCAACGATCATTCCATGGGGAAAAGGGGGATCATATTAATCTATTAATCACCTTTCCCTGATCACCTCCATTAATCAGTCCTACCACCTACCGGAATCCCTGAGCTTTTAATCCCTATAATACGTTCAGATCAGCTCTATTAGTATTCTCTTTTCCTACCTGTATATTCTCTCTCTCTCTCTCTCTCTCTCTCTCTCTCTCTCTCTTTCTCTCTCTCTCTTTCTCTTTTTTATTGTTGCACGGTTCCGTTCATTTACTAATTACCATTTTCCCTACAACTATCCTCCTTAATTATTTTCAGTTTCGTTCTCCAAACAATTTTTATCGTCAGTTATTTGTTCTTTACATATTAGATACATATTTTTTACCAATATACCAAACCACTTCATTCATCTTCTCCTCTTCTGCTCATTTCATCCCTCACACGCCCATTCACCTTTGCGCTATTTTCTTGCCTTATTTCCTATGCTCACGGCTTCCTTCCTCCTAAGTAAGTTCCGCATTCTCCTTCTTCCCCTCTTCAACGTTAGATCCCTCCTCTTCTTCTCCTACTTCTCTTCCTTCTAATGATCACCTTCATCCTTCTCCTTGCCTCCTGCTTCTCTTTCTTTTCTTGTTCCTCCTCCTATTCGCCTCCTCCTCCTCCTCCTTCTCCTTATCCCGTTCTTCAACCCCCTCCTCCTCCTCCTCCCCCTCCCCACCAGAAATCGATGAGACATTTATTTTTTTCTCCTCTTCCCTACTGCTGGTTTTACTTAAACCATTAAAATGGTCAATACCACGTGATTTGAGATTTCCAAGTCCGTGGTTGGAAGGTTTCCTTTTGCACCGAATGTGAAAAACTCTAACTTACAGATTAACTCCAAAAATGGGTGGAAGGAAAAATTGTCGAGGACTTCCTATCGGCCAACGGATGGAAAAGTAAGCCAGACTACACAAATCCCTCTCCCATCCCATTCCACCCCCGTCCACTCCATCCCTCCCCTCCCTCGCCCACCCCAACCCACCCTCCTTCTATTCCTCTCCGAAGTAATGCGATAGGTATCATACAAATCCTCTTACAACACACACGCACACACACAAACTCACACACACGCAAACGCACATCAATACATCCAAATACTCAGAAATCCGGACTAGCCTTCGAGATTACAAGGCTTACGCCAGACTTCTGTAAAAAAAAAAAAAAAGGAAATAGCTTCATATCTTTATTATTAAGTTATTGCCCGATTTTGCCCATACGATCATTCCTTTGTTTATTTTGGACGCAGCTCGCCTTTTATGAAGAGTGGCGGCGTCACTGAATTGGTTGCAACTGGAGGTGCTTAGCGTCGAGAATCGTCTTAACTCCACAGCAACATTTTGAAATAAATTCGGAATCTCTCTCTCTCTCTCTCTCTGTCGTCGTAAATTTGACGGCTGATGGCCACTGCTGTGACGACCGTTTGGTGTCGGACTCAATATTAATAAGTCATAGCATATGACTTCGTAAACAGTTATCAAATGCTTCTGGTTACATAACAACGGCCAAAAACTTAAGATAATATAGAAAGAATATTCATCCAAATTTAAAATTCCATGAAGTTTAAAGGTGAGTGCATCGGGGGATCAGTTTGCGTTGGTGTTACCTGTCGTCACCTAGCCTAACTACAGGATCTTGATTTACCGGGGTTTTGACCCCTCAATCGCGATCCCCCTCCCCCCTCCTTCACAAGTTAAAAGCTACGTCTTTCAATATGCACTGTGAAGAGACACCCCTCACTTGACTTTTGTAAATTGCTATAGTTGACTAGCCTTCTTAAATACAGCAAATCCCAGGGTGGAGATATATCTATATATTAGATCAAACTTTATAACACTAAAAAAACACAATCACACTGATTATTATTTCCAAAAGTCACACGGTACTGAAGAATTTTCATAATGGAAGAAGCTATACATATATAACCTATTTATAGGACAAAACGCCCAAGAGACTAGCCTAAGTCATTCATATCTCGGTCCCTAGTTATACCTTTGCCTTGTCTAATATCATGGGCATGAGGCTAGCAACCTTAGCCTATAAATCAAGGGTGAAAAACTTGCAAGCAGCAAGGCTAAGGGGTCTGGTATGAGCGGTAGTGGGTCGAGCAAAACATAAAAATGTAAAAATCTTAGGTCAAAAACTAGCAAGCAACAAGGCTTAGTGGTATGGTGTGAGCCAAATCTAGAGAAATCTTGGTGTGAGCGGTAGCGGGACGAACAAAATATAAACATTTAAAAATCTAATATAAATATTTAAACATCTAGAGTTATAAACTAGCAAGCAGCAAGGTTAAGGGGTCTGCTGTGAGTGTTAAGTGGGTCGAGCAAAATGTAACATTCTATTTTCAGTTCTGCACCAAAACGCGATTCCCCTCATTCAGCATCTTCTGGGAATGGGCGTATCTAAATCCGCCAGTGCTTTTCAGAATTCGACTGAGGAATAAAAACCTTCCATCAGGACATATCTTGATAAAAGACTAGAAATTCTATTTATAATCTCGCAGTGAGATGAGCAGCCCAAACATAATTGGAAAATATCCCTCGCAGTTTCCCTTTCACAAATTTTCCAGAGAAATGAGTCCATTAGGTGAATGCAAAAATTTCTCCAAGATCTGCACTTTTTGTTTTTTTTTTGCAATTAAAAGGTTTCTTTGCTTTCTCGAGAGCTTCCCTCCGGCTTTCAGTCCTCGCTTTTCTGGTTTAGTGGATATGAAAAAATCTTACATCCTTACTGTCCAATACACCTCTTGCATCTGCTTCATTCAGTTTATAAGCGTTAAACGTATTACACTTTACAAAATTGTCGATTATCTCTCTCTCTCTCTCTCTCTCTCTCAACACAAGGTTCTGTAAGACTGTATGACTATTGTTTAAAATATGGCTTCACTGTAAATAGGTGACTCATTTCATCAGATTTTTAATAAGAGATATGACCGGAAAATAACGTATTTCTCATAATACGCACTTTCTGTTTGCTTCGTATAGAGGTGACATACAATCAAACGCTGTAATTAATATAAATATATATATATATATATATATATATATATATATATATATATATATATAAATAAATATATATATATATATATATATATATTATTATATAAATATAAAATATCTATCTATCTATCTATCTATCTATCTATCTATCTATATATATATATTCATGGTCACTTTTCTACGTGACCATATAGATTCATACACTATAAATAAAAATATATACTGGAATGGACTAATGGACTGGAATGGACAACCTGCTGAGGAGGAGCAAAAGAAAATACTAAGTGTCTTAAACCTAATTTATTAAACCTAAGTTATTTACAGTCATTACAATGAGTCCAGGTTTTGGAAAGCACAGAGACAACATAAATGGTCATTATCATAAATTACAAATAAATTCAAATAACTTTAAAGTTCAACTGAATGACCACCAATTAGCAGAAAAAATTACCTAAAATAAACACGTTAAACAGCAGCACTAAATAAATCAACAACCATTTAAACATACACTCATTCATTACCAATAATTCATTACCAATAATAATCAATAATACGAGCCATACACTTATTCATTACCAATACTAAACAATAATAATACGAGCCATACACTTGCTCATCACAAATTACAATAACTATAACCAATAATAATATGAGCCATACACTTGCTCATCACAAATCACAATAACATGAACCATACTCTGCTCCTCACTAATAAATAATCAGGTAATGAACAATCATACATCACACAGTGAAATAAACCAACATAATGATTACCCAGAGCCATACACTGCTCCTCCAACATATCTAAATGAAATAAATATCAACAAAAACAGAGTAATCATCCAGAGCCCCAATCCACGATCCTCGAAGTCGACCATCGTACACTGCCGAGACATCACCAAAGACCACGACAGTGTCGATGCGACAGCCACTTCGCTGCCCCAGAAGGATAATATCTCCTCAAAACTGGTAACCATGGTTTGGTCACCACCTCGACCTCGGGAGCTGGGTTGACGACCCTCGCGGACATCAGCAGGTGACCCACACCTGCCGTATCAGGACCATCACCAACCGTGATACTTCAAAAGTGCTACTGCTTGTTCTCGACTGCATCACGAGAACCTGTCGATCTGCCTTCCAAAACCTGACTGAGGAAGAAAAAACAAAAAGAGACAGAACGTAACCTCGCCTCCTCACACAAAACAGAGTGCAGGTTAACAAACGAAACAAGGCTGTTTCAAATTAACTGAAAAACCTAATATATAAATATATATATATATATATATATATATATATATATATATATATATATATATATATATATATATATAAATTTATGGGAAAAATATAGGTAACTTTAACAATTGGAATTGGAAGTATGGACAAAGCACACGGCTGGCGCATCTATCCCGGACTTTTCTAAAAGGGTAGAGATCCCGGACAAAAGTTTTCGGAAAATAAATTGCATTTCCGATTGTCTTTAAGAAACAAGAAGAATAACGCGGCCAGCAGCAAAGTTAAGCACAGAAAGTTAAGTGAGGGGAGAGTCAAGAAAACGAAGTCAAGAAAACGAAGTCAAGAAAACGGGAAGATTTACTGGGAGATTCCTTTCTAGGACGTTTTCCCCCGAGGGGAGGACCATCAAGTTTGTTGGTCAGTATACAAAAGAGACGGATAACCAAAGGGACGAGAGGAGGAGGAGGAGGAGGAGGAAGAGGAGGAGGTGGTGGTGGTTTCAAAGACGGCAGACAGAAATGCAGAGATCTGGACTAAAGTGTATCAAAGCAGGTTGGGGAGGTCACGTTCCTATGGTCTGATAAAGGCCGTTCAGAAGAACGCTAGCGATGCGATACGTATCTTAAATCGTCAGAGGTTTATGTTTTTTAGGTTTAAATAGAGGTTTCGACGGGGTAGGCAGCCTAATGCGGTGTGTAAATTCCGTGGACTTCGTCTTCATCGCAAATGCAAATGACTGAAACCATGGCAACAATACAACAAAAAAAGTAATGTAATACATATATATATATATATATACATATATATATATATATATATATATATATATATATATATATATATATATATATATATTAAATTAATTTTCCATTTATGTGTGTCTATATATACATATATATTGTATATAAATATACATAATATAATAAATTTTATACATATCATATAATTATATATTTATATATATATATATATATATATATATATATATATATATATATATATATATATATATATATATATATATATATATATATATCTTTCAAATATAATGCATGAATAATATTCACTACTGCATTCACTTTCTTGGGAATAGCTAACGCCCAGAGGGAATTATACGTGATATGCGCTCTTATCCTGACCAGGATTACACAGCCTGTGCCTTTCTGTTATGGAATATGAGATGACCGTGACTTTGTATACTCGACCATCACATCTCTCTTGATGTCCGATTACATTATTTCACAGTCGTGCCGTGTTCCAACTCAGAAAGGCATGCGTTCGAATCCTGATGAAGGTAAGACAGCTGATCATATCTGTTTCCTTTTTGGTTGTAAATTAATCCAAAAGTAAAGTGGATTCATTATCAGTATGTTATATGTGGCTTAATATCCCACGTACATATATATTCATGTACACATACATACATACTTATATATATTTATATATGTATATTATATATATGTATACATGCATGGTATGCATGTGCCTGCGCGCATATGCATATCATTATGCACAACCAATCGCATGGTGCACAACGCATACAATTCGAAACAAAATTGCAGTTGAAGAAAATGGCAATGAAAACTGACGCCATATTTCATGTTGTCCCATAAACATCCTGTTTACTGTTGTCTCAAAATACACGTATTTAGATACTAATCTTCGCAATATCTTAATGCCAAAATACAAGTATTTATATATGTATATATATACATGCATATATATATATATATATATATATATATATATATATATATATATATATGTGTGTGTGTGTGTGTGTGTGTGTGTGTGTGTGTATATATATAAATTTAATCTGAATCTCCTGGATTTGTACTCACGTCTCTGATTTCATCATACTGAGCGAAGAGGTTGGACAGGTAGAAAAGGTGGGTGCCGATCTTGTTGGCCCAATGCTCCACTCTGTAAAGGAAAAAAGAAACAATTAAGAATAAATGAGTTTAAAAGCCGAGGTATTAAAAATGGGATTTTTCATATATTTTGCTTAAAATGATCTATAGAATGAGTTTTTTTTTTTAGTATGGTGTGAAAGCTTTTAAAATTGGAACGCTGTTTTCATTTAACGTTATATAATGAAAAGAATGAACGTTCAATTTGGATACATGTATAACTGCATAAAAGTATTTAAATTTTTTTCACAGTACTTTAGCGTTATTGGTAAGTAGGATTTTTAAAATACGATGATGAAACTTTTTAGAAGAATGACAGGTTTTCAAATATGGTGTAATATCATAAAAGAATTAGATGACTTTACATAAAAGGAATACATTTATATATATATATATATATATATATATATATATATATATATTTATATAATATATATATATATGAATATATATATATATATATATATATATATATATATATATATATTGATATATATATATATATATATATATAATAGATATATATATATGAATATATATATATATATATATATATATATATATATATATATATATATATATATATATATATATATATATATATTAGATATATATATATATATATAAAAATAAATAAAATATATATATATATATATAGAATATATATATATATATATATATATATATATATATATATATATATATATATATAATATAATGTATATATAGAGCTATTCAACTAGAACGATTTACAATGGCCATACATTCAAACGTTGGTCAAGTAAAAACTCCACATGATTTCCTTGTTACAGTAAAGCACACGAGTCGAGGAAACACGCGTTGCTTGTAAATCCCATAAGCTGTCCTTACTGACACCCTCGAGAGGTGGCTCGAAAGTGTACATACGTATTCCTTTCCCATACACAAATTACGAAAGTGTAAACAGATGAATTCACAAAGCGTAGATATAAATGAATTCATAAAGTGCAAACATCGACGAATCCATAAATGTACGCAGATACATTTAAAAAAAGTAAAAATACATAAATTCATAATAATACCCACAGACACCAGTGTGCATTGAAGCAAATATATCTTGCTTGCCTTTAATGCGGAGTTATATATGCATAGACACAAAAGCACATGCATACATTAGCTGCCCGATTTACAGTGACTTTTGTTAGAGGCACATGCCACAACCCACCAGATATTGTCGCAGAACTACCTGTTCAAAACAACCAAACTAAAACAACGACGGAAGAGAGCTCTCTTGCAGGGCTTCTGCCACCGTACTTCCAGTAAACTTGACCTTCTACATGTGAAGGAGACATATTTTCAGGGAACTAGTTATGTTAAATCAAAGTCAGGAATGGTGCGACCAGCTTTGAAAACGTTTGAAAACACATCCGAGTTTTGACAGAGATCATGAAGGGGATTAAAAAAATCTACATCGCTCATAGTATGAAGAAAATTTCCCTTTTAGTTCCAGTTCATTTTTATAGCACTATTCATCACTAAGTAGTAATTCGAAAACACGCCTGAATTTTGACAGAGATCATGAAGGGAGATTAAAAAATCTTCATCACTTACAGTATGAAGAAGATTTCCTTTTTAGTTCCAGTTAATTATTACTGTATAGCACTGTTCATCACTAAACATATTTGAATTTCGACTGAGATCAGGAAGGGGACTAAAAAAATCTACATCTGCTATATGAAGAAAGTATCCATTTTAGTTCTAATTAATCATTCTATCACTAATTATCACTAAATAATAAAAGTGAAACAATAATGTTTTATGTCCGAGATGGTCTGCCTACGCTTCCTCACACGTTTATAGTCTAAATAAAACTTGTCACTTATATTTGAATATATTCTCTCTTTAAACAGGAAATGTGTTAAAATGTCAGTTTAGGCGATAGATAATCTAGCATCACACGTTCACCCGTCAGCCAGTAAATATAGTGAAATCTCAGTTAAAGCTCAAATGATTTCAAAGGAACCTGTGACTTCCTTCTTCAATATTTCTACACCATTCACTTTAATTTTCAGTTACACTCAAATTAAACGTATTAAGATAAACAAATAAAAGATAATTATAATTAAGAACACACACGTCCTCACCAAGTGTCAAACTCAAAGGCGGGCTACATGGAGCACTAATCATTATAATGGACAACGTGAAATATAAGCATGCAAGCACATACTATGCAATATATATAACATAACATAATATATATATATATATATATATATATATATATATATATATATATATATATATATGTATATATACATAATATATATATATTATATATATAATACATATATATATAATCTATATATATTATAAATATATATTATATATATATATATATATATATATATATATATATATATATATATATATATATATATATATATATATATATATATAGAGAGAGAGAGAGAGAGAGAGAGAGAGAGAGAGAGAGAGAGAGAGAGAGAGAGAGTATTATATATATATATATATATATATATATATATATATATATATATATATATATATACATACATACATACATACATCATACACACACATACACATATACATAAGCATATATAATGGAATCCAACTCGATACCATCAACATCTATTTAGCTAAACTACAGAGAAGCAACGGGGAAGCTTTTGACAAGAGCTTAACGCACCCACGAACATTCCGGAAAGGACAGAAGACGCCTTTAGGAATTCTGTGACGACTTCCCCAGTTTCCGTCTTTTCCTCTTCCTGTCTAAATTTTATGTAAGAGGAAGAGTGCGGAGAGATCAAAAGTGCAGCTCTTTTTTTTCTGTCTTTTTTTTTTTTGAGCCTTTCAACTCGAGAGGCCTTGAAGAACTGAGCTGTTTGCTCTTGAGATTTCCTGTCTTGAAGACGGCCAACCATTATGAGATAAGTCGAATAATTAAGTATTTGTATTTTTGAATGTATGTATGCGTTATATTATATATTATATTATGTATGTATGTATACAATGTATTATAATATACTGTATACCATATATTACATATATATATTGTATTATATTATATATGTATGCATGTATGTACGTACGCATATGTATGTATGAATGTATGTATGCAATGTATTATGTTATGTATGTATGAATACAAGTTAAATGTGTATGTTTGTGTACGCGCGTGTAAAATGCAAAGTAATCATGCACCGCAAAGCTTATTAAACGCTGAAACAGAATTAAATTACGTTTTGCCTAAACATAAGTTTTAAAATGTTTGTCTCGCTAACCACAATGAAATTTTTTTATAAAACCTGAGTTATAAAGCACCCAAAAGACTAACAGCGCATGAAAATATTGAAATCAAAACTTAAAATTCAGAAGCACCGCCATGGTGCGCATTCCATTACAAAAATGAGGCCAAGTGCACCACTCCAATAAAGCAGGAGTGTGAGTGAGTGAATGAGTCAGTGAATGAGTGAGTGAGTGAGTGAGTGAGTGAGAGCGCATGCAAATGGGCTTGCGCACGTGCGTGCCGCCTCATCATCAGCATGCAAGAAGGGCGGCACTTCAAAATGATTCTCCCAGAGACACACATAATACACTCGTTCAGTGGGTCATATGATCTGGCTAATGGAATTGTGACGTGCCGCGAACATAAACCAAGGATCAAGAAACGCCATCCCAGGCACATGTCACATAATGTGGACACGGGCACGGAATGCTCTCTCTCTCTCTCTCTCTCTCTCTCTCTCTCTCTCTCTCTCTCTCAAAATAGATGTTTTTATGCATGCGACTCAGTCGTCGTTTGCCGGCAAATTTATGTTTCAGTCAATAGTTTCGAAACGTGGAGATACGTAATTCTTAAAGTTATGAAAAAAGAAAGAAAACAGCTTTCCACAAACAGATGCATGAAAAAATATAAAAACGAGAGAGAGAGAGAGAGAGAGAGAGAGAGAGAGAGAGAGAGAGAGAGAGAGAGAGAGAGAGAGAGAGAGAGAGCGAATAAAACCAAACCTTAAAAATATAAAAATGCATGAAGACCACATATATAAAAAAACTCAGTCCGTAACATTAAGAAAAATCACAAATTAACTGGGAAGACAATTAAGAACAAATATAAATACAAGAATATGTTAAAGGTCTGAAAACAAAACGTACACAAAACTTAAAATCATATAATTATAAAAAAAACCACTCACGAGAATAAGTCTGAAATATATGATGTATAAAAAAATATAGAAAAATCACAAATGAATGGGAATGAGCACAATTACAATTTGAATCAAGTCCCTATTGGCTCCTACTTTAATAAGACCGTGAGGAGGCGGGGTAGTAATCGGCTTACGTTCGAAAAAATATAATGCCTCGATCAGCATACAACCGAATGCCAGAGGAGAGAGAGAGAGAGAGAGAGAGAGAGAGAGAGAGAGAGAGAGAGAGAGAGAGAGAGAGAGAGAGAGAGAGAGAGTCCTGTTAAATTAGAGTATTGAAACTGCCAATGTTATTCCTCCTGTTCTTTTAGAGTTGAGAGAGAGAGAGAGAGAGAGAGAGAGAGAGAGAGAGAGAGAGAGAGAGAGAGAGAGAGAGAGAGAGAGAGAGAGAGAATCCTATTAAACAAGAGTATTGCAACTGTCAATATTATTCATCCTTATTCTATTAGAGAGAGAGAGAGAGAGAGAGAGAGAGAGAGAGAGAGAGAGAGAGAGAGAGAGAGAGAAGAATCCTATTAAACAAGAGTATTGCAACTGTCAATATTATTCATCCTTATTCTATTAGAGAGAGAGAGAGAGAGAGAGAGAGAGAGAGAGAGAGAGAGAGAGAGAGAGAGAGAGAGAGAGAGAGAGAGAGAATCCTATTAAACAAGAGTACTGCAACTGTCAATGTTATTCATCCTGTTTTATTAGAGTATTCAGAGAGAGAGAATCCTTTTAGGTTAGAGTATTGCAATTGTCAATGTTATTCTTCCTGTCCTATTAGAATGTTCAGAGAGAGAGAGAGAGAGAGAGAGAGAGAGAGAGAGAGAGAGAGAGAGAGAGAGAGAGAATCCTGTTATATTAGAGTACTGCAACTACCACTGATATTACTCCAATTACATTAGAGTATTCAGAGAGAGAGAGAGAGAGAGAGAGAGAGAGAGAGAGAGAGAGAGAGAGAGAGAGAGAGAGAGAGAATCCTATTTTAGAGTGCTGCAATTGCCAATGTTATTCCCTGGAACCAACAATAAATTATGAAAGTGACTGATGATTCGAGACAAAAATTTTATTTCTGTACACATAAGCAAAACAATCGTATACAGATATCCATACAGATTCAAGCAAGACTACTCGTGTATGTTTAAATAATATGTGATAGAACAAACAAACTAACAAAATTTAAACAATCTAAATGGTTCAGAATCAAATTCATTAAAAAAAAATAAATAAATAAAACGCACACGCCCCTGTCTTGCTCCAACCTAACACATGAACATTCAACATATGTTGCTCATCATAAGATTCCATATTCTTTTACAGTGAAAAACAGAAATGGGAGATAAAAAACAGTATTTTCAAATAACGAAGGACCTCTCGATCAAAGAGATATTCCGTTTTGCATACGCTCAAGAAAATCACACCCAAAATAACCTGCTAAAATTCACATTTCAATGATCTGCCGTCATCGCCTGGCGTCGCCC
>NC_089791.1:46214882-46229882 GCF_040412425.1 Macrobrachium rosenbergii
TGTGTGTGTGAGAGAGAGAGAGAGAGAGAGAGAGAGAGAGAGAGAGAGAGAGAGAGAGAGAGATACCGCCACGTTTACACCACAAGCATTCAATCAAAAAACTCCTCCAAAGATAGAGAAAACCTCACGGCGGATATCCACAAGCCTAAAACACGAGTCGGCCTCTGAGGCGCAAGTGATATCTTGAGATTGAAACCCACCGATTTTTTTTCTCGTCCCTTTTTCGTGGATTCAAAGCGAGAGAAGGAGAAATTGATGCCCTGGAGAAGCCTAAACTTCCTCCTCCTTCCCTCTACCGTCCGCAAGTGCCATATAATAAACGGTGAAACTGACAGAGAAGACTGACAGGCTAAGGTGGGAGTCTTATGAGCGAATGCAGCGGCGGGCCTATATCTGTCTGTCTCCACAGCATATCCGTCAGGAGTGGGTGAGGAGGTTACCCCCGTATGTCTCCCTGAATATAATAAATTCCTTATCCATCCTATTTTTTCCTTCTTTTGGTCTCGCTTCCTTCTTTCCGCTTCAAATGCAAGTTACACAGGCCTGCACTTGTGGGAAACAAAGACTATTTCTAGAAAAGCTAAATAAAGAGCTTGTGTAACATAAGAAGTTTGCAGTGATTAAAAATACCTGTGACGTAATGCTCAGTCCCTTTAATTTAGTAAAGGGATCAAATAAACGAAACTGGATATAAATTCAGTTCTTCGTAAAGTGACAACGGGAACAGTTCTCCTAATCAAGTTATTTCTTTTGCTTCCATTATCTACATGCATCTTTATACATGTTTATGTACAAAATAGACATGCAAACGTACAGGAATGTGTATATATATATATATATATATATATATATATATATATATATATATATATATATATATATATATATATATATATATAAATATAAATATATATATATATATATATATATATATATATATATATATATATATATATATATATATATATATATATATATATATATATATATATTTGTATATAATGTAAAAAAGATATTTGTACAATATTAATGAAAAAGATATATATGTACATATATTATATATATATATATATATATATATATATATATATATATATATATATATATATATATATATATATATATAGTATATATGTGTGTGTGTGTGTGTGTGTAGTATATGCATGTATACATGCGTCTCATCACTATCAATTATAATAACCTAATTTTTATTAAATCTATTCCAAGCAGCATTTTCACCTACAGTACATTTAGTCTGAACCAGTTTTCCGTTCCCTTTTCATAATAATTCCCCTTCCTAAACCAACCTGTGTAAATTTTTCATCAATTTCCCTGCTAACCAAGATTAAGTAGGCAATCTGTTTAACTTACCTCCCAAGAGAGTTTAAATTTTGAGCCAGGAAGCCATTTTTCCTGATTCTCTCGTCTGACCCGCAAAATGCTGTTCTTTACTCTTTCCACTTTGTTCCGTAACCAAATTTCTTATAAGCTTATCGTCCCTCGTAATATGGTTAATGCGAAAGTCACAATGATTATCTTGAGTTATTTATTTATTTTTTGCATTAAATCCTTTCTGATCTTTAATTCTGACCCACAAATACATTTTTTTTTACCTTGTTTCTTATTCCATATCCCTGAAAATCGTTTCATCCATGCATCTAGGTGAGCCATCGTCTCACTTCACAATAATTGTCCTATATCAATATATTACATCCATATTTACACATGCAATGACACTTCCGTAATAATGTTTATTTTATTAAAATTCTAATCTAATTATGTCCTAACACATTATTTGAAATGACTTTTTCTTTTTCTGTTTTCATAATTTATATATATACATACATACATATATATATATATATATATATATATATATATATATATATATATATATATATATATATATATATGACTGCCATGAGTAAATATCGCCTATGTAAATAAGTCACTTTTAGCAATAAATTATGAATAGAGGAGCGTTTTCTGTAGGGACATCCTTCGTTTTATTTATATGTCATGTTATATATATATATATATATATATATATATATATATATATATATATATATATATATATATATATATATATATATATATATATATATATAATATATATAACATATCAATAAAACGAAGGTTGTCCACCACAGAAAACCCTCCGTCTCTTCATAATTAATTGCTAAAAGTGACTTATTTACATAAGTAATATTTACTCATCGCAGTCATATAAATGCTTTCGGTACCTTTCCTCAGGCAACTCATTATACATCCTTAACCAGCATGAATAATGCCTCTCATTTGTCCTTTCTATTGTAGCACTTGAATTTCTGGCGATTTTTGTGAATAGAAACGCTATAAAACTGTGATTATTAGCATTATTACTTATACTTTACAACTGTTCATTATTGTACTTGTACATAAGAAATGCATTATTTTATAATTACAAATATTCATGTATATAGTACACACTCAACAACACACAAATCATAATAATCATTTACATACATACCACATGCAGATATGCAAAATTATAGTATTCTGTACTTCCTAATATACAAACTAAAATCTCTCCGAAATGATCACTGTAATCATGAAAAAAAGCTATTAGTTACACCCTTCTACATCTTGTTGTTATAAATGAATATGAATTGGACCTAAATCATTTTAAAAAGCTCAGAACGAAGTCTTTATTTATGTTAATCTCATTATCCAGTGAAGCTGAAAAATGCCAGACGCTTTAACGAACCACATTTTTACATCATACGATCAATCAATGGTCCCTGAAGGGCCCTATGCTTGATAACATTGTGGGAGAGTGATTATTTTACAAGGTTTACTGGTATGTGCAAAGTCAGACTGCTTTAATGCAAAATGAGTGTACAAAAACATTACCGATCGCCATCAAATGTTTAAAGTATATTTTAAATGCTGGTAATACAAGAGAGGTCCGAGATGGAAGGCCCTATTCCAAGGGACATTTCGTACCGTCCTGAAGCTCTGACGAAGATCTCTAAATTCTGTGCACTTATAAAGGAACAGGGGCTGGAGGTCTTTACCCGTGATCCTGGAGTATCATTTTTTACACACCAAAAGCATATATACATGGATACCTTCAGCGTTTTATAGTATATAGGAAGATACAACAAACAAGCAACAATGAATATCTCAGTATTCTTAAAATATATAAAGGAAGTGATGAAACCTGGGACATACGATACAATTCATCTAAGAGCGACTGCTTACGACAGAGGTGAAACGAGGAAATTTCTTACAAAGAAAAAGCCATATAATCAAAAGTCATATTAACTAACTCTGTGTATATGAGTCCAATACACATGAATACATGACTAAAATAAAGGGAAAATAATTTATTTTAATCTCCAGAACTATTAGGAACTGGATGGAAAATCAATAAAAGGAGGTCTTTTATAACTCCAAAAGGTGATAAAATGCATAACATATATTAAAAAATGACTGTACTAATCCAATAACTCAGAGTCACGATCACTACCAAGAACTGAACAGGAAATCAAGAACGCATATCTTCTTTAACGTAAACGTGAAGCCTGAAAAGAACACAAAATTGACACTATTTTTAGCGCCCTTAATGGGGACCTGGGGAAGGGGAGGGGGAGGGGAGGGGAGGTTAGGAGAAAGGAGTGGGGATGAGCTTCCAACTCGGGGCTGGCCAAAGGGCGTAAGGTATCACAGAGAGAGACAGAAGGAGCAGAGGAGCCCAGGGACAGGTTAAGAAGGGATTAAGTCGTATATGTGTAGGGTCTCGACACACGTTTAGCTAAACTACTCAGTAATTGAAAAATTAGGTTCGTTTTTTTGTACGCACATACACACGCACACACATACCACAATTTGTGAAGTCTTGCTCGTAAACAATTTTTACTGAATGGTAATATACAAATGACACTAAATAAAAAGGAAAACAGTAATTTTCTAATTTTCCTTCAAAGTTCCATTCTTGGAGTTAAGAGGAGATGTAGGAAATAGATATAAAAATGATAAAAAGTCACGTGTGTATTACACTTTATCAATGAAGAAATTTCAAACAAAAATACCACATATCTGACTTTTCAGGAACTCAAATTCTCTCTCTCTCTCTCTCTCTCACGGACATTGCTTAAATCTGACGTATATTCACCTAATCTTAATTCGACCTACCCCCCATCATTCGCTTTTCCCTGTCTCTCTCTCTCTATCTACCTCTCCCTCTCGTACAATGTCTCAGTCTGACGCTTATTCACCTATCGTAAATTCGACCTCCTCTCTCTCTCTCTCTCTCTCTCTCTCTCTCTCTCTCTCTCTCTCTCTCTCTCTTTTCCTTCAATCTGACGCTGATGCACCTAACTTTAATTCGACCTCCACCCCAACACTCCCCCCCCCTCTCTCTCTCTCTCTCTCTCTCTCTCTCTCTCTCTCTCTCTCTCTATTTCTTCATTCTGACGCTTATGCATCTAACCTAAATTCGACTTCTCCCCAGCATTCGACCTCCTCCTTACTATTTGCCCCCTTCTCTCTCTCTCTCTCTCTCTCTCTCTCAGGAACACGCAACACCGCGTTTTACGAGACAGGCCACAGCCACCCCGCCCCCCCTCCACCTCTCCCATTCGTACCTGGGCGAGGAGCTCTTCCTTCCCTTCGGCGTGGCTTCCGTCACACGCAAGAAGCTTTATGCTGACATTTGTAACCAGAAAGCGCCAGATCTCACGCGATGCCATTTGCTTCTTTTCTCTTAACAGGTCCGTCTGACCTTCCGCCGGAAGTGTAACACAGGGAGCAACAAGTCATTGATCCGCCTGCTGTTTCTGCTGTTACTGCTGTTATTTTTTATTTTTTGTTTTTGTTTTTATTTGCTTGGCTTCTTTCCTTTTTTTTTTACGTATTCGTTTGCTTGCAAGCGATTGCGAATACACGAAGGATGAAGGGTATTATATCAAGCTTAAATATTAACATTATTCATAGTCTTTAGTTTTTTTAAGATTATCTATAATCTTTAGTTTTTACTTTCCTATTCGTTTTTTATTTCTGTTGCTTGACATAATTGTAGGTAGGAAAGGGAATAGCAAAGGAAATTTTATTCGAATTTTTTCTTTTCCTACTCACTGAGGATTATAAACATCACCAAATTATCAAATAAACCATAAAACTACGTATGCGAAAATGCAAAATACATACACATATATCGAAAACTTAGATGTAATTTGAAATTTACATCCAGATCGTAATTACATTAAAATACATTAGCTTTGAAAAAACTTTGCTGTGCTAGAATGCATTACATAGAAAATAAACTGCTGTGCTGGGAATACATTACACAGAAAATACTTTGCTGTATCTAACAGCTATATGTCTTATTTGACAAAACTCAGGGTCTCCCATAAAATATTTATGAAACAATAAAGTCTCGGTCGTCCTCTGATTTTTACCCAAGTCTTGTTCTGTAGGAGTTTATTAGACGTGTTTACTCTTTGGTTATCTCGTGTTTTGATCTAGATTATAATGTGTCTAGATTGAGTTCATCAGGGTCATTTGTGGAGAGTTAGGGTAATTTCATAACGTGTAATAACGATAACTTCGTCAGAATTAGTTAGCATTGTCATAGCAACTCAGTGTGAGCTCTCCCCTTACTCTCGTCGCCAGACAGGTTTAAACTCTTCTAGGCCCTTTAGCTGAAATACATACATACATACATACACACACAATATATATATATATATATATATATATATATATATATATATATATATATATATATATATATATATATATATATATATATATATATATATATTTTCTAGCAACCGCTGCCATCCCCAGCCTAGTGTTAAAATTAGCACACACATACATACATGCATACATACATACATATATACATATATATACTAACTTTATATATATATACAATTGTTCTGTATATTAGTAGAATTACTAAAAGGACCTCATTCAAACCTGGATGGTATCTAATGGAGTTTTTGCATTCAAAAACATACATACATTCTTGGATACAAACAGTCCATACATTATCATACATATCCGTACATATATATGCACGTATAATATGTATGCAGGTAAAGGAGAAAGAAAGATCAAATGTGTTCTGTTGAACAGATTAAAAATGAGGCACCGGCTCTTCCACTTATTTAGTTCGGCAACCGTTCGCAACTCAGTCATACCTAGTGTCAAAAATTAGGCAATCGCAGTTATACCTTCACTGATTTTACAAGCAGCTCCCGGAGTCTTTTAGACAGCAACGTTTCACGAGCACCCTCTAGGAATCTCATCTACCGCTGTTCTACTTGGAAGCTGTTTTCGTTTAATTGGCACAACCGAAAGACACGAATTACTGATGAAATATTTTAAGAGTACCTCCCTTTAAGAGAGAGAGAGAGAGAGAGAGAGAGAGAGAGAGAGAGAGAGAGAGAGAGAGAGAGAGAGAGAGAGAATTTCTTCATTTCTTCAGTAAGCTCCCTAAAATTAGACTAGCAGATCGCAACGACTTTTTCAATATTCTTATTAGGTTTCCCATACTTTCTTTAATTTGCAATAATGCCGTCTATTTTACGGATCTCTATGCGCAACGAACGTTAAAACGCGACAAACTCTGCAAAACTGCGCGTGCGCACGAGCGATCCTGTATGCACGTTTGGACTGGAAACTGTAAAGTCACTAAGGAAATGAATCTCCCACCAGAAACAATCCTACATCTCTTGGTCCTAAAACTTCTATTGTTTCTCTTCACCCAACAGATTAACAGAATTCCTGTTTGCTTAGCATCAGCAAAATCCCACTCCAGTCTCGCCCTTGAGGGCCTGAAGGTCGAGTGCTAAGTCCTACTTCCCACATTTTTTTTTTTTTTTTTTTGGTGAGGTTCACAATAAATATTACCTGTAACTATTTTCCATTGTGCGGACATCACGTAGTTTTGATTGCTTCCATCTTTTACCAAACCCTCTTCTATTTGTTGATATTCTTCATTCCTAGCATATATGTATATATGTATATATATATACATATATATATATACATAAATATATATATATATGTGTGTGTGTGTGTGTGTGTGTGTGTGTGTGTGTGTATAGTAGAAGGGACTACTGTTGCTAGGGAAGTAGGCTAAACATTTTTCACTTTTTGCCCATGAAGGCAGTTTATACTTATGTCAAGTAAGAAAGTGAATGTTTTTTTCACAAGGAAGGAAGTGACATTTTTCCAAAAAAGCTAATGTTCTCTTAAAAGGAAGGAAGTGAACACTCTCGCCAAATACGGAAACGAATGCTTCTGTAGACTAAAAAGTAAATGTTTTTTTTTTTTTAGGTATGAATATTTTTGCTAACGAAGCGAAAGTTATTTGGAGGCGAATAATACTGTAATTGTTGTTAATTCCTTGGTAGTTCTCCTCCACATCTGAATCTTGTCGACTGCTAAACCTTAAGGAGAAAACGAGTGAGAACAATAGATGAGTCATGCAGGCGAAGCGGCAGAACCCTTCAAACAATTGTGATGGCAAAGATGATGATGATTTTGATATATATTTTTACTTTTACCCTAAGATACACAAACGCAATATCGGCACCAGTATACTTTTAATTGATAAAGAAAGTAATGAGTGATGTTTGATGAACCATATAAATAATCGAAAAAAAGAGTAGAGTCACCAGTTATTAAAACATATTTCACTGTTATCGAAGGTTTATCAAAGCTTTCATATAAAAAAACGCAACTTAAATCTCACAGGAAAGAAAATACAATCTCTGAATGGCCTAAACAAACCAAAAAAGAAATCTGCATACCAAGATTACTGGAGACAACAATATCACAATCTGGAGTTGAATCAGTTGACAAGACTTAACCATTTCGTTAAAATCTATATAAAAAAGATAGGAACGACCTCTCCTGCACAAAACAAATAACTGATTAAGCTAAAAAGTAGATAATCAAACGCAGAACTGACCATACAGACCAACCGACAGATCTGCACACGAGAGGATGGCGATGGTGATGATAGTATCCCACAGACACCAACGGGTGCTCTAACTTTAACTAAAAAATAAGAAAACATAAAAAAGGACTCAAACTTCCTGTCGATGACGTCACGGAAAACTTCAAAGATGCCGCAGAAGAACAACTGCAATGTCGAACATTGTGACAAACACACAACACACACACACACATTCTTACACAGACGTGCCTACACACAAACGTTGAGAAAACTTCAGCCATTTCAAACATGCCTCAGAGCTGTAAACATTAAAAGTTGAAACATTAGGGGCCCACAATCATCGAAATCAGTAAATTCTGAAGAAGAAGAAGAAGAAAGAAGAAGAAATGGGGGAGGATCTGAAACAGGATGAGAAAAAGTTGTCTAAACACTAATAAGGTGTAATAAATAAACACAAGACCAATGATAAACGGGTCCGCTTATCGCGGTCAGACCATATGTTAGTTCTCATGGAACCTTTCGCCGTGTTGTCGTTCTGCATTCAAATAATCATTGAATGACGATCGCAAACTTGAGATGTCTCATATCGATCTATTTAACATTTATATATATATATATATATATATATATATATATATATATATATATATATATATATATATATATATATATATAAATATATAACTATTTCTATCTAAATAAATACCTATTTCTTGATGTAATAGTAATCAATATATTTCACTTGTTTACTTTGTATATCTATTAGCATCTTCATACTGGCTTGGGGGTGATCATTATATGACATACACGTTCGATACTAAACATTTTTAATTATTTGCTAATTATTGACATGAAGGTAACCTCCCATTTTTCCATATTGATGTTCAGTGTCTCAATACAAAAATTATTAGTATGGACTCTTTTGAACACTACACAGAATTCTCTCTCTCTCTCTCTCTCTCTTTCTCTCTCTCTCTCTCTCTCTCTTCTCTCTCTCTCTTGCTCTAATCGAAGCCGGAAAGTCAAAACGGTCGGCAAACACCATCACCAAGAGAGTAAACATATCAGGGCCTTGGACAATTACCAAAGTCAATCCGGTAAATCAAAATTATTGTCTAACCACGAAGGTCATGACGGACTAATGAGTGTGCTTTTGAGAACTGGTCCTGGAAATAAACAAAATCGAATCAGTGTCCACATGAAAGTAAGGAAGGAGGTGGGAAGGCAAAAAAAGAGAACTTCAATAAGTGGCTCTCTTTTTTAATACGTCAAATAAAATATTTCGTTTCAGGTTGCTTCGTCGTCAAAAAAAGAGAACTAATTAGTGGCTTTTTTTCAATATTTTTCAATACGTAAAATAAAATTATTAGTTGCAAAATTACCCATAAAATTCGAGGGTTCAAAAATACTCGTCAAGAGCCTCTGGGTTTCAGAACACAGCACATCTCTGACCTTGTAAAGCACGGAAGTTTCAAAGACTTCCGTCACCTCTCGAAAGATATCAGAATTACGTACGTCCTTATCTCTCGCCTTACGTCCTTATTTCCTGACGCACGTCCTTATTTCTCGACTTACATCCTTATTTCCCGACGCCAGTCCTTATTTCTCGACGTACGTCCTTATTTCTCGATGAACATCCATATTTTCGACATACGTCTTTATTTCTCGACGTACGTCCTTATTTTCTGACGCACGTCCTTATTTCTCGACGTACGTCCTTACTTCCCCACGCAAGTCCTTATTTCTCGACGTACGTCCTTCTTTCTTGACGTATGTCCTTATTTCTCGACGTACGTCCTTATTTCCCGACGCAAGTCCTTATTTCTCGACCTACGTCCTTATTTCTCGACGTACGGTCTTATTTCTGGACACAAGTCCATGTTTCTTAACGTAAGTCCTTATTTCTCGACGTACGTCCATATTTCTCGACATACGTCCTTATTTCTCGATGTGTTCTTATTCCCGAGGCACGTCATTATTTCTCGACGTATGCTCATATTTCTGGACGCAAGTCCTAATTTCTCGACGCACGTCCTTATTTCTGCACGTTCACCCCTACTCTGCGATGCACGTCCTTATCTCTCGACGCACGTCCTTATTTATCCATCTACTTCCATATTTCTCGACTCGGAATAAGCTTCCAAAAATGATCCCAACTAGCCTAAACACAGGTTCTCCTTATTACTCGACTTAATGTTAATCTTTGTCTCTCTCTAGGCGAGAAGACTTACATGAAATTATTCTTAAGGAAACTTTCATACAACGATTCACACTGTATTTTGGAAACTTGTATCATCCATAGACCCAGGAAAAATATAAATTTCAGGTACGAAGAAATTGAAAACAACCCTGTTCAAATGTGGAGTAAAAATGGGTAAAAAAAAATTAAAAGTAGTAAAAGGCAGCTTTACGACAGACCATATAAACTATAATAGGTTGGATAATTTCAAAAGTCCAAAGGTAATTGGAAAACTTCAGTCGTAAACATCAGTACGATATAAAGGGTTTTGTGGGGATGGGGTGTTGGGGGGGGGGTTTAGCGAAAAGGACCCAAATGAAAACCTCGTAATGAAAGAAACGGACCTAAAGAAAAACAAACAAAGTGGAGGATATAGCAACATCCGTTACTTACAGAGACAATCGAATTTTATCACTGAAAGCAGACTGTAACCTGATTAAGTCTCAGAAATTCTTGACGATTTCTTTTCGCTCGATTGGGATCCGGTTTAAGGTGAACAATAACAAACCTGACCACTATTTTCTATAGCAACAGGACCCAAATTCAATTCATCTACGAAATTTAACTGGTGCTACTTTGGCTTGTTATCTACAAGGAAAAAGTATCTGCACCGTACATATTTCAAAGCACCGTATGGTCAATGGAAAGTAAATGGCAGCACGAAGATATCGGTTATTAATATAATTTGTCGACCACACAATATAGAAATGGGCGTAAATAATACTCTGATCCCGAGAGGCTAGTACTAAACACGGCGTCCCAATGAGCTCCGGCCATGTTTAGTACTAGCACCATGGAGGTGAACGTGAAAATATGAACAAGAGGCAGCAAATTTTTCGAATATCTACAGTACATAGTAAAACATAACAACATATATAACATGGAGAAAATGTAATTAAAATATTAAAACATTTTCTATTAATTATATTTTAACGATAAACAGTGTAGATCGCATACCAAAGTAGATTCATGACACGTAGATAACAAGACAAAGTAGCACCATTTAATCTTTCCTTAGATCAGAATGACCAAGACACAACTGACTGGTCCTGCCAACTGACTGGTCCTGAGGAAAGTCTAATCGAGTTTTCAATTAATAAGCGCTTTCTCCCCAAAACTGAATCCTTTACTCATGACACATATGCATCAGTTCTCTATGACAACCAAAGAGGAATGATACAGACCTCATAATTCTTAAAAAATTAAATTCTTAGGAATTTCTTAAGATTCTTTCTTGATTCAGCGATAGACAAAAGATCAATGGCTTGTATGAGAACAACCGCCCAACGCTCCACTACATGCACACGCCCATATATTTGTATATGCACACTAACATACATACATATATATATATATATATATATATATATATATATATATAATATATATATATATATATATATATATCATTTGTGTGTGGGAGGAGTTGCTATCAATGGGCCACTGATCCTTTGTTTTATTCTGTATCAATAAAACAATGGAAGTTACAACTAAATATCCCAATAATCAAGGTAACCCAACCTGAAAACAGTGGATGGCCATCATATAACCACCACCAGACAAAGGGACAACTAAAAGTAGCAGCCAAAACCGAGATGACTCAGGAGCCACCGCAAGCAGGGTAGGAGGGGGAGGAGGAGGAGGAGGAAGAGGAGGACGTGGACTCGTTTAACCTCCTCTCTCTCTCTCTCTCTCTCTCTCTCCGCTAATTCTCTTCGCCCGTTCTGGGTCCTCTTTCAACACTTCAGTGTGATATACCAACGTAAGGGAATCGATAAACCGATGGCGAGGGCTCTTGCGACCTGCTTCGTATTACGCATTTAAGGGCGAGGACTTACTTACTCTTCCGGTTTTCCCCGGT
The DNA here is from genome assembly GCF_040412425.1 of Macrobrachium rosenbergii. Classification (NCBI taxonomy): domain Eukaryota; kingdom Metazoa; phylum Arthropoda; class Malacostraca; order Decapoda; family Palaemonidae; genus Macrobrachium; species Macrobrachium rosenbergii. Next base: position 46,226,940 of record NC_089791.1, read on the forward strand.
GCGTAATGGCTGTAATGCTGTCCACTTCAAATAATGACTTTCTAGTATGTATGTGTGTGTGTGTGTCTGTGTGTGTGTGTCTGTGGCTCAAGGGCAGACGGAGTGACTATCAGATAGGAAGAGTGAATTGCGGATGTGTCTAATCAAGAGGCACTCAAGAGAAATCTACACAATACAGGTATCTAGAAGAAGGATGTGATATTACCAGTAATTACAAGAATATACAAATTACATGCACATAGAGAATTGAGGGAATCCGATAAACAAAACGCAAGAGCCATGAATGAGAGTTAACGTAGAGAACTGTAAGCATTCTGGATAGAAAGGTAGTCAACTAAACAAACTAGTCTCCTGGATTGAGAGAAAGATCATATTAGGATATATAAGCAAGCAAAACACAAGTGCTGTCCACTAAACAATCCAACATACTTGCAGGCAAAGAGTATTGTAAACATACGACACAAACAAAAATGCGTTCTCAAAGAAGGGTAATCAGCTGAATAAACAAGGAATTAGGCAAGGAATCACAAAAAAAACTAATCAACAAAAAAATTATACTGTAGAAATTCACATATTCAAACAAAAGCGCCTGGAAAGAGACGGCCCTAATATCAAATATCAAAAAGATACAAGAGAACAAAGCAGATAAACTATTATACTGTTTACAGAGACAAGAACTTAACGAAAAGGAAAATCGCAAAAGCACAATATACACAAACACTCAGAAAGACGAAAGAAAGAAAAAAGAAAAACAACAAGAGGCTGGAAAGAAACCGAGTTAATATAAAGAAGCCACCGCAATGGGAAGCATCCTCCTCCAATTCCGTGGAAAAACAGTAACTGTTGCCCATAAGAGCCGCTAAGTAGACAATTAGGCGGGGAAGGCGCCGCCCGATGCCACCCAGAACGACGGGTAAAAATTCATTCACTTGTCGGCCGTGTTTAATTGGGATTTTCGGATCACGCCCCAAACGCGGGATTTTGAAAGGGAGTCTGCTTGGTATGGGAACTTACGAAGCCTTTCTTCATTCTTTTACACTGCATACATCACTTATTCATTTACATATATTTTTCACGCCGGAAACGCGGGATTTTGAGAGGGCTTCCGCTTGGTATGGGAACTTAAGAAGCCCTTATTCATTCTTATACACTGCACAGATCACTTATTCATATATATATATATATATATATATATATATATATATATATATATATATAATATATATATACATCTATACATTACTAAATATATATCATTTATTCCTATATTCAATATGCTCAGTCTGCTTGGTATGGGAACTTAGAAGCTTTGAAAAAACACTGCACAGATATTTACGAAATATACATAATCCTCATCGATCTTTTTCTTGGAAAAATAACGACAATCAGGTCATTTCCTTCTGTTTATTTTCAGCCATATAAAAAAACTAACGAATTAATAGGATATAAAATCATCATCTGTTGTTCAGATGATCACTGTTAGAAAATTATACGACATTCATTACAAATAAATCATTTCTTCCTTTTCATTGCTCAGGTTTTCCTTGGAAAAATCACCATATTAAGACTTTCTCTACGACTTTGGAAAAATAACGACACGGTACCTTCTATCAACAAAACAAAATAACGAATTAATAGGATAAAAATATATATATATATATATAAATATATATATATATATATATATATATATATATATATATATATATATATATATATATATATATATATTTACCTCTTGAAGGCATGTCTTGCGTCATCCGGCCATTGTCGATTTTCCAATAATAGGTGACTTTTCGTCATCTGGTATCGTCTGACCAATCAGAGATGGAGGCTCTGAAGCTTCCCAGAATACAGGTGGTTCCCGTGGTCTTTTTGGGTCAGTTCTTTATATAATGAAATTAGGGTCAACTTACCAAAATCTGTCGAAAATTCTCATTCTCAGTGATTGAGTACAGGCGTAAAGTTTTATAGACAGTACATATACTTGTTTCATTTTAGAAATATTAACCATACCTATATCACCCGCCCCTATTTTTCCTCCCCAAAGTTGTTATCAAATAACTGCGACTTGAAGTACATATTGAACGCATTAAAAAACCATGAAACTTATAAAATGAAAGAGAATAAAGTGAATGAATCTTTTTGAAAACTGCAGACTAAGCTGAATGAAGAATTCCCAAACCTGTTCTGAAAGTAAGTTGTAAAAGCAGTAAATATAATAGAATGAGGCATGTTCAAGCCAGTTTAAATAAACATAAGAATATTATAAAAAATTAGCTTTCGGGAAGTCTCTACCTAATAAAAGGCAAAGAGTATCTATACAATTTTTCGTTTAAACAAAGATAATCTAGGGATAATGAACTCGAAGTTTAGACTTGCCCTCGTCCAGCCCGGGCCAAGTCTCTCACAATCATTACAGTTAATATATATATATATATATATATATATATATATATATATATATATATATATATATATATATATATATATATATATATTATATATTTATACATATATACAGTATATATATATATATATATATATATATATATATATTATATATTTATACATATATACAGTATATATATATATATATATATATATATATATATATATATATATATATATATATATATATAAGTATGTGTGTGTGTGTGTGTAAAACGAAAGTTTATTGGTCAGAGCCTCCAGAACGGTCTGGCTCCACTTACAGTTTGCCTCATTAGCACACTGTATTCAGTCACCCGTAGCATTGCTCTCTTGACTTCTACTTCTCATCCCAACCCTTTAGTCTCTTCCCACTCCGCTCTCCAACTTCTTTATCTTATCCCTGCTCCAATTTTCACCTGCCATTTATGTATAGTTCCTCGTTGGACGGGTCGGTATCGTTTTCGGCTAGCACTCAGCTGGGCCCGCGTTCGAGTCTCCGGCCGGCCAATG
>NC_089791.1:46237382-46267382 GCF_040412425.1 Macrobrachium rosenbergii
AATGGTGTAAATGTAATATATTATATATTAAAAATACATATACAAAAACGTTTTATATATATATATATATATATATATATATATATATATATATATATATTATATATATATATATACATATATTTCTAATATATATACATATATATATATATATATATATATATATATATATATAAATATATATATATATATTATATATATTTCTAATATGTATTTACATCTACACCATTGTGGATTTCTGTCACCAATATAATAATAATAATAATAATAATAATAATAATAATAATAATAATAATAATAATAATAATAATATAATAACAATAATAATCTTGTTTATCGTCCATTCGCTCCTAACTAATGGCTGGAACCCGAACAGCATAAACTGGTACTTCAGGGCATAAGCTCTCCTCAAGTCGAGTGTCTAACGTCTCAACTGTCAGCCGGAGCCACCATGCCAGGCAGCCAGCCAGCGGTCTCAAGGGGGACCCTAATCCTGCAAACGATCCTTGAGGGTCACTTTGAAGTGTCCCCGAACGCTATCACGTAGGCTAGAACAGATTTTTAGGAAGGGGCTTTTGACACGTCCCCGCTTCATTTACGATTTCGTCTTTCTAGTCTCTGAAAGAATCGCTTTCTTTGAGGCTCACGTCCCTCTCATTTTCCTTCTTGATTCCGTCTGGTTTGTTTCCCGTCTGGGCAAGGTACAGGCATTCGGTTGCCAATGGTGATGCCCTCTTTATTCAAGTGAAAAAATCTGGAGTACCTATTCCGTCCAAAATAACAGCAGTGTTTAGGTAATTCTGCAAAATCAGCTTGCTTTATGTATATGTATGTATATGTATATATATATATGTATATATATATATATATATATATATATATATATGTATATATTTATACATATATATATATATATATATATATATATATATATATTAAATATATTATATTTACATATTTATATATACATACAAATATATATTTATGAATATATATATATATATATATATATATATATATATATATATATATATACAGTATATATGTTATAAATGTATATGTATATATAATGTATATATATAAATAAATTTATATATATATATATATATATATATATAATACATATATACATATATATATTTATATCATGTATATACATACACATGCTAAAAAAAATAAAACTGACTGACTCCGGATAAAACAGACAGAAGTCTTAAAGAAGCAGAGCTGGAAAAGGAAATATGGAAAAACTCTTTTGCAGTTTCTTAGTTTGGTATAACGTACTTGGTAGCTTCTGTAATACTAACACTGCTTTTCACTTGTATGGGTAAGTGATCACTCAGCTATGGACTTCCCTATCAAATTACAATTCTAAAACTTCCTGTCGCATCAGTCTGAACGAAACTGACAAGCTATAAGCACTTGAAGTCCAGGCTGTAATGACTGGTTCCATTCATCCATAAATGACCTAGTTCATGCGTAAGTCTGGAAATGAGTATTTTGTATATTTGTTCGTAACACTGTCAGCCTTCGTTAAAAGCATCAGTTTTTTATGGTAGTTTTTTATATATCCTTCATCGATAATTTAAGTTGTACTATTTGTAAAAGACAACAAGTAAAAAATACGCCGAAGTTTCTTTGGCGAAATCGAGTTTTCTGTACAGCGTATAATGTTGTATGAGCCGTGGCCCCTGAAACTTTCAGCCACGGCCCGGTACTTGCCTGTCCTATATCATTATCAGACGCACGATCATGCCTAACTTTAACCTTAAATAAAATACAAACTACTGCGTCTAGAGGGTTGAAATTTGATATCTTTGATGATTGGAGGGTGGATGATCAACATACCAATTTGCAACCCTCTAGCGTCAGTAGTTTTTAAGATCTTAGGGCGGACAGAAAAGTGCGGACGGACAGACAAAGCCATCTCAATAGTTTTCTTTTCCAGAAAACTGAAAACCAAGGCTTTCCAAAACCTGACTAGGAACACCGTCCAAGTGTTTGAAAACCTTTGTTTTCATCTTTTATAAATACCACAACCTGTCTATATAACTGTGAACTTTTATTAAACAGCAGTTTTTCACGACATTGTGGATTTCTTAACAGTGCCTTCATTATAGCCACCGTCTTCCTTTCCATCGCCATGCCCCAGGGGGAAACTAAACCCCACTTATTAAAAGGTGGAAAAAACCTGACTGCAAGGCCTTTTTCTCCTCATCTTTTTCCGAAATTTATATCGCGTTGAGAGAGAGAGAAAGTCTCTCTCTCTCTCTCTCTCTCTCTTCTCTCTCTCTCTCTATATATATATATATATATATATATATATATATATATAATATATATATATATATATATATATATATATATATATATATATATATATATATATATATATATATATATATATATATATAATATAGATGTAGAGAAGATATTACATATATTATATATATATAATATCTCTCTCTCTATCTCTCTCTCTCTCTCTCTCTCTCTCTCTCTCTCTCTCTCTCTCTATATATATATATATATATATATATATATATATATATATATATAATGGAGAGAGAGAGAGAGAGAGAGAGAGAGAGAGAGAGAGAGAGAGAGAGAGAGAGAGAGAGAGATTTTAATTTTACAGAAAAATCGATAAACACACATGAAAAAATAAGTAGCCGGACCATTCAACAATCTCTCCCGGCTTAGAGCAATTTAATGATCGACCTTTTCGAAATGTCAGTTCTAACGTTGCAACTCAAAATAATTCATGTAACGCCGACTTTCCATTTTCTGTGGTCTGCCGTTTTCTTTGAGGCTTCCATCGCAAACTACACCAGGGAGTGCCCGATTTCAGGTTACGGGAGAACTGGCTTCACTCATCCAATTTTCCGTCGCCCTCCTCCTTCAAATCGAGACGATTTCATCGGACGAATAAATCGAAGCAAAAACGAACTCTTCAGCTCGCTCAAAATCCGCTCAGTCGCGCTTGATGGTGGACGAATGTACCAACCTATTCCGAAGTAATTTCATACTCAGTCTTACTTGTAATTTCGCCGATTGCTTTCTAAAATGCCAATGAAGCAGAGTATATCACAGATTTTTGCCTTTCACAAACACACACACACACACACACACACACACAAGCGCGCGCGCACACACACACAAACCTTGGCACAATAAAAATATATCACTTAATGAAGCAAATGAGAGTGATGGGCGCTAGCTAATATAATGTGAAATCACAACATTAACAGACATCGCCGGCCAATGTACGCAAAATTTTGTATGTTACAGAGAGAGAGAGAATATTTGCCCAAAGCCACCAACCAAGCCTTGGCTGATATAAACTTTAAAAGAGAGCTCCAAACCTGTCAAACTGGGATTCGATTTCTTCTCTTCAGGTCACCTGGCTCTCGCTGCCGGTCCCCCCCCTTTCCCTTCCCCCCTCCCCCTACCCTCCCTACCAACCACCCAAGACCAGCCCCCATCCTCAGCACTCCCACCCTTCCTCCCCTTGCGTTTCCTAAACTCCAAAAACCTTATTTTTCGCTTACCCAATAACTTGAAATTTTCAAACGCATATATGTTTCCCTGCAGGCAGATGGTTGCCATTCTGTCTCCGTGGTATCCGAAATAAGATATTTTCTCTTTTTTTTTTTTTAGTCATTTTACCTTTTCTATTTTTGTCTTATGGTTTCTGTTTATGATTTGTACAAATGGATTTTTTTTTTTCAAATTCTTGTATTCCTTATGTAATAGGAGCTTAGGTATACGAAACTTGGTTTTTTTTTGCTAATAGTAACAAAATTAGTAACACATACATACATACATATATATATATATATATATATATATATATATATATATATATATATATATATATATACCAATATATATACTCTTGCGTAAAATCTATATAACTTTTTTTTTTTTTTTTTACATTCTATCTCCCATCTTCGTATCCCCTTAGACACACAAGCAGGATTTTAAAACATCTTCCACCTTTTTCTGTTTAGGAACATTTTTAATCCTTTCCGAGATTCCATCCCAATCATTGCAGTGCAAAACTTCGACTTGGCCGAGCTGGTAAGATCTGGCCTTTAGCAGAGTCGTTACTCCGAATATTAACGGAATCTTTAATGTGCTCTTGCATGCACGCTGTTTGGTCTGGGAGCGCTTGAAGAAGAAGAAGAACAGGAAGAACAAGAAGACGAAGAAGAAGGTAAAGACGCAGAGAAGAAGGAGGGAGGAGCAGGAGATAAAAGAGAAAGCGCAGGAGTGTTGCTCTTAAAATAGGAATTGCTCGAAACAAGTTAAGGCAAAAGAAGCTGATTGAGGTTGGTATGAGAAGCCTTTGGAAAAAATAAAAAGCCAGGCTTGATTAGGTGAATGCTTTGATACGCATATTTTCTTCTTGTGGGGAAAAAAACCTTTTCTCCCCCGTCTGTTTGCCAATATCATACTTAAAAAATGGTCTTCACGGAAAAGGTGAAGAAATCGGATTACGGAAAGCAAATTCGATAAAAAAAAAGAAGCAAAAACATTACCATATTGTGAGTAGCTAGAGAGAGAGAGAGAGAGAGAGAGAGAGAGAGAGAGAGAGAGAGAGAGAGGAGAGAGAGAGAGAGAGAGAGAGAGGTTAAACTGGTAGATTCATGTCTAACAATATCTAGAGAATAAATATCTAATGAGAGAGAGAGAGAGAGAGAGAGAGAGAGAGAGAGAGAGAGAGAGAGAGAGAGAGGAGGTTAAACTGGTAGATTCATGTCCAAAAATGTCTAAAGAATAACTATCGAATGAGAGAGAGAGAGAGAGAGAGAGAGAGAGAGAGAGAGAGAGAGAGAGAGAGAGAGAGGTGGGGAGGGGTTAACCTGGTAAATTCATGTCTAAGAATATCTAAAGAATAACTCTCTAATGAGAGAGAGAGAGAGAGAGAGAGAGAGAGAGAGAGAGAGAGAGAGAGAGAGAGAGAGGGGGCATGGGTGAAAATCGAAACGTTGAACTCGAGGGAAGGAACCACAAAGGGAAGCCCCAGTCACATGACAAGGGCGAAGTGCAAAGCAAAACAGCTTTAAGGATGAGCACTGCCGAAAATGGTGGGGAAGGGACAAGGATCTGCTGATAACAAGGACGAGAAGGAGAGTAAAGAGAATGTGTGTGCTATGGAGAATCAGCTACGTCAGAATGAGAGGGAGGGAGAGAACATTCTTTGGGTATGAAAACCAGACAGAACACTGACTGAAATAAAAATGTAAAGCCAAGTTTTAAGAAAATACCAGTTGGCGTTTACAAGCTTGGGAGAGGTGAAATAACGGACGCAGGAAGCAAGAATGGAAGAAGGAAATAAGGATGGGAAGAAATTTTTACATATAAAAAACAAAGGGAGAGAGAAGTGGGATACGTACTGTTCAAACTAAAAATAAAATTAGCACAATAATAGGACTATAACGAAAACACAAAGAAGAAAGTGAAAAGCACATTCCACAGAAAAGAGAGAGAGAGAAGGCCACAAGAGAATATCCAGGAGAGGAAGTGAAACTTTGATAAATGAGTAGGTTAAGGAGAAGGAGACAGTTCGCGGAGAGAAAATACAGACACGATTAATCAACGAATTAAAAAAAAAGATAAAAATAAAAAGAAAAAAAGGAAAAACAAAGACCGCGTGGCACGCTGGGGTTTCCGAGAAGAGGCAAGAAAGAATCGCAATGAACGAGTGCCATAAAGTGCCAATCGAACGGCTTTGAGAACATAGCTGCCGTGGTAAATTCCGCCCTAGCCAATCAAAAACGTATTACCCGTCGATAACCGTTAACTAAAGTCACTTAATTACGGCAGCCGCAACTCTCTCTCTTTCCCTCTCTCTCTCTCTCTCTCTCTCTCTAGGGGATAATTACAGAGCGCCAATTACACAAAGATGAGTTCAAGTAAATTACGACGCACCTGGGAAGTGTAGGGGTGGGGGGGGGCTTATCTTTCCTGACCATCTCCCCCTTCCCTACCCCCAGCTGATCCTGATACTCATAATCCTCCCTCCTCCTCCTCCTCCTCCTCCTCCTCCTCCTCCTCCTCCATGCCACCCAATCCTGATACTTTTCCAAAGTTACGAGAAACTTCATCAGAGGGAAAAAAATTAAAAATTAATAACAGCGGAGCACATAACGATATTTTACGCGGAAATTAAGGAGCTTAAGGTAACTTATACCGGCAGTGAACAAGCAGCAATTAAAAAAAGGTACGGGAAGTTAAAAGATGATATATATATATATATATATATATATATATATATATATATATATATATATATATATATATATATATATATATATATATATATATATATATATATATATATATATATATATATATATATATATATATATATATATAAATATGTATATATACACATACATTATGTGTATATATATATATATATATATATATATATATATATATATAATTATATATTGTATAGATATATAATATATACACAAATACATGCATACATACATATATACATACATACTTACACATATACATGCATAAACGAATTGAAGTGAAAAACGGGTAACAAGATGACTTTCAAAGCAAAACAAACAAAGCACTTGCAAAGCAAAACAAACAAGGCAGTAAGATGAAGAAACCGCCCTAACCAACCAATAACGACGTAACAAATTAACAGTACAGCAAAAATTACTGATAAAAGTCTTCACCTGACAGAAAGAAAACGAGACGGAATTAATGACCAATATTACTTGTTCAATTAACGGAATCCTCTTAATTATCATAAATTACGTGCTTAATCCGACAGTAGACAAGATCGCAGGGAGTATGAGAAGAAATAATTCATCTTGTTCCATCGCTGTGGCTTGTCCGAGTCTTGATGAAATTGTGGTGTCGTTCCCAGACCATCATAAATTACATTGTACCAACTCGATGACATTATAAAATGCAGTAATTGCTGGAATACGCATCTGTTTAGCAGATAATTTATGGGGTTCTTCTTTTTTATTTTTTTTTACTTCAATGTCGTTTAAATTTTCTTGAGAAAAAGTATGAAAATATAAACAGTAACTTCAACATACTTATTATTATTATTATTTTATTATTAGAAGATGAGAAGATGAGCCCTACTCATATGGAACAAGCCCAAGTGGGCCACTGACTTGAAATTCAAGCTTCCATTCGAAAGAAGCAAAAGAAGGTAATGGGAAATACTGAAAGAGGAGATCAATTATTAGAATAACAGATAAGATAACAAATTAATACATGAAGTAAAGGATATAAATTACACAAGAGGATATGTATCAATGTGACTATAAACTTCCGCAGAGATAAATATGCAGACATACCTTCCCTACCAATCTACTTGTCTCCCTCTTTCCAAACCCCCGTACAATCCGATTTCTAACCGAAAAAAAAGAAAAACAGAATTTTAGCATCACTTCTGGTGGGCGATCTCCATCTGCGTTCGCTGAGTGACCCACCTGAGGAAATGCCTACGCCCAACTGTCCCGCCCACCGCAGGTGAACGTATTGAATCAAAATAGGCTTAAGAGAGATCATCTGGGGCCAAAGCGGATGTCTCTCAACACAAGCGAAGCTTTAGCAATTGTCCCGCTCGGGGCTCACTTTTAAGGGGAAAAGAGGGGGAAGTGCATATTTCACTCGTCCCGTATACCATTGGGCTGCGTAGTTGTCCAGTCATTATAGTATATATTTTATATATACAGTATATGTATATACACATATACACACACAGAAATATATATATATATATATATATATATATATATATATATATATATATATATATATATATATATTTCTGTGTATATATATATATATATTATATATAGTCATATATATACAGTAAGTATACCTAAGTTTAACCAGACCACTGAGCTGATTAACAGCTCTCCTAGGGCTGGCCCGAAGGATTAGACTTATTTTACGTGGCTAAGAACCAATTGCTTACCTAACAACTGGACCTACAGCTTATTGTGGAATCCGAACCACATTATACCGAGAAATGAATTTCTATCGCCAGAAATAAATTCCTCTAAGCCTTCATTGGCCGGGCGGAGACTCGAACTCGGGCCTAGCAGATTGCTAGCCGAGAACTCTACCGACTCTCCCAACGAGGAACTGTCATATATATAAAAAAATAGTTCATACATATATAAATATATATAATATACATGTATGTATGTATGTATGTATGTATGTATGTATGTATGTATGTATGTATGTATGTATGTATGTATTACTAACAAGAGCACCAGCTTGTTGAACAAGCTTAGACGGTAGAGAATATCCAAGGGATACAAAAATGAGACTAATAATAGCAAGAGAGCATGTTCACATAAACAATTGTAACTTTCAGAGACGCAAAATCAATTTACCTTCATTTGATGATATCAAACCTTTATCATTATTTGAATCACATGTAAAAGGCATATCAGCTGATTAACATGAATAAAGCAACGAATGGTAACTGACTGGATGTTACGGTTATAGGGTCAAATTTGAAACTGGTTTCAGTCAGACATAGTAGTACATGGATTTAATCAATGACAGCAGAACGACGATACTCATAAACCGTTGATAATCTTATTGCCATGGAACAAAATCCTTCTCGGAACAGTCTTCCCTCTCTCTCTCTCCTATCCTCTATACACACACACACACATATATTTATACTATATTATATATACATACATACATATATATATATATATATATATATATATATATATATATATATATATATATATATATATATATATATATATACAACTAGTTAGACCTTCCATGGTCTTCTTTGAGGCTAAATAGATTCACAATGGAATTTCACTCAAACAGTAGAATTTAGCCAAAATATCGAAAAACAAGAATCCAAAATTACGTTTTTTGTTTGAAAACTCACTACGAACTTCATAGTTTTGAAAAGTGATAAAAAATTTTACAGGCCAGTGTCTCTCCTTGAATACCCAGCCTTCAGGGAGAGCTCCATCGCCCACCTTCAGAAAGTGCAATCAGCCAAAGTGGGAGCCAAGGCTTAATGGTGTAGTGCCCAGCTCACGTTTCCTAGGTCGTTGGATTGTTCGTAGGGTACCGCCCAGCAGTCCATGCAGCTGTAAATGGGTACCAGAGTTTGCTGGGATGGAAAATATGTCCACGGGGCTGACCTCTTCATCCCTGAAGGCCACATGAGAAACGATAGAGTTTGGACATTCCGGCGCCTTCTCCACCAGGCAGGAAACGGCTCGTGATGAAAAACAATTTAGAAATACATACCATGAACGTGTCTAAGTAAATGTCATGACACTCAAACACAAATTGTGATAGAAGCCAAACGTCAGCGATGTTATACCCAACCGTAGGAACTGAGATTACATCCAAGGACAACAAATAATAACTGGGAAGGAAGCCACGCAGGAAGCAACGGCATGCACCACATCCCACTTGTATTACACGCATCCTTGGCCTGTGCCCCATACAGAGGAATGCACGTGGAATGTCCTTGGGCAATGCATATGCAAAACAGTCAGGCCTGATATATTTCCCCTCGTCGCTCGCACTGGCAAGGACATGCCTCTCTATGACCAGTAAAGGACAAGGCGCAATACCCGACATTACGTTATTGGGATATTCCGCCACGGAAGACAATGTTTACTGAAGGCCCAAGGCAATATAGGCAGCGTTCAGCTGAAGGGTTACAACGTCACTTCGACTGATAACTGTCTTCTGAGAGCTCATGAAATCCGGAATTTTGAGATGCGTTTAATCGGCATTCTGGATTCTTTTTTTTTTCATGCTCGACATATCAAAATCTAGTCAATACTCTCAAAAGAAATTCAAAAGGAGTAAGTTATAAAAATCCTTTGTCACTTGCCATTCTTACACAAGGTAAACTATAAAAAAAAATAGGGAAACCTTACACAAGATGAGCTAAAAAAAAAAAATTTCTCCCATGGGTGATTAACCACAAAGGCACTTTGAAAAGGTCGATTACTACAATAACCTGAAAGTCACCACAAAAAATTACAAGTGACTCCTTTAGATTTTCAGTTACCAGAAATAATACTTTACACTTATCTTGTAATGTCTTAAAGCCATATTTAACCCACAACATCGTCTGGAGTGTCAAGCGAACAATGGAAAAACCGCTTGAGAGACTGATATTCTAATATTCATCTACTCTAAAAAAAATACCTTCCAAACCTCGTAAATATTCGTATGGAAGACGATTTTAATGGATACTAAGTGGCTTACGCGTTTACGTAATCTAGCGTTGCAACGGCTATATCACTGAAGCTGTTCTAACTTGACATCTGACGAAATCAGAAAGTGTGCGATTGCATTTAAAAATTACCGTCTCGTATTTAGCAAACATATTAAATAAGTGTTCGCCTCCTCAGTTCTAAAAATGCGTCTCTCCGTTCAACACATCAGAAATACGAACAAATACTTTGAAAGACAGGTGGCTTCAAGCGTTACTCTTCCACCTCACGGCAAGCCTTAAAATGAGATTTCTGGCTTCAACCTCAGCTCGCTGCGTGCTGCAACCCACCACAACTGATTAACTACTAGGTAACAAATTCACTACTCCACTCAAGTGGCACAATAGAATTTAAGGGACGGTACTTAAAGCACTCCGACTCGCCCGGGAATCGAACCCTGATCATTTTGTTAGTGAGGAGAACATCATGACCACTAAAACAAGATATCCCATTACACTTTATCTATTAATAATACACATATACAGTATATATATATATATATATTATATATATATCCCATTATATATTTAATTACATAAACAAAATATATAAGATATATATATAACTATATATATATATATATATATATATATATATATATATATATATATATATATATATATATATATATATATATATATATATATATATTTATATATGTACATGTTTAAATACATATTTGTTAGTGAGGCGAACATCATAACCACTAAAACAAGAGATCCTTTATATATATATATATATATATATATATATATATATATATATATATATATATATATATATATATATAGGTATATATATAATTATATATAAAAACATATATATTCTATGTACATACATATATATTATACATGCACAAACATATATATTATACATATATACAGTATATATATAATATATATATGTACAGTATACATATGTATACATAAATACACACAATGAAAAATTATACGTATGAAAACGAGCAATACAGTATGCGAAAGAGCGCACGCGTGTCTGTACAGTAAGTTCAGGTGAATATACATCCACACGTATTTGGATACTGTGCATAAGCCACCGGACAATATTTTTCCGTTCGAAAAGAAATAAAACACGGACAAACAACCGCAACTTATCCGGCCGAGCGTACGCACAATAAAGCAGAGCAGAACCGAACAAATTAACTGTAACGCCGGGCAAAATATTACTCGAATCATAATCCGCTCAGAATATATTTATACGTTCAATGCGGCAACCTATGACGCCTGCGGTATGCCTCACCTCCTCCCCCCGTAACCCACCTCAGTAACGAACCCCCTTTGCACCCCACCCCATCTCCCTCTCTCTTAAACCCCTCTTGTAACTCAAGTGAATTTATGACACAGCCGCGGCTGGATATGTTCCACTGAACACTTCTGAACTGCATTGAACAGACGCGCTTCGTTCCATCAATAGCAATACAGAGAGAGAGAGAGAGAGAGAGAGAGAGAGAGAGAGAGAGAGAGAGAGAGAGAAACTCCATGATATAGCTATACAGGTACCTTACTAAATAAAATTATTCTATCTCTCTCAGGTCCACACTGTGGCCTTTTTATATTTTACATTATAATAATCACCATCAAAATTCTGCCGTAGCGCTGTAAAACCAGTTAAGTGTCTTATTGATATCGTAACAATAAAGAAAGCCCATCGTCATTTTTGTTTATGTAAAAAATTAATAATTACATAATCTAATACTGATCGTAATTGTAACTATCTCAAGTAAAGAGGCAGATGACACAGGCTGCTGCTAATAAGAATATCTACGAGAAAATATTTTCACGATCATGGTCAACATTTGTCGGGTATTAGAAAGCAAACGCTTCCATTAGAAAGCAAATGTTTCTATAAAAAAGGAAAAGTTTCCATTAAAAGCAAAGGTTTCCATAAAAAAGCAAATGTTGCCATTAGAAAGCAAACATTTCCAATAGAAAACAAATTTTTCCATTAGAAAGCAAACATTTCTATTAGAAAGGAAATGCCTCCATAAAAAGCAAAAGTTTCCATTAGAAAGCAAACGTTTCCATTAAAAAGTAAATGTTTCCATGAAAAAGTAAAAGTTTCCTTCAGAAAGCAAACATTTCCATTAGAAAGGAAATGTTTCCGTAAAAAAGCAAAAGATTCCATTAGAAAACCAATATTTCCAACAGAAAGCAAATGTTTCCACTAGAAAAGCAAACGTTTCCATTAGAAAGCAAACATCTCCACTAGAAAGAAAACGTTTTCATTAGAAAGCAAACGTTTCCATTAGAAAGCAAACGCCTCCATTAGAAAGCTAACGCTTTCATTAGAAAGGACACGTTTCCACGACAACCTCCAGTTATACGTTTAAGCAAAGGAGCGTCTACCGACCAAAATCTCTGACCAAAATGTTCAATTAGGATTTTCCTCAAAATCTTTCCGCTTGATTTCGTTGTTTCGAAGCCACGTCCGATGCGACGGGAGAGAAACTTTCCACCTTTCCTGAGGTGTTCCTTCCGGTGGTCCTACGAGTTCTAAGCCTAAAGGAACTTTGCACAGACTATGGAAGCGTCACTGGTACTGATACTTGCTCGATGGCATTAGTTTAGAATGGGAAAAGCAATAAAACAAAAAATTACAAAATAACTTGCTAAGTATCGTTAGTCTGAAATGTCAAAAATAATTAAAAATGAAAAAAAAATTACGAAATGATTATTAATTAAATAAAATTGAAAAAATTCCAGCATTAACGTCTACAGGAAAAAAACTGTGCATGAAAAAATTTCCATAATTTTGAAACGTGCCAGTATTAACATGTACAGAAAGAAACTTGGGAGGAAGAAATTACTAATAATTTGTAGTCTATAAAAAAGTTACATTCCACTCAAGAGGACACTGGAAAGCGAAACAAAATGAAAACAAAACGCCTAAACATGGAATTGATAAAAAGTGGAAAAATAACGTCAGCACTCAACCAGGATCTTTCGAAAAACAACAGACGAGAGAGAGAGAGAGAGAGAGAGAGAGAGAGAGAGAGAGAGAGAGAGAGAGAGAGAGAGAGACAGAGAGAGAGAGAAGGGTAATTTAACAAAACGGAGGTTTTCAAAGTAACCCTTAGACATATGTCACATAAAGACAATTATTGACTAAAATATATCTCCACCCTAATAAGAATATTGCTGTGTTAAAAGACCATTCTGTTTTAACTTTTCTTTAAGGAGCAAGAAAAACCAACAAGCGATTTTTCAGTTTTTTCTTTATTTCACTTTTTTTCTTTTTATTTCACTTTTTCTTTTTTACTTAATATTTTTCTTTTTTATTTTCACTATTTTCTGTTTTTTTATTTCACTTTTTCCTTCTTTCAATTCCACTATTTTCCTTTTTTTTTATCCTTCCTTTAGCTCTTTTTCCTTGGCTTTTTACAAACTAGACAGAAGGAAATCGTATTTTTCTTTTTTATCAATTTTTTTTGTTAAGATTCCAGAATTTCGAAGACCTACCTAATCTAGTGGGAAAAAACACCTCTTCGAGAGATGTTCCGGTAGGCCTATGAGTTTCGTGTCTCCTGAAACTCGGCAGATAAAACTCTGGAAGTTTGAAAGAGAAACGAAAACACTGCCTAGAAGCGTCGTACACCACTGCATTCGTTTTTCTGAATTGATTTTGTATACGTTTGTACAGATGCAATAAGCTACTTATTTCTTTTATTAATTTGTTTATTTTTTAACGTTCTTGCTACATGTGACGCTTTGCATATTTTGAATAATAATAATAATAATAATAATAATAATAATAATAATAATAATAATAATAATAATAATAATAATAATAATAATAATAATAATAATAATAATAATAATAATAATAGGTTCTATTGAATATTGTTGCTGCTTCAGCTGCATTTATTTTGTAGAAGACTTTTTCTATTTTCCTTATTGCGGACTTCTCTTCAGTGGAGGTGCATGCTAACAGCTCGCCCATATTTGTCATTTCATGGGGGAAAAGTGAAAATCTGGATTCTGCTGCTTTATATATTCTATACAGTTAGTTCTATACAATTGTTGCCGCGACGTTTCGACAGACTCTTCTGTCATTCTCCAGCGGGAGCTAGTAGAGGACTGGAGATGCCCCTGATGAGCGAGGCGCCCTTCGAGACAATCCCCCGACTACGACAGAAAGAGTAGCCTAGATAATGACATCATTCATTCTCAGCCCAATAGCAGCCAAACTACCGATGATGTCAGCCGGCATGACATCACGCAATGGCAGGCCAATGGGAACGCTGGAATGAATGATATTCCCAGGTTGCGAAGATCTGTCAGGATCGAGCTTCGCCGCAGAAATTTGGCTTGATGTTCGCCGACTGCAAGCAATCAGAATTCGCCGTCCATGACCCCCCGCTGAAGCCCGTGTATAAGTTCAGAAGGACCTATGCAATCTGCCAGTCCTCTACTAGCTCCCGCTGGAGAATGACAGAAGAGTCTGTCGAAACGTCGCGGCAACAATTGTATAGAATATATAAAGCAGCAGAGCCCAGATTTTGACTTTTCCCCCATGAAATGACAAATATAGGAGAGCTGTTAGCACGCACCTCCACTGAAGAGAAGTCCGCAATAAGGAAAATTGAAAAAGTCTTCTACAAAATAAATGCAGCTGAAGCAGCAATAATATTCAATAGAACCTGTTTAAAAGAGGGTCTGCTGCCAAATTATAATAATAATAATAATAATAATAATAATAATAATAATAATAATAATAATAATAATAATAATAATAATAATAATTATTATTATTATTATTATTATTATTATTATTATTATTATTATTATAACTGAAATATCATTATAATAATAATTGAAGTGAATTGAATTGAATCCTTTATTCCAGCTAAAAGCCGTTTACATTAGACAGAATTTTTACAAATACATTACTTTACAAAAGACTTTACAGAGAATATTGCATAAATATTCATACCTTTATAAAGTATAATTTCACATTTATTGAAAACCCTTTTTTAAAGTCTTAATAATTTACATAATATAAAATAACTGTTATAAACTAGACGTCTAATAATAATAATAATAATAATAATAATAATAATAATAATAATAATAATAATAATAATAATAATAATAATAGTAATAATAATAATAATATTAATAATAATAATAAAGGTCGATAACCAGGTTCCTCTAAAGCGAAAAAATAAAAAAAAATAAAAATAAATATATTGAGCGATATAAAAGCAGAAAATAATGCCTTCTACAGGGAGGCACTATAAAATATGCTGCCAGTTTTCTGAAATCCATGAAAAACCTGCCATTCACCAGAGAAGTAACGGAGGAAAAAAAATGTTGGGCAGAAAATATGTAAAATGAATAATGATTAAAAATTCTGAAAGAAAATGAAGCCAGGAATCTGCAACAGACAACTGGAGGAAATTGGAAAAATTTTAAAATTCCTTTTTTCACAGAAGTGATGAAAGAAAAAAAGTTGGACAGGAAATATGTAAAATGAATAATGAGGAAAAAGTCTGAGAGAAAATGAAGTCAGAAATCGGTAATAGACAATTGTGAAAAAATTTAAAATCTTTTTTTTTTATTAACTGCTATAACGAGGCTTCGTACCACGTTAATTACAATGGAATTACCAGCCATAATCAATTCAAGCTCTTACGCAACGTCGAAAAAATAGTAAAAAATTAGAAAAATGAATTAAAAAAAATTGATTCGCTCCCAATCTCTTCCGAAGTCCAAGATGAGAAAATAGGAGGAAAGATTCATTTATCATCATTCTGCTGTACATAAAAGCAATAAAAATTTAAATAAAAATTCGATTTCTTCTCAGGATTTTATAAAAAGTTAAAAATAATGTACAGATTGAAGGATAAAAATGAATAAGATAAAAATTATTTCCTCACATTCCTTTTCAACAACGAAAGAAATTTTTTGAAATATTTCAAGTGTGTCCTCTCATTTCTCTGAAGTAAATATCATTTCAAGAAAAAAAAACGCAGGTAATAAGAAAGGATTTCCCCCTTTAGTAGCAAAAATTGCTTCAAGAAACAAATATGGCGAAAACCCATCCTTATATTTTTAGTTCCAAACACTGATAAAAAAGAAAAATACGATTTCCTTCTATCAGTTTGTAACAGGCAAATACACTACAGTTCAAAGGAAAGAGAGCTAAGGAAAAGATTAAAAAAAAAAAAGTGTAATTGAAAAAAGTGAAAAAGTGAAATCAAAAGAGAAAAGTGAATATGAAAAAAGAAAAATGTTAAATACAGAGAAAAAAGTGAAACTGAAAAAAAGAAAAAGGTGAAATTGAAAAAAGAAACGTGAAATAAAAAAAATGAAAAAAGTGAAATTATAGAAAAAGTTAAAAAAAAAAAAAAAACGAAATCCAGGCAAGGAGATATAACGGTAAATCTAAGGTAACGGAGTGCAAAAGAAATATGAACTTGGGCAACTTTGTCAGTTTTGGGAGATGCCAGTTACAAGTTGTGGCCGACTTCGACTTCTCTCCCAGATAAACCGGCAAAGGAGCAGGGGGCGGAAAAGAGGAGGGGATATGGAATGGAGGAGCAAAAGGGTTAAGAAGAGTAATCTGAGAGAGGAGTAATGGGTAGGGGGTGGGTGGGTGTGGGGAGAAAAAAATTAACGGATGGGGAAACTTCCCAGGAAGGGGCCCAAATGCTAAGAAGCATTATGGAAAGGTTTAAAGGGTAAGGGTGAAGAAAAACGCCATGTGAAAAGGATGAACTAGCGTGGTGGAAAGGAGCGAGAAACTAAAAAGCAGGAAAGGAAGGATGGAAATGGAAGGGAGTACAGGGTAAAGAAGCATGATGAAAATGAGCGAAGGGTTGAAGAAGCGTCATGGAAAGGAATAAAAGGTAAACGAGGGATACAGAAAGGAGGAGCAAAGAGTTGAAACTCGTGGTTAAAATAAACAGAAAGGAACGAAGCAGAGCGCAAAGAAGAGCAATGGAAAGGAGGAATGACCTGAAAAGCGAGATAAAAAGACGCAACAGAAAAAAAGGTCAAGCCCAACGAAAAGTGATAAAAATAGCTGGAAGAAAGAGAGCTCGATTAAGTAGTTTGAAGGAAAGAAGCAAGCACAAAGAATCTGGATGAAAAGAACAAAATACTTAACGAACAACAACACCAGCGGAATGGAAAGAACTGCACCAGGAACAAACACGGGGTGGAAAGGAACAAAGAGTTACACAATGAAGGAGAAAGCAGAACACAACGAATCAAGAGAAACAAGATAATCAATCAAAGGGCAAAAAAAAAAAAAAAAAAAAAAAAAAAAGGAGGTGGAAAGCAGAGGCGGTAAGAACAGTCAGGATGGAAAGGAATAACTGGGAAAGACACAGGACTGAAAAAGTGTGACGAATGAAGCAAGCAAAACGTTCAAAGATTGATGGAAAAACGTAGAGGGAAGGAATTAACAGACACACAGTGGACAGGTCAGACATGGAAAGAATACAGATGAAGAGATAAAAAGAATTACAAACATAAACGAGAAAAAACGTTGACGTAGAGAAACCTAACACAAAGCGCGGCGAGTTCTTGGGGTAAAAGAGTCATGGAATGATAAATGCAGAGAACAAGAACGTAAATAGTGAGAAAACCGTGTAAAAATCGGTAATAACGAAGAGCAAAATACAAGAAAGCACATGTGGTAAATGACATAGAACAGATGAGGAAAAGACCTTTTCAAGAAAAAGAATAATTACAAAAAGACAAGCGAAAAGAATCATATAAAAAGTAAAAACATACCATCCTGAGAAAACAGAATATCCTAAGAGAATGCAAATATAATGAGAAAAAGAAAGACATCTGAAATGAAGTGAAAAGAACAATGAAGACAATACAAGAGAGTGAATGGTAGGGAAGAGAAAAATTAAGAAACTAACGAGAGAGAGAGAGAGAGAGAGAGAGAGAGAGAGAGAGAGAGAGAGAGAGAGAGAGAGAGAGAGAGAGAGAGAGAGAGAGAGCCATGACGGAAAATGAGGAGGAAATTGGCCGGAAGAGTATGAGTGAAGGAGATGACGTTGTTCAAAGTGATGTCTAAAAAATATGAAACTGGAGACGTCAAAACACGTGGAAAAAACAGCGAAAAAGGATTTTCTTGGTGTATACACACACACATATATATATATATATATATATATATATATATATATATATGTATATATATATAATGTTTGTGTGTGTTTATTTATATAATATAAATGTATATATATATATATATATATATATATATATATATATATATATATATATATAATAATCGATCATTTGTGTGTATGTGTTTATGTAATTATATATTGTATATATATATATGTATATATATATAAATTCTATATATAATAAATATATATATATATATATATATATATATATATATATATATATATATATATATATATATATATAATGGAATGGAAGTACCAAAGATATTCATCGAAAACAAGTTATTTCGATTCCACATCAGTCATACCTATTCAACCAATCTTCACCGAATTTTAGAGAGAGAGAGAGAGAGAGAGAGAGAGAGAGAGAGAGAGAGAGAGAGAGAGATGAAACGGTGGTATAACTTACCAAAAAGATGGAAAAATTCTATATTTCCAATTCCCTGTCACACAGGTCTACTCAACTAACCTTTATTGAATTTTTACAAGAATGCCAATCAAACGGTGCCCATCGATGCCCGAATCTCTTCGTCATTAAATGCCCCTTCCAAAACTCGTATCGAGAGTCGGAGGTAAAATGAAACGGAAAGTTATTTTTAAGGAGGTAATGGACGAAAGGATTTTTAAGGCTACCCATCACACCTCATCCCTAAACCAAACCCCCCTCAACCCCCGCCTTCCAACCCCCTCCAACCAAACGCCACAAACCCCATAGGGGTTTCTTAACAAATCCCCCACCTCCAACATCAGCCCAACCTCAATCCTCTCTTTTACCCTCAGGTAAGCTTTTTCCCTCGAGTGAGTTTTGCCTTTTCCAGATCTGTGTGTGTGTGTGTGCGTGTGCGTGTGCGTGTGTTCAAATCTTCGAAAAGTTGGGGAATAAAAGGTAAAAAAAAAACTTAAAATATTTTGTTACGGAAAACTGCTATTGCCTGGACAAAACAAAAAATTTAAATTTTACTTAAAACTGTTAATCGGCAATTATCATTTACAATTGTTAAAGAACATGTATAAGCATTCATACACAATAAACCCCACAAAAAATAACGCCATATTTCAGGGAATAAAACTCTATAACATTAATAATTGTAAACATTGCAGACATTTCAATACGTAATTATACCTCATTTGAGAATAACTAATTCAGAAAATAAATTAGAACATTGTATTATAATTATGGACTCCTAATTGTGAGCATCAACATAAACAGCACAGCCACGACGCAAATTCCAAAAGCTGGTCGGTTGGTGTAGGTGAAGGGTGCCCTATGCCAGCAAAGGCCACTGCACTATGGCAGGCCGTAAGAGTGAGCAAGATAAGTGAAGGATTGAGTTAGGAGCGTTTACATTCATATTTAGACTTGTGAACAATGCTTAATTTCTTTCAGCTTAGACGATGTGTTTTTATTTTAAAAATAGAAAGCTTGGAGAGGAAAGTACCACCTAGTATTATCGAGCCTCAGGGACCATTAGGTAAATTATTAATTTAGGAATGCCAATAATCGCTACAGAATCATTCTGAGAAATTAATGGCTGGCTGTATTTAGGACTTCAGCATTCCGAATGATAAAAGTATGCATACACCGGTATCAAAAAATATGCGAATAAGCTAATAACATAAAGAATGCAGAAGAATATCAAAGAGTAAAACAGGAATTACGAACACGAGAATACATCATAATTTTATATATATATATATATATATATATATATATATATATATATATATACATATATATATATATATATATATAATATAAATATATATATATATATATATATATATATATATATATATATATATATATTCAGTCGAGCCCCGTTTGATATCAGATTTACTAAACCTGATCAATACTCACACCCAAGAGGACTCATAACTGACATATGCTTCTGCGCCGGCGCAGAGGCATTTATCAACTTTAATTACCCTTAGATGTGAATTCGATATCAAACGGTAACTGTGGCTTCATATCTTTGATATACATAGGTCACGCGTGTATGTGACAAAATTCATAATATACATACATGTATTTGTATGTGTCTTCCTTTATATCAAACCTAATAGGTTCGAATCTTGGCAGGAAATACTGCATTTATCATTTATAATTCATTTTGGGTGTAAGTTATTCACATTAGAGTGTGCATATATATATATATATATATATATATATATATATATATATATATATATTTATATATATATATATATATATATATATATATATATATATATATATATATATATATATATATATATATATATATATATATATATATATATATATATATATATATATATATATATATATATATATATATATACATAAATATATATATATATATGTAAGTGGACTCTCTCAAAATAACTTACACCAGGTTTAATATCACCTTCCGAAGTGGACTTAGTGATACACAATACAGATATATATATATATATATATATATATATATATATATATATATATATATATATATATATATATATATCCATTATTATGGAAACTGCAAAAGCAAAGAGAAAGCGAAGGCATTACAATATGCACCCTTCAGGACAATATGTCATCACAAGATCAATACCAGCAAAGCTTATAAACTTGATGGCGATAATTGTTCGACTTCTCATCCAATAGCCAGCCACACCTTACTAACAAAACATAATGGATTAATTACTGCACACATAAATGACAATAATGAACACTGCAAGAAATGGTCAAATGATTTATTTCCAAAAGGATACTACACTAAATTAGAGAAAATATAAAAGAGAGATATTGTTAAGAACTTTATATTTCTCCGGGGAACATCGTACTGATAATTATATAAAACGAATAAATAAGTCCACTAGTGAAAATGCTCAGAATGTGTGACACGTACATATAAGTGGATATATAATCTTTATTCGGCGACTGAAGCCTGACTGTGGTATTTCCTAGCATTATCCTTTTCGCCTAAGCCACCATTCACAAGCAGTCACTCCAAGTGTCTGCAAGAAAATGTGTCAGACGTCGATTCGAAAAACCGATTTCTTGGAAGCCTAAGGTTTTCTTTATAGCGTATACCCTTTCTCTTATGAAAGTTAGAATCATCTTTATTCTGTATTAACACCAATCTTTGAATTACTTCAATTTTTTATATAATAAATCCCATGATTACATCTCACAATCTTCTTTATCCATTTCCTTATTTTTTAAAAAATTCCTTCGTGATGGACATCGACCAAACTACTCTTGAACATTTTCATGTCCTATGGGCCTTCAGCAGACACGGATATCTGGGTTCCTAGCGCATTTGCATTAGCACAAAAGCCTCTTCTACGAAGGCCAGGTAGAGAGGAGGCACTACATGAGGGGTAAAAACAAGAGCCTAGAGTCTTCCCTTACTGTAGAAGGTACTTCATTCACACAGAATCCCCCTCATCCGCTTGACAAGCCTCTGTACTCTTCATCTCCAACGGCCCTCATCTGTGTTGCTATTCCCCCTATCGTGCTTTACGTAACAGGTCCCGCTACACGGCAAAAGGGCCCAAATTATTAGACACTTAACCCCTCCTCTCTCATCATCATTATCAAGCTCGGGAAAGAGTCTGTGCCATCTAACCGTGGAGTGGTTTGTTTGAACTGAGAGCGGTACAACTAATCGGAAAAACGTTCCTATAGTTGTAGCTGGGGGCGTTTCAACTTCGAATTGAAATGTTTTAAGTTGCATCACCCAACTTATGACACTTTTTTTTTAGTATGCTTATCAAATTTGTCTCCGTGTACAAAACTCTAAGCTTTTATTTTTGCTTGTTTATTAAACAACAGCAGTTACCAAACATTCATGCTCCAAAAGGTTTGCCCTTTCCTCTCCCACAGAAAAAAACGTGAAGGGGATAATCTACAACGCCATAGTTTACATTAATAATCACGGGCTTATTTAAAATACAAAAAAAAAAGAAGGGGCCATTTCGCTCCAGAGAATAGTTGTTGGGAGAGGAGGGACGGAGCTCTGCAGTGAGTTTAAACGAAAATACTTTAATGAATTAGATTCGGTTTAAAAAACATAATTCACAATTAAATCAGCTCTTTCCGACCGTAAGAATATCAAAGTAACATATATTGCTGTAAAAATTTATTAAAGCTAGGTCGTACTGTCCCCTACATGTCAGCTGGAGAATCCAAGGAAAAACAGAGAGAGAGAGAGAGAGAGAGAGAGAGAGAGAGAGAGAGAGAGAGAGAGAGAGAGTTCCATTCGGAAATTCCTCCATTCCAAATTAAGCTCCTCATACCTTCATGGCTTTCATTTTTGCCTTAATTCTCTTTCTCATCCAGTCTCCGTCAGGGCGTCCCTACGCCCCCATCCCGCTTTTAATTTCAAAGGCCCCAAATTCCTACTTATTGCAATTTTTGGCGGCGTCTCTCCTTTTCTCTCTACGAGTCTAAAAAAAGAAAAAAAAGTTGAAAGTATTTTTTTTACCCGCGGGGGGAATTAAAACCGGATACTCTTCCCCTCCAGCGTCTTGTCTGTTCAATTTTCACTCAAACCTGCATACATCGTTTCATCAAGGACAGCCCTCGTCTGTCAGTTAAGTCAGTCAACCCAGTCAGCCAGTCAGCCAGCCAGTCAGTCAGTCAACCAGCCAGCCAGCCAGCCAGTCAGTCAGTCAGTCAGTCAGTCAGTCAGTCAGCCAGCCTGCCAGCCAGTCAGTCAGTCAACCAGCCAGCCAGTCAGTCAGTCAGTCAGTCAGTCAGTCAGCCAGCCAGTCAGTCAGTCAGTCAGTCACTCAGTCAGTCAGTCAGTCAGTCAGTCAACCAGCCAGCCAGCCAGTCAGTCAGTCAGTCAGCCAGCCAGCCAGCCAGCCAGCCGGTCAGCCTGCCAGCCAGGCAGCCAGCCAGCCAGCCAGCCAGCCAGCCAGTCAGTCAGTCAGTCAGTCAGTCAGTCAGTCAGTCAGTCAGTCAGTCAGTCAGCCTGCCAGCCTGCCAGCCAGCCAGTCAGCTAGTCAGTCAGTCGTTCATCCTGGTTGACTGTATGCAAGCATTCGACCACTTCATATCCCCTCCTTGGTCCCAGAGATTGTTGGCATACCTTATCCCTTTTGTCTCTCATTCAAAGGTGCGTCTGTTATTTTTCAGGAGAAAAATTTTCCTCCCTGGGTTTTCCGATATTCTACTCTTTCCCCCTTCTCTCCCACCCCCCCTTCCACTTCCTATCTCACTTCTCCTCCATCTCCTTCTCCTCCTCCTCTAATCCCCCGCCAACTCCATGGAAATTTTCTTCCTATCGGATTTTTCCTCCAAAGCTATTTTTTTTAACTTTTTAAAGGACCGTACAACGTCCCCAACCCTCGTCAGAAAGTGCACAATGTAGGTCATGTGTGCATTACTTATTCTGTTTCAGTAAATGCACCAAAGGTCAGGCGTAATAATGTTTTATTAGAAAAGATCCTGTTATGAATATTTCATTCGATCCCCGTTCCCAGAAAAGTATTCCGGGCTGTGTCAACAACCATTATCAGGAAGTCAAAAAGTTCGCCATGAGAAAATTCTGTACACTACAGCAAGTATTTCCATGGGAAAATACTTGAAAATCATTATCAGTATTATCTTCCAATCAGGTAAGAGGTTTGAAATGGAAAGGAAACGCAGTTTCCACAGAGAATGAAAATATATACTCATAAGTAATAAAAATCAACGCGCAATTATAAATATCAACGGCAAACTAAAGTATATATAAAAAACATCATCTTTAAATTGCTGACAGCAATCTTTGCTTATCTCTCTCGCATGAATAGTCATGATGTAAACCAGTCACATAAGGGTTACGAGGCATCGTCAAATATTGAGAGAGAGAGAGAGAGAGAGAGAGAGAGAGAGAGAGAGAGAGAGAAGTCGGGGCCATCCAACAATGGAGATATCACGCAAAACTTATATTCAACTTTGCCAGCATACTTTTGTCGTACCACTCGGATCCCTTGCAAACACTAGAGCGGCGATCATGCAAAAAGCCGAACTCACAAGTCTTCAGAAAATACAGGAAATTCGGGGGCGAATTCTACACGTTCACTTGAGAAAGTGGTGTGACACGAGCGCGCGCGCGCGCGTCTCCGGGTCTTCTTCTGGCATCTTATGGTATCTTGTTGCCAAAGTTTCATGCCGAGCGGCCGATGTTGGTGGGGAAATTAAGGTCGTGCATTTTTTGTGTATGTGTGTGTGTTTGTGTAAACGTAATTTTCACTATTGTGCGTGACTTCAATTATTTTTTAATGATGTCGAGGAAAATGTGCTAGATTCAAACTAAAATGCCTAACTGGCTGAAGCCACATTAGCAATGGAATTCGGCACCAGTAAGACAGTACGATATCTATAAAAAAAATCAACTATTGCATATTTATTTAAAATCTATTAAATCACATTATTAAATCAATCCGCTTACTGCAAAATGTTCTGGCAAGCTATCAAAAGGTACCGTGAAAATTAATTATCTAGATCCGTTATGAAAATAAAAGCCAATAAACATGTATGTATGACACCGACTTTATGAAGAGTGAAGAAGTATATGAATAATTATGAATACATGCTAATGGAGAACAAACAATATTCAACGCAATTCATTCTTACCTGTCAGTGTTTATTTATTTATTTCTCTATTTATTGATTAATTTACTTATTTATTTTTGTTGCTTAGCTCTGTCTTTCTTACAATTGCAAAACTAGCCTTGTACTATTTTGGTCCCCCTATTCTTCCTGGGCAAGAAACATTCCTCGGATGGTTTTCAACTTTGCTCAGATAAAAGAGTCACGGGGGAAGTTGGCGAGTCAGGTCAGGGATTACGCTGACCTCTCGGGGCTTATTTACTTTATATTGCGAAAAATAATAAGATTATGTCTGTGGCATTTGGTTTCTCAATTCAGAGATGCTCCAGGACATCTGTTTCAAAGTTCGCATTGCATAAAAAAAAAAAAAATTAGAATTGTGTGGAAGAGAGAAGTGTAACTTTCAAAAGTGGCCCCCAAAAAAAGGACACTAATTCAAAGGAATCCTCGTTCAGGTAAATGAGATCCAATTTCAAGCCATGATGCATCTGATAAAAATTATGAAAATACGAAAATAAAGAAAATTTTTAGAAACCTTCGTTCTTTACATGGAGTTCGCAAGCTAAATCCCATGTAGAGACTTCAGGTTTGTATGTTAGGATCAAGTAGTAAGTTTTTAAAGTATTTTGCATTATTCCTATCTTACAAACCTGAAGTTCTTTACATCGGGATTTAGCTTGCTAACCCTATGTAGGAAATGGGCTTGTAGAACAGCGCAGTCTATATAGAAGAAATACAAACCTCAACATATAAAAAAAAAATATATAACCGCTACAAGTCACCTATGAACGGGCCATTATGTTCTCATATTCGGTACTAATCAAGACTTCATTTCTGAAAAGCTTCGGAAGAGAAAGATGCTGAGAGGAGGACGAATTAAAATATAAGAATTCCACGGGGTGAACACAAAAGTTCACGAAAAGGGCCCTTTAAAAGCGGGCGGAGGCGGGTGGAGGAGAAAAAACTGAAAACGACGGAGCGCAGAACGTGTACAAAGCGAGCTGAAATCAGATTTCCTGTGGCTTTTTCCCGTGTAATGAAAAAGGTTTTTTTTTTTTAGGAAAGAACAGGAAAGATTTTATTTTTTTAAGACGGCATACGAAGAAATCGTCTAAAAATATAAATGGTGTGTTTTCCCTAAAGAATTTCACTTCCTGAACGCATTACTCTTATCTTCAGTTGCTATTCTTCCCATTAAGTTCAAGAACCCCTCCCATTTATCTGACCAAGATTCACTCCGCCTTATGAGAGCCATGAATCACACCCCATTCAAGATACCACGATTCATTCTCCTTGTGGATGTCGAGGAGAACCCTTCCACTAAGGTATGCATCATTCTCCTCGCAAATGTAGGGAATCCCAAAGGTTAAAAATCAATTCCTCTTCTAAGACCACGATTCAATCTTCTCATAAAGGTCTTGAAAATCTTCCCCTTTTCTAAGACTAGAGTTCATTATCCTCATTGAGGTGAAGAATTATGTCTCTCTTTCTATGGCCTGATTCAGTTGCCTCGGAAGAATCCGCCCATTTTCTAAGACCATGATTCATCTTTTCATAAAGATCAAAAAATCCTTTTCATTCCTCAGACCATGATTCAGTATGCTCACAAAGTTCACGAAAAATCCATCGACTTTCAAAAACCTCAAAACCAATTCATTCTCTTCGTGAAAAGAAACAACAACAGGTTTCCCTTCAGAAGCCATGATTCATTCCCCTTACGATGGGAAAGAAGAACCCTTTCCATTTTGCAAACCAAGATTCTGTCCCTCAAGATAGCCAGAAGGAATCCTTTCCATTTCAGTGATCACGATTAAATCTACCCACGAATCCTTCCATTTTCTAAGACAATACTTTATCCTCTTCACGAAAAAAAAGTAAAAAATGCGCCGCAGTTTCTCTGGCGGAATCGAGTTTTCTGTACAGCGTATAATGCTGTAGGAGCCGCGGCCCATGAAACTTTCAGCCATGGCCTGGTGGTGGCCTGTCCTACAGCGCTGCCAGACGCACGATCATGGCTAATTTTAACCTTAAATAAAATAAAAACTATTGAGGCTAGAGGGCTGCAATTTGGTATGTTTGATGATTGGAGGGTGGATGATCAACATACCAATTTGCAGTCATCTAGCTTCAGTAGTTTTTAAGATCTGCGGGCGGACAGAAAAAGTGCGGACGGGCAGACAAAGCCAACTCAATAGTTCTCTTTTGCAGAAAACTAACAAGAACCATTTTCTTCTCCAAGACCATGACTCATTCTCTTCAGGAAAAGAAATAAGAATTCTTTTCCCCTTCAGGACCATGATTCAATCTCCTCAAAAAGAGCAAGAAGAATCCTCTTTTATTCAAAGGCCTGGATTAATTAACTGCATGAAGGTCACCGAGAACTCTTTCCCCTTCCAAAGACCAAGACTCACTCTCCTCACGGCTCTAATAAGTCTATCGCCTTTATAAGACCATGATTAAACCTCCTCATGAAAGTCAAGAATCATCCATCCTCTGTCTAAGACCCAATTCATTTTCCTAAAAATAAACTAACCGCCTTTCTAAGAGCATAATTCATTCTCCTCACGAAGGTCAAGAAAAGTCCTACCCCTTTCTAAGTTAACTGAATTGAACTGAATATAGAATTTAGGCCAAAGGCCACGCACTGGACCTATGAGGTCATTCAGCGCTGAAACGGAAAGTGACAGGAAAAGGATTGAAGGGCGTGACAGGAGGAAAACCTCACAGTTGCACCATGATACAACTATTAGGAGAGGGTGGAAAGTAAGATGGAAGAAAGAGAATATGAAAGGAGGTACAGTAAAAGGAGCGAAGGGGGTTGCAGCTAGGGGCCGAAGGCAAGCTGCAAAGAACCTTAAGTAATGCCT
Source organism: Macrobrachium rosenbergii (assembly GCF_040412425.1). Lineage (NCBI taxonomy): Eukaryota > Metazoa > Arthropoda > Malacostraca > Decapoda > Palaemonidae > Macrobrachium > Macrobrachium rosenbergii. The sequence goes on from NC_089791.1 coordinate 46,265,280, forward strand.
ACAGTGCACCGCAAGAGGTGCACTGACGGCAATAAACCCCTACGAGGCTACCCCTTTCTAAGGCAATGCTTCAGTCACCTCAGAAGGGTCATGAGGCAATGCTCCCGTCTCAAAGAAAGCCTTCATTTTTCTCACGAAGACCAGAACTCACTCGGGCCAAGAAGAATCCTTCACTTTTCGAAAACCACGATTCATCCTACTCACAAAGGTAAGAATCAAAGGTAAGAATTATCCTTCGCCTTTCAAAGTCTAGGATTCAATCTTGTCACGAAGTTAAGAAGAATCCTTCGCCTTTCAAAGTCTAGGATTCAATCTTGTCACGAAGTTAAGAAAAATCCTTCGCCTTTCAAAGTCTGGATTCAATCTTGTCACGAAGTTAAGAAGAATCCTTCGCCTTTCAAAGTCTAGGGTTCAATCTTGTCACGAAGTTAAGAAGAATCCTTCGCCTTTCAAGGTCTAGGATTCAATCTTGTCACGAAGTTAAGAAGAATACTACGCCTTTCAAAGTCTAGGATTCAATCTTGTCACGAAGTCAAGAAGAAGCCTTCGCCTTTCAAAGTCTAGGATTCAATCTTGTTACGAAGTTAAGAAGACTCCTTCGCCTTTCAAAGTCTAGGATTCAATCTTGTCACGAAGTTAAGAAGAATCCTTCGCCTTTTAAGATCATAATTTAATTTTGCCGCAGAGGTCAAGAAAAATGCAAACCCTTTTTTTAGACCATGATTACTCTCCCCGCAAGATGGACGCTCACACTGGGGTACACTGCAGTAGGCACCGAAGATTCTCTGCTACACTGCTTTCAGTCTCTGTTTCGTAAGTTCCTTTTCAAGTCTCTTGTTGGTATAGCCGTCTAGTTTTTTTTTTTTTACCTTCAGATTATATCCTTTAGATGAGCCTAATAAGCCGACAAATGTGACTAAGCGGTCTCGTTAGACTCATCCGTAATGGGTTTGACATTAAAAAATTTACTTTTTCATAAAAAATTACATTACGTCCATCTTTGGACTTCGACACTCGCCAACTACAAAAAAAAGGAGGATAAAATAAATTCACTGCTAATGCTGTAGTCATTAATAAGAACAGGATGATCATAGCATAAAACTGCATCTAAATCTCGGGCCAACAAACCATATTCTACCAAATAATAGTCCTGGACGGGTCTCTTCAATCACATAGCAGCACTGAAACGCCGCGCCTCCCTCCCAAGAAATTCACCCTAAAATATTACGCGCCAATACAAAGCTGATAATACACCGGCTGGGTAACAAATGGTACCTTGCTCAACCGAACCTCGGCAAACCTTCCTTTGTTGACCAACCGCACTTGAACTATTAAGGTAAAAGGTTGGACGATATAGGCCAGGGGCTAGTATGTGTTTGTTCGTGCGTGCGTATGATGATACGTGCGTGTTTGTTCTGAGAATATTTCATCAACTTCACTTGGACTTCTGTAAAAGAGGCTGGGAAACAGTTAAGGCGCACTTTCTTGTTTGTTATACGTGCATTTTTGTTCAGTGTTTAGCATGATTTGATCTACCTCACTTGAACGTAAATAACACCGTGGAGGACAAGTTATTGAGTATATCTTGTACGTTTAAATGTGTGTATTTGTTTTCACGCTCGCCGACTTCATCAAAATCACGTCAACTGCACAACTAACCTGCACATGATGCGACTTGTAGACGTGCGCGCACGCACGCACGTAATGCCTAGAATATGACCACAACCTGAAGGTAACGTATGAAGTAGTGTGCGTTTATGCCCATGCGTAAATAGACGCAGGCGTAAAAACCCGGGTTTGTAAACGTAACTGTGTGTGAGCACGTTCGTTCAAGATTAAATCTTAATTCAGTTCTCGGGCGCTCCGGTGCAAATTGCCAGGCGTTCTTTAATCAAAATTTTTCCTTTATTTTAATACTTTTTTCCTCTTTTCTTTATTTATTTTTTTTTTTACCATCCCTTTGACTCGGGGCCATCATATCCTCACACACTGACTACTCAATTTCTCGGGATCAAATTAAGACATCCCTTTCAACCGATGAGACTTTTACACAAGTTTTCTTTATCCGAGGGCTTGTCAGCCTCGTGGGGGCGGGGAGAGAGA
>NC_089791.1:46272382-46277382 GCF_040412425.1 Macrobrachium rosenbergii
GAAATTCATTTCTTGGTATAATGTGGTTCGGATTCCACAATAAGCTGTAGGTCCCGTTGCTAGGTAACCAACTGGTTCTTAGTCACGTAAAATAAGTCTAATCCTTCAAGCCAGCCCTAGGAGAGCTGTTAATCAGCTCAGTGGTCTGGTTAAACTACGGTATACTTTTTTTGTCTGAGAGAGGGTCTACTCCCCTCAAATAATAATAATAATAATAATAATAATAATAATAATAATAATAATAATAATATTAATAATAATATATGAGGGGAGCTTGACCCTCTTTCAGGCAGGTCTTATTGAAAAGGATGGCTGTATTCTGCGAATTTATCTGGTGCAGGATAATTTTCTATTCTCCTTACAATTCGCTTTTCAGGTTCAGCGATGTTGGTCAGCAACTGACCAATATTCATATCGGAAAAGGACAGTGTGAGATGAGAAATGTTTTTACTGAATTATTCGTTCAAAAACTGAACGAGGCCAAGAAGAAATCTACAGATTTTTGAACGAATAATTCAAAAGAAACACTTCCCTCATCTCACTGTCCTTTCCGATATGAATATTGGCTAGTTACTGACCATCATCGCTAAACTAAAAAGCGAATTATATAAAATAAAAAGGATCCTGTATAAGATAAATTCGCAGAATACAGCCATCCTAATAATAATAATAATAATAATAATAATAATAATAATAATAATAATAATAATAATAATAATAATCTCTTCTATTCTCTAAGCTTTCTTCCGCTGAACGAGTCAGCCGTAAAGGCCACATTCTAATCACCATGATATGTCAGCTACAACGGATCAGTTGTCGATTTCATTGGCCATTGCACGGGACGACATCTAATTCCGATAATCCGTATGCTTTATGGATTAACTTTTGCATCCGTTAAAATGCTGATTCGTGGATCCCTAACAGTGCTTTGTTTTTCAGCTTTAAATCTGTCAGACTTCGATTCATTTCAATTCTGTTAAAAGTCGGTTTTTTTAAGGGATCGAGTTGTGTGTTAAATTATCTTTATGGGTCAAGTTTTGATTCCGCTTAAAAATCTGATTTATGGATCATTAGCAATGTATTGCTGGCCAGCCCTAAATCTGTCGAAATCTGCTTCCACGTTCACATTTCCAGTTGAATTACTTTTATGGATTAACTTTTCGTTTGGTTAAATATCAAGTTTTGCGAACCATAAGCTAACCATTATTCTAACAACGGTGTTTTATAGATGGCATTTACAAGGATCAGACACATCCATTAAATCTTGCGTCAGCGTTTAAATTCATTCATTTTAGACTTTCAATTTAAAACAGACAAACATCCTCATATATATCATTCGCAAACCGTTAAATTTTTACATCCCAGTTACGTGAATCACTCTCGAATATGGAATCTTTTGGTCATTATGTAATTCCATGAAATTTTGGCATTCAAATCTAAACAGCCAGACTGATCTGTCAGCTTTCAATTCCACGTCGTTCGCTTATTCTGATCAAAATAATCCAGCTTGATAACGGCAAGCATATTCCGCTGAACATTTCTGTATTTCAAACATATTGGTAAATAATACATAGCTTTTTTTACTTACCACAATAAAAGATTCTCATTTTCGACGAATATATAATGGAAATTGAGAACATTCATTAATCGTAGTAGATAATCCACTCCGATTTGATTTTTTAAGTCAGCACTTAATCTGTCTCACAGATATATTCTAACTTCGTTTATCATAAAAGATTTTATACCATTATATTTCTTGAAAAGACAATAAATTTTCATGTCAGGAAATGACAGTCCGAAAACGTTCGTATTTAAAGGACACAATTTCCAGAGCGGCGCAGAAAAATAAAACTCAAAGAAATAACAGTAAAACCTAAGCATGATGCCCTAACGACACCGGAACTGAAAATAACAAAATTTCCAAAACAAATATCAGTACTCGTTGGCATTAAGTGTTGTCTTCTTAATACAAATGAATTGAAATCACCAGTAGTTCTCCTATAGCTAGGCGAAGAATTATAGTCAGACATATTAAGAGCACAGACCCCTTAACAAAATCCTTTATCGGCCATAACATCTTTTCCCCCCTTAAACAAATGGCATCTTACAAAACAACACCGATTGCAACAAGAACAGCCTCCTTAAAAAACCAGTTCCCAGTCAGAAGCTATTTCTGAAAGCACAAACAAAATTCAAAAGCAAAGACATCTGGCAAAATCATTTATCAGTTATGAAAATACCCAAAAGCAAAATCAACGCCTTTCTCGACTTGCTTTCGTTTCCTCCTCTTTGAAATTATTCCATGTCCAGAGGTCACCACAAATGATATAACTAAATTACACGTTCCCTCGTGTCCTGTTCTTTAATGACTTTCTTATTCTTTAACCTACTCGCAAGATTACAACATGAGGGCCAGATTTTTCCCCGCAAAAGTTTGGGGACTTAAGTAAGGACCTCCGTGCAACAAGAAGTTGGCATTCTCTTAAAATCTAATAAGGAGAGAAAACTTCTCCCAAGTTTTTCAAGTCATAAAAACTCGGAATATCTAAATGATTTTCACTTCTCTTCGTGAACACACTGTTTTGATTCTCAAAGGTAGTTATGGTGTATCCTCATCATACATACATACATACATACATACATACGTATAACTGAATCACGAAAATATGGAAGGTGATGAATATTAAATAAAGGCATATGCCACGAAGGAAAGAGAAACGACGGAGTGGTGCTAGGCCTCTCGACTGTCTGCTAAATAAAGGACAGGTAAGTCGAAAGGCCTAAGCACCACTCCGTCGTATCTCTTTCCTTCGTGGCACTGCCTTTATTTGTACATACATACACACATACATACATACATACATACATACATACAAACACATTCGCAGACATACACATCAGACATTCGTTTATGGAAAGGGGGTCCAAGATTTCACGGACCATCTTTCCTATTTAATAACTGAGCTCAAAAGATAATATTCCCTTAAAGTCGCAATAAAATGGCCATTTCCACACTATTTAATTAACATATGGTTTCAAGGACATATGGTTTTTATCTTATTTCATCAAAGAATGATAGTTTGTAAAGGCGTTGTTTTCGTAAAAATCTGTTCGTGGAGGGAAAAACAGTATTTCCCAGATATTTTTCTGACGAGTTAATTTTTTTACAACTAATTCTCATCTTCATATAATAATAAATAAATAATAATAACTATAATAACAATATTCATCACAATAAACAATGGAAAATTCAGCTATTTGTTCTTGAGGGACTGCTTCTCATAGGTTTGCTTCTGAATAAAACTGAAGTTTCATAGTTTTTAATAATTTTCCTTTCCAATCTAAAGTCGTTGAAAAATAGAATTTTGACGTCTCTTACTGAAGTATTCTTACTTTCTGATGTAACACTAAACGCTAGCTCCCACCCTACACACACACACACACACACACACACACACACACACACACACACACACACACCTGCATGCACACACACACAAACACAGTGTAGCAAGCACAAGTCAGTAATAATATTTCTAATATTTTACTGTAAGTGCATAATGATCACAACTCAAGTATTAACGAGAGAGAGAGAGAGAGAGAGAGAGAGAGAGAGAGAGAGAGAGAATGCTGACAGTGACATTGTCCAAAACTAATACATACGTGGAGCGTAAAGGTACTACAGGTAAATAAAACTTGCTTGTAATGCAAGCAAGCCAATGAAACTGTCGTATCTCATTCCTACGATCGACGATGATCGTACCGAAACTGGGGAGAGAGAGAGAGAGAGAGAGAGAGAGAGAGAAAGGGGTAGAGGTGGACTGGAGTGAGTTGGAGAGAGGGGAGAGGTGGAGGGAGGGGGAAGGGGACAATAGTTGGAGCTGAGATCTCGAACGAGGCTCCTATATTTAGCAAGTGGAGGCACTGTGGATAGTGCCATCTCTCTCTCTCTCTCTCTCTCTCTCTCTCTCTCTCTCTCTCTCTCTCTCTCTCTCTCTCTCTCTCTCCTTAAATGTCATTTAACATTTTCAGCATTCCTTCGCAATAATTCAACGAACCTACTACGAAACACCACCCGGGGAAAACAATTATGTCGTTGTGACATTCTAGACATACCAAGATAAGTGAAATGAAAGGACAAGACCTTAATGATGGTCTCCGAGTGTTATTGAGAAGAGGCTGAATCAGGAATCAAGTCATGCAGAAGAAACGCTTAATAATAATATAATATTCTTGCTATTATCACATTCCCGAAAGCTCTCTGTAGAGATTTATTTTTAAATATATGTGCCTATACATAACTGTGGATTTGTTTCCCAATTATCATTATTAATAAACTGAAAGCGGCTTCTTGTACGGCCAGTCCCTTTCTACAAAGCACCTATTACCTCAAGAAGGTTCAGTATTAACGAAAAAATTACAAAAATGATAAAATGTCTTGGTAGTCCACCTCCGGAACTAAGGAATTTCAAGCGCAAATGGGAAATACAAACATGAACTAACGTCTACAAACATACTCTCACACAAACACACATACATACACACGTAAACGCCAGCACGCACAAACACACAAACGTACTCACGGAAAGCCTGCCAAGGACACCGTATTACAGTCAGTTGTCCCACTAAATGTATTTTGCTTCTAATCTCAGCAAATAATTTTTTCTCTCTCTCTTTTTCCTCCCTCTCATTCTTCAAGATCATTATCAGTACTGAAGGAAAAGTTATCTATTAAGATCAAGTAACAGAAAATGTGCCGGGGTACCCCTAAAGGGATGTATGTATATGTATATATAAAATATAAAACGACAAAATTAGTATATAAATAGCAATCAGTGATGCAGAAAAGGGAAGAGTTACGAGGTATATACAGTATATATATACTGTATATATATATATAATATAATATATATATATATATATGTGTGTGTGTGTTTTTATATATATACATATATATATATATATATATATATATATATATATATATATATGTATACATA
>NC_089791.1:46279882-46297382 GCF_040412425.1 Macrobrachium rosenbergii
ATATATACATATTAATATATTATTATATGTATATATATATATAAACATATATATATATATACATATACGTATATGTACATCCATATACATGTATATAATCATGCAGAGTAAATTGCTTTAGTATTTCTGGAAGAGCGCTCAACAGCTGCTGTACCAAGTATAGAATTGATAACTATAGATTCAAAACTATTACACCTTTAGCAAATATACCAGAAAACCTCATAACCAGTGAAGAAAAAAATCAACCAGTCAACAGGTATGAGGTCATTTGAGTAACTAGCAAGAATGCCCTTCCTGCATATTTGTGGTTGACTGAACTACAAGATTATATCCAATGTAATCTATTGAACTTAAGGTCAAAATCTCTCTCTCTCTCTCTCTCTCTCTCTCTCTCTCTCTCTCTCTCTCTCTCTCTCTCTCTCTAATACGCATGACTGATTTTAATATTTCTTCTCAAGGTTTAACTGCATTATAGAAACCTATAGTCAATTTTATTTAAATACATTTACAGTACGTCGTTCTTTAATCCTAAATCACGAGGATATCCAAAGCAAATTCGAAACACTGAGTTTCACTTGTTACTTTGAGTAAACAGACTATTTTAAATACGCAGAATCTAAAACAGACGAATTCAGAATTTTCCCAAACTTTAGTGCAGAAAATGACAAATGCATACGTTGAAACAAAAAAAAACTGTTTTCCTCTACGAAGTGATATGGAAAGTGAACTAGTTTTTATGAAAGCACTCTCTGGGTTTGTGTTTCATTGTCTTCGACGAAGGCGTAAAGTTTGATCGTATTCAACTACCGAGCGGTTGTTTACCCAACAATTCAAACTTATAAATGAACCTCTGACTATGTGGAAATGAAGATAGCATCTGGCGGGCCTGACATATAAAACAGTTAGCAAATTTTCCTTGGTCTCTTAACTGGAGGTGGGATGGTTGTGGGGGGCGGGGGGTTAAGCTTCTATCTCTACTTGAGGGAAGAAGAGGGAGGGAAGAAGAGGGAGGGAAGAAAAGGGAGGAAAAGCTGCTCGTTTCCCCACGAGGGTTCCGTGGAATATGATCCTTTTTCCCCTCGGTAGTGTATTGGTAATGTTCCTTTCTTTATAAGGGTGTAGTGATAATGATACTTTTTCCCATAAGGGCTCTGGAAGTATGTTCCTGTTACCACTTGCGGGACCGGTGGTATTGTTCTTCCCACTCCTGGATGTTGTGGCAATGCTCCCAGGCCCTCAGAGATATAGTAGCAACGGTTCTCTTTCCCATGACGGGTTAACGGTAATATTCTTCTACGCTCTTTGGGGTGCAGTGGAAATGATCCTTCATTCCCCTTAGAGGTGTAGGAATTCCTCTTCACACTTTCAGGATGTAGTGGTAAGGTTCCTATTTCCCTTTTGGGATATTGTGCCAATCTTCTTTTTAACTCTCACTGGTCTGTGTTCGGGGAAAGGAGGCCTGGGGCCGTATTGCACTGTTCAACTTGAAATAAGTAAGTTTCCCTTAAGTTCCTCTTTTCTTTTAAGGAATAAAGAGGGATGCCCTTAAATCCCCTTGAGTTCACGAGGGCAATGTTCCTCTTTTTGTTAGTACGAAGGAAGGTTCCTCATTCTACCCTGCGAGTATCCGGTCATGTTCCTCATTAACCTGAGAAAGAGCTGCTGGAGGTTCCTAGTTAGGGACGGGAAGGTCCTACAGTAGTTCCTCTTAGGATTGCAGAGTGGGGGCTCTTGTTCCATTTGGGTGAGGGGGTTCTGTACCTAATAGACTATCGGCATACATTTCCCAAGAAGAACAATCAGCCTTTATCCTTTTGTGAAGGTCATAAGAAGTTTTTTAAAATGGATAAAAACATTAAAATAGCTAAATTTTCGCCCAGGCTCCATCTGAACGAGTTCCGTAGAGACGCCTTTAATTCTTTCTCAAAACCCACACCCAAGATATCAAATAACTGACTGAATTCTATAATAGAGGGTCACAGTCCTCGTTTAGCTGCCCGGCGAGGCTAGACCCATTTCTTTCCCTTTTTAGTTTTCTGTAAAAGAAAACTATTGTGCCAGCTTTGTCTGCCGTCCGCCCTCAGATCTTAAAAACTACTGAGGCTAGAAGGCTGCAAATTGGTTTGTTGATTATCCACCCTCCAGTCATCAAACATACCAAATGCAGCCCTCTAAGCTCAGTAGTTTTAATGTTATTTATGGTTAAAATCAGCCATAATCGTGCATCTGGCAACGATATAGGACAGGCCACCACCGGCCAGTGGTTATGGTTTCATGGACCGCGGCTTATACAGCATTATACCGAGACCACCGAAAGATAGATCTATTTTCCGGGGACTGGATTATACGATGTACAGAAAACTTTATTCTTCGGCGCATTTTTTACTTGTAGTTTTTCCTTGAGGCCCGCGATAGATAAAGAAGTCAGGTTGCCTATGCCGTCGGCCTTCCCATCAACAACAAACGATAAATTTGGCGCAAGTCTCCTTAAATGGACAACCACTACAGGTAGACCCTGGGTAAAATCCTCACTCTCGACGAAGTTTGCCTCACCGCACCAATCAATAACTTCCTATGCTGTCATTTATAGGTTAATGGGTCAAGAAGTCACGAAACTGGGAGGGAGAAATGCTTCTACTTTTGGAACTGCATGCGACTAGGAATTCGTGGAACCGGGAATCCTGGCTCCCAGGAATATTATAGTACTAGAAACTAAAGCTACGAGCTATAAACATATAATGCCAAAGAATGCATGTGTGGTGCATATCTTAACAAATGTGAGTATTAGGTTCCGATTCTCTGAATCGTTGCTTTCTCTCTCTCTCTCTCTCTCTCTCTCTCTCTCTCTCTCTCTCTCTCTCTCTCTCTCTCTCTCAGCCTAAACATTGAATGCCCGTTGAAAACAAGATGCGAGACAGCAAAGCAAGCGAGATCGAGCCACGGGGAAACCGTTCTTCCATAACAGTATTTTAAGGGCCATACCCGTCCGAGTCTCGTGGAGGCAGGGCGCTTCGAGGTATAAAATATAGCTGGCACGTGACAGCACCACAATAACATTAATACCAGGCCAATAAGATTGATTGATTCTGAGTGATAATGGATGAGACAGGGATGGGGAACCATTCCTCCAATCTATTTGCAGTCTTAATAAGATGAAGCGACGAAGATACGTTTAAGTGTGTGTGTGCGTGTGTGTGTGTGTGTGTGTGTGTGTGTGTGTGTGTGTGTGTGTGTGTGTGAGAGAGAGAGAGAGAGAGAGAGAGAGAGAGAGAGAGAGAGAGAGAGAGAGATAATTTCTTTAAAATATTCAAATTTGGAACTTTAAATGTGAGAATTTCATTAAAACATTCACATTTTGTTACTTTAAATAATAGAGAGAGAGAGAGAGAGAGAGAGAGAGAGAGGGGGATTTCTTTAAAATATTCAATTTTGCAACCTTAAATGTTTGTGAGAGAGAGAGAGAGAGAGAGAGAGAATTTCATTAAAACATTCACATTTTGTAACTTTAAATAACAGAGAGAGAGAGAGAGAGAGAGAGAGATTTCATTCACAATTAGTAACTTCAAACGAACTCCTATATTCCTAAACCACTGTGAAATAACAACGAATAAAATATCACTTTAAAAAAACTGCGACGTCAACTACCAGTCCCTCTTATACCGGCAATTACTAATGATCACAAAGCATCTCACGCAACCACGCGAACACGACGGCCCCTAAATGCCGCTCTGGCGATTTGGGTTCAGAAACGTAGAACATGACGCTCGCTCTTTCGCAGGAAAAATGATTAGAAGGACCCTACTCCCGTCACCTTTAATACGCCGAATTCATGGGTGAGCCAATTAGTTCACAGGTCAAATACCGGGAATATTATTAGGATTTCGGAGAAAGGGCCCTTTGATATTTTCGTTCTCCCAGAACAATTAATAAGCAGGCCATATGTATATATATATGTGTGTGTGTGTGTGTGTGTAGGTGTGTATAATATATATATGTATATATATATATATATATATATATATATATATATATATATATATATACATTATGATATATATATATAATATATATATATATATATATATATATATATATATATATATATATATATTTATATATATATATATATATATATATATATATATATATATATATATATATATGTATATATATATATATATATATATATATATATATATATATATATATATATATATAGAGAGAGAGAGAGAGAGAGAGAGAGAGAGAGAGAGAGAGAGAGAGAGAGAGAGAGAGAGAGACTCCAAGAGATGGGATTTTAGATAAATTTGAAAAAAACCAGCAAATTATGAGTACAGAGTATGCACAAAGGAATGAAATGACATTAGATGGAAAAAAAATAATACTAATGAGGTCGAGTCTTTCACATGTTTGGCAGCAATAATGCTCAACAGAGGCTCTCTTGAGTCAGAATTTAATGAGGCTGACAAAGGCAAATCACACAATGGGCTGGCTGGGAAAGATACGAAAACCAAACAGACTGAAGTAGCATTGAAAAAAGTATGAAGTATTCGTTAGTAAGGTATGATCTGGACTGTCATACGAGTATGAAAAATGGTATGACAATAAAAAATATTTCTAAAAAGATTTTGTCGGTTTGAGATTGAAGCTTTAAGATGAATGTTAGTTAAAAGTTAAGTATACCTTAGTTTAACCAGACCACTGAGCTGATTAACAGCTCTCCTAGGGCTGGCCCGAAGGCTTAGATTTATTTTACGTGGCTAAGAACCAATTGCTTACCTACAGTAGCAACGGGACCTACAGCTTATTGTGGAATCCGAACCACATTTTACCGAGAAATGAATTTCTATCACCAGAAATAAATTCCTCTAATTCTTCATTGGCTGGCCGGAGACGCGAAGTCAGATGACAGGACAGAGTGAGAAATTATGCCAAAATGAAATCATATCATTATTAGGATATAATAACGAGATGGGAGATGGCGTGTACATGTCCTTCGTACCAACCTAAGGAGAAGAGTACATGAATAGCGTCAGCGGGCCCTACTCTGAGCAACGAAAAAGTTGCAAGACCCAAACCTAATTACGACGAGAGGCTGAAAATGAGTGGAGATTTGTGGAAGTGAAAGCACAAGACAGACATGAGTTTATATATATATATATATATATATATATATATATATATATATATATATATATATACACACACATATATATATATATATGCATATCTATATATTCATATATATATTATATATACATATATGTATGTATATACACACACGTATATATATATATATATATATATATATATATATATATATACATATGCACACACCAAGAGTTATGTTCTTCAGAATAAAATTTTCATAACTTTTTTCATACACACAAAACAGTTTCTATCGTTAGAACCTCCTGTGAGTTTTCTGCATTTCACTAAAGTAATAACGATCATAATTGTTATCAATAAAGATAATTGCTCCTTCAGCTGAGTTTAATGCGTAATAAAGCTTTGTTGAAGCAGCAATTATCTTTGATGAAACATTTCTATGTGGGTGTCTCATTCCCAAATAATAATAATAATAATAATAATAATAATAATAATAATAATAATAATAATAATAATAATAATAATAATAAGAAGAAGAAAAGAAGAAGAAGAAGAAGAAGAAGAAGAAGAAGAAGAAATATATTATTATTATTATTATTATTATTATTATTATTATTATTATTATTATTATTATCATCAAACAGTGGTAGTAGTAGTAGTAACAGCAGTAATAATAGTAATAGTAGTAGCACCTAACAGCAGAACACTGTACGAACCTCTGAACCTGATGACCTCCCAACGTACAAGCGACAGAGAATAAGCGAACCCGCCACGGCTAAAACACAAAACAAAGCGGAAGGTATACATCCCACCCTCCGGGGGTGCAATCGATAAATAACGGCAGGTGTCTTCGCGGCGGTAACAGCAAGCTAAGCAAGGCCTGACTTGACCCTTCCCCAATGGCCAAGTCCCAAGTCATCTAATGGGTCAGAATTTATTGATGGTCGATTTTGAGGCATATGGTAGTCATTAATAAACAAGTAAAAAATGCGCAGGAGTTTCTTCAGCGCAATCGAGTTTCTTAACAGCGTGTAATGCTGTATGAAATTCTCAGTCACGGTCCATGAAACTCTCAGCCACGGCCCGGTGGTGGCCTGTGTTGTTGGGATCTATAGCGGTGCCAGACGCACGATCATGGCTAACCCTAAATAAAAAAAAAAAAACTACTGAGGCTACAGGGCTGCAATTTGGTACGTTTGATGATTGGAGGGTGGATGATCAACATACCAATTTGCAGCTCTTTAGCTCAGTCGTTTTTAAGAACTGAGAGCGGACAGAAAAAGTGTGGACAGACAGACAAATAGCCATCTCAACAGTTTTCTTTTACAGAAAACTAAAAGGCCATTCAAATAATGTTCTAGTGCACGGATGGAATAACTGGCTTTCAAGCCGATTATGCCTTTCAAAAGAATCCAATTTAAAATAAAAGTTTTAGGCCGATCACTGAACGTATGGAATGCAACTGGAATGTAAAATTTAGGCCAATGGCCAAGCCCTAGGACCTATGAGGTCATCCATCGCTGAAAGGGAAATTGAGAGCAAAGGAGATTTTCAAGGTGTAACAGGAGGAAAACCTCGCAGTTGCACTATGAAACATCTGTTAGGAGAGGGCGGAAAGTAACTAGATGGAATGGAATGGAATATAAAATTTAGGCCACAGGCCAAGCGCTGGCACCTATGAGGTCGACCAGAGCTTAAAGGGATATTGAGAATAAAGGAGGTTTTAAAGGTGTAACAGAAGGAAAACCTCGGAGTTGCACTAAGAAACAATTGTCAAGGGAAGGTGGAAATTAGATGGAAGAAAGATAACATGAGTGGAGGTACAGTAAAAGGAATGAAAGGGGTTGCAGCTTGGGACAGAAGGGACGCTACAAAGAGCCTCAAGTAATGCCTACAGTGCAATGCGTGAGGTGCACTGATGGCACTAACCCCTCTCCCTACGGGAAGACATATGATGCTGATTACGGAAAAGGCTATTTGCCATTCAAATAACGTTCCAGTATACGAATGGAATAATTGGCTTTTAAGCCGATTATGCCTATCAGAACACTCCATTTCCTGATAAACGTTTTATTCTAACCATACAACATCTTACTTTTGAACAAATTACTTTGAGTCTAAAGTAAATGATGGATTTGAAGCCGTTGTGACTAAAGAAGCTGACGACCGATTTTAAGCCGATTATACCAATTAAAACAGTTTACTTAATTTTCACGCTGTTGTGATCAACAAAACACATAACAAATTCTTAAACCGATTACTCGTATTAAAACCGCTTACTTATTACGCTGTTGTGATCAGTGAATACCATAACCGATTTATAAGCCGATTACCTGATTAAAACAGCTTACTCGCTCACATTTATATGCAATTAACGATATACGGTATTTGACAGACTTTTGACCTGATTAAACTAATTGCCAAACAACTCACTGACGTATTGGAATTATGCTCTGCTCAACGAAGTAACTGAACGGTTTTTAGCTAATTATTTGTTACGGGATGCTCTAAGAGCAAGAGTCCACGCTGGGATAACGCCGGCTTAATTATTATTATAAACAATATTAGCTAATTACACTGAACAGTCAACCAATATATATATATATATATATATATACTGTATATATATATATATATATATATATATATATATATATATATATATATATATATATATATATATATATATATATATATATATATGTATATATGTATATATAAGGAGCAGAAACATGACCAGTAAAGAGAGTGCAAGAGAGGGAACTGGATGCGATAGAGATGAAACTGCTCAGGTGGATGTGTGGAGTAACAAAAATGGACAGGATCAAAAATGAAAGAATGAGAGGAACTACTAAAGTCGTAGAACTATCAAAAAGGCCCAGGAAAGAAGACTGCGGTGGTATGGCCATGTGATGAGAAGGGATGAGACATGTGTGGGGAGGAGAGTGACGCATATGGAGGTGCCTAGTGGGAGAGCGAGAGGATGACCGAAGCGAAGGTGGATGAATGTAGTTAAAGAAGGTCTGAGAGACAAACAATTGTCCAGAAACATCCACCTAACACAGAAGGGGGGAAAAGATGCAGACAAAGAAGATATATATATATATATATATATATATATATATATATATATATATATATATATATATATATATATATATATATATATATATATATATATATATATATATATATATATATATATATATATATATATATATACATATAATTATATATGTATATATATTTATATATATAATTTATATATGCATATACATACATAAATACATATACATATTAATATATATATATATTTATATAATATATGTATATATATATATATATATATATATATATATATATATATATATATATATATATATATATATATATATATATATATATATAATTATAAACAGTAAGGCATCGCTTATTGAAAGGAAGGCTCAAGGAAAAAACAATACAAGTCCCTACCACACACTTGCTTTAATTGCTGAATCACTGAGAGTCCTCTACATCCACTGGACAAACCATTCATCTAATACCCTTTACCATTTCCTATTCATTCACATTTAACTTTCATAAATCATCTTCTCTCCCAAACCTGCTGCTGGAGCCCTTCTACTTTTCTTCTTTTACTTGCTCAGTGACTCACGTCTTCCCATCCTACCATTATCCGTAAGTTTTATTCCAATATATATCTATATGGAAAAATACTTTTTATATTACTTACAGCCTATAATATTATTCAGTGCTCTACCTCCCTGTCTTTCTTTCATAGATATATCCTTATTCTCGAAACATACAGTGTGTGTGTGTGTGTGTGTGTGAATTATGGCTGCTAATATCCTTAAATAATATCCTTCACAGGATAGAAACCCAAAGGCCTAAAGCACTCGATAAATCTTAAAGATATAAATAAACTATAACAATAACCGTCACCCCAAAGATTCTTCCTTACAAATATCAATAAAACGACTCTAGAGAGAGAGAGAGAGAGAGAGAGAGAGAGAGAGAGAGAGAGAGAGAGAGAGAGAGAGAGAGAGAGAGAGAGAATCTCCAGCGACAGCCCTTTTCCCTAAAAACGAATATTTTATTGACTGATCTTAACCCAAGAGCCTCCAAAATACATTAGATCTGTCAGACGGTGTCTGTACGTCTTGTTTCCCTCTACATTCATAACGCCTTTGCACTGTCAGCATAATATATATAAGTCGCCCTCCACCACCCCTTTTATTTCCCTACAGGCCGCCGCCCCCTTAACCCAACCCCTCTCCAGATACAGTCATTTGTCCTTTAGAAAATAATGGCAACACCAATAGGCAGACGGCCAATCCAAAAACGTCTATTAGGTGTTACTAAAAAATATGTTATGGCGTCTCTCAAGCCCTTGTATAGAAATATACGTCGCTATAAAGTGAAAGATTATTCACTTCTTCTTGCTATACACTAGGGGAGAGAGAGAGAGAGAGAGAGAGAGAGAGAGAGAGAGAGAGAGAGAGAGAGAGAGAGAGAGAGAGAGGTGAGGCTGATATAAGCCACGGCAGTATTTTGTCTTGAGTTACATTTAAAAGGCTTACTCGTCCATTCTCTCACTTTCCCATTCATTCAGATGTTGCAACTGCATATGAATGAACTTCTGTCTTTTCTAACAGAGTTGCATCATTAAAAAAGTGAATCGATGCAAAAGCCTCAAACAAACAAATACCTCTAACCACTCAGCCATTCACTTTCCTAAAGATCAAGATTTTTTTTTTTTTTATTTTGAGAGTGAAGCCTGACAGGAAAGGTAAACGAATACTACAACCTTTAGTCACTCAAACAAAAATAAAAGACGAGCTTCTTATCTCGACAAATGTTATAGGAATCAAGGAAAACAAAAGCACTAAAAATCCTAAGCTTACGCCATAAATTTCCCAGCTTAAGCGATAAATTACTCTATAAAGGTCACTGCCAGGTTTCGGTGGTAGATATACGATCCTTTCTGTAAGGTCTATGCAGGGCTACATAACTCACTTCTAAAGCTTGAGTTATTTTTGCCTGATAACACAGTTTTTTTGTTTAGTTTGTTCTAAAGCTAAATTTCTTCCATATTTAACAACAAAACACAGCATTAAATTATTTTTTGTTAAAACCCCACTCATATTTTCTCTACATAACCAAACCATCTATGAGCGCTTCCTTTCAATTACAGGTATCTTATGCACAGCCCAAACTGGTCGTGCAACCACCCATCTTTCTTCTTCATGAATTGAAACTTGGTAGCCCGTCGCGCAGCTAACCGTCGTGTTTTTTCGTGTGAAGTTAATCAGTCATGCAACCACCTGTATTGCCTTTTCCAAGACTTGCACCTTAACTAGTCATACAATGAACCACTTTGTCCTTCCTATGGCTTGAAACTTTACTTGCTTTGCGACAAACCGCATTATCCACTCAATTCATTGGAATTTAACGAATCGTGCAACCAACCGTTATGTTTTCCATGACTCAAAATGTAACCAGTCACGCAAAAAATCGTCTTACTTATTTCATGACTTGAAATTTAACCAGCCAAGCAACCAACTGTCCTGGCTCTTCCATGAAATGTAACAACCAGTCAAGCAAACAACCAAATTGTCTTTTACATGACTTGAAACTTAACCAGTCACGAAAACAATCGTCTTACTTCCTTCACGACTTGAAATTTAACCAGCCAAGCAAGCACCTGTCTTGTCCTTTCCATAAAATGTAACTTATCCAGTCATGCAACCAACCAATCTCATGCACATTTATACTAACAGCATTATTACTAGCTATACAATTTTTAATTTTTGTATCCTGACCAAGTCATTCATCTTATTCATCTAATGTTTTCATTTGCACTAATATATAAGTGCTTATTGTGGAATTTCTCTGACTGAAAAATAACCGTACAACTAAAATCAAGATGAGATATATATATATATATATATATATATATATATATATATATATATATATATATATAATATATATACATATATATATAATATATATATATATATATATACATATATGTATGCACGCATGCAAGCTTGCATAATATATGCACAAAAAACACAAACATCTTTTCTTAACTCACGCCCGTTACATCTTAGTCACGCCTCCTCACAACCTCCTGCCACCCCCCAAAGATATTCCGACCCACATTTACCCCCACCCCACCCATCCCCACACCCACTCCCCCTTGACAGGGAGGGACCCTGGGCCCAAATGTGTGGCATGGTGTGATAAAGGACAAGAAAACATTCGAAGGGGCGTTTTGCTTGATGTCCAATATACATAGTAAAGGTGATACTGTTTAGGCTGGGCGAATTTTATGGAAGTCATCTCTCCGACGCTCCACGCCTCTATAAACGCCTACATGCAGCCACATCATCATCATCATCATCACCATCATCAGAATTCCTCTCTCTCTCATCTCTTGTCCTTTTCTGTTCTCTCGTCCTTTTGCACATATATTCGTTTATCTTATGATTCCTTCTCGTGTTACGAATAAGGATATCGCCCTTACAGGTTATCTCTCTCTCTCTCTCTCTCTCTCTCTCTCTCTCTCTCTCTCTGTCCTTTGACGTTCTCTCGTCCTGTCGCATATTATCTCATTCTTGCTCCTCTTATCTTTTCGTTTAGCTTGTGATTCCTTCTCGTGTTACCAATTCTCTCTCTCTCTCTCTCTCTCTCTCTCTCTCTCTTTATGTTCTCTCCCTTTTATGTTCCTGTTGTTGCTTATTATTTCATTCTTGCTCCTCATATTACTTCGTTTATCTTATGATTCCTTCTCGTGTTATGAATACGGATGTCGCCCTTGCAAATTCTCTCTCTCTCTCTTGTTTCAGTATCTTGACTTTGATATAGAATACCAACTTGGGACACTTGACGATGGTAATATGATGATGAATGTCGAAGATACAGAATGAATTAGGAAAAAGAAAATTATAGAAATTAAGAGAATAAAAATAACAGAAATAGGGTATTATACAGAATGATTAGCTCACAATACGAGACAGAAGGCATACATTTCAGTTCATATTTAACAAACAGGATGTTTTGGCTACCATCAATGTACAAAGTATTTAAAATTTATCTACAATTTTAATCAAGAGAAAGTTAAAACCCGACAGAAAAAAAATCGTTCTATCTAAAAAGTCAAGTAAGCAAAGCAAAAAGAAAAAAAAATCTGACGTGTTTTTTTTTTTTTTTTTAAGTGCAAGGCGGACTTTACAGCAACGCAAATACTGTCTCTGTAAGTGGATTACTTCCTTCTATATTCTCTGGTCGTCGGGAGTCCATCCATTGATATTTTAGAACGGAGCCACCACAGCCCAAGCGGACAATGCTCCTAAATCATCCAGACACAGAGGGAGCAGAAAGCCTGGGGGCGGGGGGTGGAGGTGAAGGATTAGGGTAGGAAGGTTAGGAGTCAGAGGGGGGGTACTAGGAATGGGTGGTCTGGAGTAAGGCAGCGAGGGTAGGATGAAGATAAGATGGGGAAATGATAGAACTTTGATAAATGTCTGGAAGAGAAGAATGGCGAGACAGTTTCCGTCAGCCATGAAAAAACAGAAAAATGCAGAAAATTTTGACTTTAGATCAAAATGGGACTTTGAAGCAATGTTAAACACCTGTACCTATATGACAGAGATAAAGAACAGCAAACAAAAACTACAGAAAGACACCCATGACACGAACAAGGAATATCAGAAATGACCGACTGTCTTGTTTTCTATGAGGATTGAAAGGGGACGTAATCAAGATAATATTTATTTCCTCTCTCTTTCACCTGTATCACAAAGCCGGTCACTGACCTACATAAAAAAAATAGCCACGTTAAAGCCGGCAACTGGAATTTGATTTCTATGGCCATATATCGAACCTACTAGGGGTCTCTCGCCCACCCATCCAGGGCACAAACACGCCCCCTCAAAACGGGACTAAAGCATGTATATCTCACATGCATACATACATGTATATATGGGCAGTCTACACGCATACACGAATACGTGCGCATGTAGGAATGTAGCATATACGTGAAGTCTGCTTACATACATGGCTGAATGTATGCATGCATGTTAAGTCTGGTCATTAGTGCGTTTCCGTTAGCTGACTTATGAAATTTAACTGTCAAGTCTCATAAAGACTTTATACACCCACAGTCCAACCAAATTTAAAGTATCATAAAATATTAATATGCACAACCAATTGTTTTTGGTTCTGGCTCTCTACTTGAGTATTTTCATCTTTCTGTACAAGTTAGAGCTTACTTATAAAATGGCCCTTTCTTATTTTTTTTTATTATCACCAAACAACGTTTGGGTCCTTAACAGCCTGCCTCTTGTCTTGACGTAAGAAATGCATGATCATTTCATTATACAGCGGAAAGCTGCTAACGTCTCAATTGGTTGGGCTGAACCCGGAAGTCCAGATCAGGCGCCTTACTGCCTTTTAAAACCCTGCCATACTGACGGCTGCTTCTGATCAAGAGCCCTTGCTGACATAAGACCAGCTTAATCTAACTGAACAGCAAGTTGCTCGTAAGGTTTTAAAATATTCAGCTTGTATATCTATCACAAAACAATTTTTGCATCACGAAAAACATCAATAAACTATTGTATTATTCGGACATGAATTCACTTAAGAAAATGTATGTTACTTATGATTTTAAAACTATTCCTCGTCTTCCCACTAAATAATAATGTTACCGCAATTATTCTTATTCTTTCATGCAAGAAATGATGTTGCTTTCATTTTCCATGCAAGGAATAATTTTCATTTCTCAAGTGCTTTTTTCTTTTTCCTTTAGGAACAATGTTGATCTTCAGCAATTATCCTTCAACCAGCAAACAGCAAGGTTGATTTCACAACCATTCCCTCTCGTCCGTGCATAAAGCAATTGTGATTTCATAATCATTTTCATTATTCTCTCCGCTCAATTGACTCTGCAATAGCTCCCTTTCTTCCTTTCAAAGAACAATGTTAATTTCGCATGATGAAGTACAGTTGCAATTGCGTAAGTTTACGGTATCGGTTAAAAGCGAACAATTCACTCGCTATAACAAGCTCTAGCTATGAATCTGAATTATTCAGCTACTGTGCATACAACAAGCAAAATATCCCCAGCCTCAATGAATATTCAAGGCAACTACATCGTTTGTATGATAACAAAATAAAAAAACTTCCCGATCTTGACTATTATGTATGGGAACTCTGTTGACAAAGTAATTAAAGAATGTTTCTCCTTTGCCAGCAATTAAAAGGAACTACTATATTCCTCAACATTAATGAAGGAATTCTATGCCTTTTGCACTTACGTAAGGAGAACATATTAACCACAAATAATACAAGAATTCTATATCCTGGCAATTCTTTGTGATGATAGAAGAATTCCTTGCCGTGAAATCTATTGTAAAGGAAATTGTTCGCAAGATAATTGAAGTTTCTTTTCTTGCGTGACAAGAAAAGGATCTTTACCTATGCACATAAAAAACGAAAAAAGCGAAAAAAATTCATATTCATGAAAATTACCCATGTATATTTTGTTGCTCAGGGCAACGAACAAGAGTCCCCTGGCTTGGGAACAATTACAGCAATCCTACAAAAGAAGAAGCACAACATGTTCCTTTTAAAATTAATTTTATTTGTTCTACTAGACTTCAACATTCGGTATTTCTTCCCGATTTCCAGTTCCCGTAATATCCTATGGTGTACGATATCAAGTCTTCATTATCTTGACCGGTTTTCATATTTCATTTTAAGTGTATAATAAAACAGCGCACAGTCTTTTAGAAAATTCCCTGATATAACCTATCTAATCATAATTAAAAAAAAAATAGTCATGTCTTATGGCGTACCTGACATCTTCCCTCTGATATTCAGCTGCTGATACCTACTTAAAATTTATGGCAAAATACAGTTATTGTGTATATGATACAAAAATATGAAAAGTTTACAATATGAAATAAAATTCCCAATTCAGGTTATTAATCGGATGTTCATTCAAGTTATGGCTAAAGCAAATATTCTATCTGATGTCGATTCAAAACCAATGTTACATTTCCCTGCATATCAAACACGGCTGCAAACAGAAGGGAAATGAATAATAAGAAAAATCATAGAAAGGCTCCACAGAAACGTGTGAAAAAGGTGAAAATGCAACGCCATGCAGGACAGGTGAGCTCCTAACTTGTGGCCCTGCGTTTGTGCGTATGTGTCACGATATCAATCAGGAGGGGAGAAAGGGTGGGGTTGAAACGTGTTAATCAATAGCCCTCATGAGGCTACCCAAAAGTCGTCATTCACACACTCCACATACACACACGAAAGCGCTCCACTGCACATGCATAGTCGCGCCTGCATATGCTGCAAAGGTGGAACGCACTCCTTTTTGGCCCGGTTGTAATCGTTCCTTTGTTGACATACCATGCAACCTGAAAGCACTCTTTTGTTTTTTTACTTCGCTTGAGTTTTTTCAAATGGTCCCATTGCATTAAGTCAATTTCACCTCCTCCAGTGACGTCACATATCACGACCCTAAAAAATCAAGTTATCTTCTGTGCTTGAGTTTCAGAAAGCACAAAAGCACAGCCGTGGATGCATGGTATGTCTAGCACATAATGGAATGGAATACAGAATCTAGGTCAAAGGTCAAGCGCTAGGACCCATGAGGTCATTCAGCACCCAAAGGGGAACTGAGAGTAAAAAGGTTTGAAAGGTGCAACTGGAGGGAAACCTCGCAGTTGCACTATGAATCAACTGTTAGCAGAGTGTGGAAAGTACGATGGAAAAAAGATAATATGAATGTAGGTACAGTAAAAAGAATGAAAAGGGCTGCAGCTATCCGAAGGGACGCTGCAAGGAACATTAATGAGTAATGCCTACAGGATCTATCACATAATTGTCTACCTCTCTTCTTTAATCTGATTTTGGATATCAAAACATGGTTGGCAAGGTTCTGTTTCATACAGGTCGAGTTCTCTCCTTGAGTGAGGCGGCATATCAAAGAACCACCGAACGCACCAGTGTCTTTTTTTGAGCGGTTATTTATTTATTTTAAAGCTGACTACGGGGATTGATAGCATCGTTTTCTAGTACATTATATATAGGTCAAGTTCCTCCTTCAGTCAGGATTTAGACCAAAGAGCCCCCGAAGCGCTTTATCTTTTGTAGGGTTATTTCTGTTAAAGCTGCCTCTGTGGATGGTTGGTGCGGTTCTATTTTATATGGGTCGAGTCCACACCTTTAGTGAGGTTGCTTGTCAAACATGGTTTGAATGACTGATTAGTCAAATTCTATTGCATTACGATTATGTTGCATTTAGTTGAAGTATAAGATTTAGGCCAAAGGCCAAGCGCTGGGACTTATGAGGTCATTCAGTGCGGAAAGGAAAATGGAAAGTAAAGAAAATTTTAAAGGTGTAACAGGAGGAAAACCTCGCAGTTTCACTATGAAACAATTGTTAGGAGAGGATGGAAAGTGAGATGGAAGAGAATCTGAACGTAGGTAAAGTAAAAGGAATGAAAGGGGTTGTAGCTAGGGGCCGAAGGGACGCTGCAAAGAACCTTGAGTAATGTCTACAGTGCACCGCGTGAGGTGCAGTGATGGCACTACCCCCGTACGAGGTCTACTGCATTTAGGTCGAGATCACTCATGAATCAAGTTGTATATCACACATTACAATGCCGTAAGTTTACTAGGAACATCCATGGATAGCTGGTACGGCTCCATCTCCCAGGGTAACATTAAAAGAAAACTTTCAAGTGCCTATCTCAAGGCGGCCTTTTTTCTTCTTCGTCGTCTTCTTCTTTCTCAAAGTCCAGGAGTTCAGACATCATTCGAACTGAACTGCCAAAACTGTGCAAGGAAGTTCTATCTTATTAGCAATCCGTCACCACTTTTCAGAACCAGTCATACTGGGTGGCTGTGTGTGTGTGTGTGTGTGTGTGTGTGTGTGTGTGTGAGAGAGAGAGAGAGAGAGAATTTATTTGGCTCTTTTCGAAAATGAATCATAGTGTATTAATCACGTATTATTATTAAAACGAGACAATGCCATTTCGTCATTATGGAGTAGATATTTCTACTTAACCAACTCTTCGGCGCTCAAGGTTGAGGGTGAGTAGGGAAAGGTGGGGGTTGTTTGGGGAAGGGTATTTGTCAATGCCCTACTGTGCTCAAGACTCTTGGCCAGAATCTCCTTGACTTTCATTTAAAAGGCTTTCTAACATTTTTATTCAATAAATTGTTACAATCCCGTTACTCTCTTTCTAATTCAGCCTTAATAGCAGTGCCCGAATGTCTAGAAGTGGAACGCGGTGGTCTTTGCTAACCATTTTGTAATATAAAGAGATTAACCAACCCTCGGTTAACTACTTTGAAATAT
>NC_089791.1:46304882-46319882 GCF_040412425.1 Macrobrachium rosenbergii
AAAAGTACATCAAGCTATCATCCCTACGATTGTAAATTAAAAAAAAAAAAATAAAGTAAAGCGTTACTTGAACTTAGAATAACTTCTAGCGCTCTGGTACAAGAGGCATTGGGTACTGATGCAAATGTAACCACTAGAGGCGATCTCAGTGAGGATGGGGAAAATGTGTTAATCACAGTGATAGAACTTATTCATATATATATATATATATATATATATATATATATATATATATATATATATATATATATATATATATATATATATATATATATATATATATGGTGCTGAATGAATGGTAATGAATATAACAAAAACATGAACGCGTCAAAAACATATCAACAATAAGGTAGTCTGACTGACTTACAGTAAATTATTAAATAAAGGTTATCTTGCCCTGGAAAGCCAAAATCCCTACAACCATAGTCGTCTGGGTGCTGTCAGATGAAGTGACATATATCAGAGCTTATTTGTAGTCAGCATTAACATTATTGTGCTCTTCACAGCCTTAATTATTTACTAAGTTTATTTTGAAAAATATCACACTCTTTCTCGCCAGCCCCCCACACTCTCTCTCTCTCTCTCTCTCTCTCTCTCTCTCTCTCTCTCTCTCTCTCTCTCTCTCTCAGCCGAGCAGCCGCAGATATCATCAACAACACTATCACCTTAATACAATTAATCCATTACTGTTTCCATCTCCACAATCTGTCCTTCTAGTCTCTTATTAGTCTGATTTCCAACCCCATCCAACCCACCCACCCACCTCAACCAAACCCCCAAACCCCAATCCCCCCGCTTCCACTCTCCGTCTCCCAGAACAGCAGCAATCTTGTCCCTGATTTCCCCCTTCTTTTCGTCTTTTTCCTCTCTGGTCTCCCAACCAACTCCCCTCACTTCCTCCCGAAAGATAATGAAATCAAACGCATCCCCTGTTGACGTCGGAAGATGATGAGTTGGGGGAAGGGGTAGGGGAAGGGTAGGGGAGGAGGGAGGGGGAGGAGGGAGGAAGGAGACAGACCTACATCCTTGAGGCTTTCACTCACCAGCCTCATCGCCTCCCCTCCCGAACCCTCCTCCCCCCCCATTAAACGCTTCTTCACACCCTTGCTCTTCTCTCTCTCTCTCTCTCTCTCTCGTTCTCGTGCTAAAGGAAGCCCTACCAGCTTCAATCAATGCCGCGGTACCGATATGAGCCGTGTCTGACGACAATATATTAAAGAAGCTCTTTCCGCGTTCCTTCCAAACGTTCTTTGCAAATACGTAATTCCTAAGGCACGCGTAGATTCCATAGGCATACATAATTCCATAGGCATACGTAGATCCCCAACAACACATAAGACCTCTGGGATACGGGATTTCGTACACCGGGGCAGAAACGAAAGTCATACCTGTCCCAAATGAATAAAAACGAACCTCGTTTCAAACATTACTTCCGTGATGAAGCAAGACTTCCTCCCATAAGACTTCGTCATCTGAGGAATGGGAATCCTCGTTTGAAGAATATGTTTTTTTTTTTTCTTTTTTGCTTCTTTTTGCTTTCATGGCTTAAAAGGAAATATTGCCTTTCCCTCATGAAACAGATAGACTAAGTGCGCGCGCACGGACATACCGTGCACGAACCTAGCTCATAATATGATCACGCTTATCCCGGAAAATATGTTTACAAGATATTACTTCAATATGCCAAATAGTAACTATCAAGCCGAGTGCCTAACAATTAATTTTCATCTCGAAGAAAGAGAATGGAGAGGGGAAAAAAAAAGAGAGCAAACAAACAAGCCAAACGCGGGAAGTCTACGGGGATTATCGCCAAGGAAAGGGTAAGCTCTCAAAATAGGGTTACTATAAACAAAAGACTTCAGATGTTGAAAACTTGAGAGTAATAGTCAATAACAACGTCGTGGATCGTTTACAGTAGCGTGTACGACTAAAGACAGATTAGAAATTCTAGTAAATAAGGCACAAACACACACATATATATATATATATATATATATATATATATATATATATATACATATATACATATATATATATATATATATATATATATATATATATATATATATATATATATATATATATATATATATATATAATTATATACATATAGTAGTTATAATATATATATATATATATATAAATATATATATATATATACATATATATATATAATTATTCTATAAATAAGGCACATATATATACATATATATATATATATATATATATATATATATATATATATATATATATATATATATATATATATATATTAGCCACAGGTTTTGTTTAAAATGAAACGACAGAGTGCCAAGTACTTTCGTGTGTTATACCATATACGGGGCACAAAGATATACGCCCTGAAGAAATGCAAAGTACATGAAAGTACTTGGCACTTTGTAGTTTCGTTTCAAATATTTCTTGTAGCCTCTGCTGATAATTAATCGTGACATTTAAGCATATACTTACACACTAACACACACACACACATACACTATATATAGTATGTGTGTGTGTGTGTGTGTGTGTACTGCATGCGCGCATGCGCGTGTACAGGTTTATATAATTAAACCGATATGAATAAGTAAAGAAGAAAGCGAAACCAGATGGTTGTAAGAAAATTCTTTCAGTACTCCTTAAGAGAGCTTCTGCCACAAAATCCTTTCCTTCTCCCCCCCCCCCAACAACACTGCTTCCCCATGAGACGACATCCCCCCCCCACCAACACCGCTTCCCCATGAGACGGTATCTCCCCTAAAGGAGAGGCGGCCAATTCTTGAACAAGCAATGAAAGACCAAACATTTATTCTACGACCTATTCAAAACCAGGTCACATCACCTCGAATCAATTCCCTTCTGACAGACGATGACGTGAGAACATGTGTTGAGGAGGGAGGGAGGGAAGGAGGGAGGGAGAGAGGGAGGGAATGAATGAGGAAGGCGGTGGTAAAATGAGTGTAGGAGGGGATGAAGGTTGGGTCAGTAGGCACTGGGGACGGTAACTGATAACATTATACGTGATTCTCTCTCTCTCTCTCTCTCTCTCTCTCTCTCTCTCTCTCTCTCTCTCTGGGAAGGTAATTGGTAAAGATATATGTTATATTCTTCTTCTCCTTCTTAACGCGAAAGGCAAATAGTAATGCAATAAGCTAAATTTCTCTCTCTCTCTCTCTCTCTGGGAAGGTAATTGGTAAATATATATGTTATATTTTCCTTCTCCTTAACACGAAAGGCAAATGGTAATGCAGTAAGCTAAATTTCTCTCTCTCTCTCTCTCTGGGAAGGTAATTGGTAAATATACATGTCATATTTTCCTTCTCCTTAACGCGAAAGACAAATGGTAATGCAATAAGCTAAATTTCTCTCTCTCTCTCTCTCTCTCTCTCTCTCTCTCTCTCTCTCTCTCTCTCTCTCTCTAATGTTATGCGCTAGATTCTCTCTCTATCAGGGAAAGGTAATGGATACGTTATAGAGAAGATTCTCCTTTCTCCCCGCGGGGATGTAAGATAACACTATATGAGAGATTCTCTCTCTCTCTCTCTCTTTCGTCATTAGTTCTAGTTTCTCCCTTATGATATCGCTCGGAAGCCATTAAAAGATCCTCTACTGCTTAACGTGAAATCCGAAACTCCTCCACTCGGAACACGAAGATTCGGAACCAATTGTATTCATCTTCATGGAAAAGAAACCCACTAATCAGGTAATTAATGCCCTGATAATTATTGATTTTTTAAACGAAACTAAGGAACTGAGGATCCCTAACAAGGCAAACCATCAGATAGAAGTGAATGTAATGTGAGCATAATGATAATAAAAGACATACAGTATATATTCTATATATATATATATATATATATATATATATATATATATATATATATATATATATATATATATATTGTGTATATATGTATATATATATTACATAGAATATATATACATATATACATATGTATATATATAACCTATATACTGTATATACATGTATATATATATGTATATGTGTATATGTATATATATATATATATATATATATATATATATATATATATATATATATATATATATATATATATATATATATGTATGTGTGTGTTATACACATTTCACGAAATTATACATAAATGACAAGCTAGGTAACCCAGGTTCGATTTTTGGGAGAGGATGGGCGGAAGGGCACTCTCTCTTAAAAATCCAGTACTGAATTAAGTACCATACAGTTACACGGCTGGGTTGGTCACAACTAAGGTTAAAAAGGCCAAGGGGCCATTAAACTGACCCCTAAAGATTACTAGAGACTTTCTGGGAAATGGACGACTAATACTGACTCTCTCTCTCTCTCTCTCTCTCTCTCTCTATATATATATATACTGTATATATACATACATACATACATATATACACATATATATATGTATATATTATATATATACACATATATGTATATATATGCATATATGCACAGTATATATATATATACGTATATATATGTATATAATATATATATATACATATATATATATATATATATGTATATTATATTATATATATATATATATATATATATATATATATATATATATATATATATATATATATACATACATATACTGTAATATATTTATATACACGTGTATACCAAAACATATTTCCATATTCGAATAGCCGTGACACGAGTCTGCCAAGGGACAGGATTTGCAATCCCATATTCCCAGAGAAGACCAGCAAACAGCGTTTGGAATATGACGCACATCAAGCCGCCGACAGTGCAAGACGGATTAGGAAGACGCGTGGGCAGAGACGCTGCTGAAAGCTCGCTCTCTATCTTGGGCTTTGGGGATTCTCAAAGCCACTGATTCGCATAACCTACGTCAATCGCGACTGCATATTCCGCGGCAGCGCAAAACAAATGGATTCAACAGGGGGGGTCCTTGACAGAATCTTATCGACTCATCTTTGGCCCGAGAGCTGAACAGAGAGACAAATATAAATATGTGCAATATTTTTTTATTGCGGGAGTTAACTATTTTAGGGTTCTTGACAGA
This sequence comes from Macrobrachium rosenbergii, assembly GCF_040412425.1. Lineage (NCBI taxonomy): Eukaryota > Metazoa > Arthropoda > Malacostraca > Decapoda > Palaemonidae > Macrobrachium > Macrobrachium rosenbergii. The sequence goes on from NC_089791.1 coordinate 46,309,928, forward strand.
ATCTTATCCTTAGCCCTACAGCTAAACGATCAGACAAGGATAAATACATATAAATACATGTAATCTTCTTGACTGCACGAGTTGACAACATAAAATTGCTTGTCACTGTGAATCTTGCCAATTTTGCTCCATTTAATTAAATATTTAGGATCGATTGGACAGGGCGGGGTGAACCTTGTCAATGTTGCTTTCTTTAACGAAATATTTAAGAACGATTGCACTTGTGGAGAGCTGTAGCAGTTTACTTTGATGGCAAGTACATCATTTAAAGGGCCTGACAAATCAACTCCATTAACCTGCCCTAACTTTATTAACCTCATCCACCCTAACAGGACTTTTCAACACGTCCTCTGCAAGCGCATTTAACTCGAATAATATATCGACAATAATAACGGTTAACACCTACGAACATCTATACAAGCCGGCCGGATTGCATAGCATCGTCGCCATATGGTTACTGATGAGAGGACCAGTGACGAGAACGTTTTCCGACTCAACAAGCAGATTTACATGACAGGATGGCATTTCGCTAAAGGCATTAACAGTACATTCTAAAATACATATATGACTATATTGCACAATTCATTAATCAAAGCGCCCCATTAACTACAATCTTCATTCTTGAATTTCTTCCTAGGTTCTGACGTCATTTTGATGTTGGGGATGGTGGGCGGGAGGTTTGGGGGGGGGGAGACGACTGGCTGAGTGTGACGTTATAAACAGTAAAGGAATACTATTGAAAATAAATATGATTACAACGGATAAAATTCATTAATCACCGGCGCTCCATTAACACATTATTCTCATTCTTGAATTTCCTCCTAAGCTCTGACGTCATTTGGATGCTGGGGTTGGTTAGGGGTGGAGGGTGGGAGTTGGGGGGGAATGACTGGCTGAGTGTGACGTCACCAAGTGTGAAGGAATACCATCCGAGCTGCCTACGCTCACGGGATCGACCAAAGGGGGTTTTACGATCCGGCGGAAAGGAAGCACGAAGTCAAGAAGCCCTTTGCTGCCGGTTATCCAGATTTCAAATGCTCGATTGTTCTCGAGTCTTCTAAAGCCGAGGAAATCCTTACATTGCTATGCACTTAAGGCTTTCAGTTCGTGTCCTCGTTCATTAATACCAACAAGGCGCTGACGAATCAGCCGGCAAATGTATTTTAAAGTTAACCATCAAATGTATTGTAAAATTAACCGTCAAATGTATTCTAACATTAACCGTCAAATGCATTATAAAATTAACCGTCAAATGTATTCTAGCATTATCCGTCAAATGTATTCTAAAATTAACCATCAAATGTATTCTAACGTTAATCGTTAAATGTATTCTAAAATTAACTGTCAAGTGTATTCTAACATTAAGAGTCAAATGTATTCTAACATTAACCATCAAATGTATTCTAAAATTAACTTTCAAATGCATTCTAACATTAACCGTCAAATGTATTCTAAAATTAACCGTCAAATATATTCTAAAATTAACCGCCAAATGTATTCTAAAATTAACCGTCAAATGTATTCTAAAATTAACGAAATCTCAAGACGATAAAGGGTCAAGTTTGAGTCGAGAAATTAAATCCTATAAAATCCACATATTAACCAATGTGTTGAAGAATGTCGAAAAGCGATAAGAATGGAAGTAAGCAAGGAAAACAAATTTATTCAAGTTACCCGTATGTCAAATGCAAATGTATTCTAAGAACAAAGTAAGTGACGACGAAAGATTATGTAAAAAAAAAAAATGTCAATAGGAATCCTGACAGACTAATAAAACGAAACTAGTTACTCGAAAAGCTTAACTGGAACTGGAACTACAATATCAAGTTTAGACCAAAGGCCAAGCGCTGGGACCTATAAGGTCATTCAGCGCTGAAATGGAAATTGTGGGTAAAGTTTTGAAAGGTGTAACAAGAGGAAAACTTTGCAGCTGCACTATGAAACGACTTTTAGAAGAGGGTGGAAAGTAAGATGGAATATACAGAACATGAACGGAGGTATAGTAAAAGGAATGAAAGGGGTTGCAGCTAGTGGCCTAAGGCACGCTGCAAAGAACATTAAGTAATGCCTATAATGCACCGCGTGAGGCCCACTGACGGTACTAACCCCTCACCGGGAACAGGAATAATGTTGAAAGAGGCAGCATCGTATGAAACCAATTTAGCTTCCGTAGATCCTGCTTAAGTCTCTCGTCTTCAAAGAAACTTCTTTTTTTTTCTTTCTTCATCGACAACTGTATACTTTCGCTCCCTTTTCATCCCGTCAGTCGTCTAATTATTGTAGAAATATATTAAGTCAAACTATTGTTTGTTCGCACCATTGTTATTGGGATTAATCGTGACTGGCTGAAATTTAAGCAAGTCACCACCCACTGGACGTTGCAGGTGGCAGTCATAATACACCAGTCAATTTTGAGCAAAGCAAGATGGAAGTTTCAATGATATCGGCTGTAAATATTTACGGGTTAGGACAGGTTAAGTGGACAATGCCGTCACTGCCACTTACCACTAACGGTCCCTAACACAGATGTAAATTATTCATTTATTTTTACAGGCTATAATGGAATCTGTGCCAGAATCTAAAAAGTAGGTTGAAATGCCACTCCATCAATTCCATCACTGGATGACCATAGTCAATGTGACGCCAGTTTACATAAACCAATTCATTCATTTTATCAAGCTCAACTACCCTTGGTATAAAGTACTGGCAATGTCTTAATGAAAAAGAAAGTAATCTGAACGCAAAGCTAGCAATAAATTGGCAACGACTCAAAAATTTAAGAATTCACTTAAAAAATGCAATCAATGTATAAACAAAACCTGACCCTAAAAACATTATACTAATATCCTTTGCAGAAATACAAAGGCTAAAGTCTCATTTAATAAAATACTAAAGGACTACAAAGATAACTGACCCCACGGACTAAGTTTTGTATGGAACCACGTAAATAACGAAAGGTCATTTAGTCTGGGTCACGTCTGATGGGCCAATGAAGGGTGATAGAAGGGACTCCCAAAAACAATCTATAAAAAGATGAGAATGTTTTGACAAAGGCGACCAATCGAGGCAGTCTGTTACCTCAAAGCGCTTCGGTTAAAACATGAGCTTCCCACATAGACTTCTTCCATTAACACAAATATTCATCGAGTCCCTAATGAGATTAGAATAGAGTATAGAATTTAGGCCAAGGGCCAAGCGCAGGGACCAATGAGGTGATTCGGCGCTGAAAGGGAAACTGACAGTCAGTGAGAAGGTTTGAAAGGTGTAGCAGGAAGAAAACCTCGCAGTTGCTCTAGGATACAATTTTCAGATGAAAAAAAGAAAGATAATATGAACGGAGGTACAGTAAAAGAAATGAGATGTTGCAGCTAGGGGCCGAAGGGACGCTGCAAAGACCCTTACGTAGCGCCTACAGTGCACCACGTGACGGGCACTGACAGCACTAACCTCCGACGGGAGAGTCACTCATGAGGATGAGTGACATAACGAGATAATGCCTCGCTTCATAATCCTGGATATATATACCTCTTGCATTTTACGGTGCCGAAGCTTAACCGGTAAGTATTGCTATTTTAAGTAACGTCATTCGTGTATAAATTACCTCAGTGTATACATACAGCATATATTATATATATATATATATATATATATATATATATATATATATATATATATATATATATATATATATATATATATATATTGTATATTTTACCTTTACTTCAATTCTCTTTATTCTGTTACTAAAACATTTCAACAAAATATCAAATTATTTAAACTTCATGTTAAAGCGCTTCTTGTGCTTAATCAACTGACATTTGATCTGCTTGAGGTGTTTCAATTTCATTTTCCGATACGAATTAAATCCTTAAAATAATATGTAATTCATTCTGTAAGCATTCTTTAATCTTCAAAATAATTTTACCTTCATATTCAGTCATGATCATCTGACAATTCAATAGGTTCATCTATATAATAAGTGTTTTGGCTGAGTAGTTCAGTCTTCACTTCATAAAGTGGTTAGCCTATACGATCCATAATCAATTTGTTCGTCTGCAGAATTCAAAGTTCCTTATCCCTAACCAAGTGTTTCACCAGTATAAACAAGAACGTTCTACAGGCACTATCATACATTTTACCTGTGTAATCCTCCCTAGTCAAGAGTTCCACGAGCCATGACATTCGCCATTGCAGTCACATACATCTCACATGCGTAATCAAGAGTTTCCCCTTCTTAATGAAAAGTTTAACTGGAACAAACAAGAGCTTTGCCTGTACAGCCAAAACTCCTACCTGTGTAATCAAGCGTTCTTTCCTTAACCAAGAGTTTCCCCATCGTAAACAAGAGTTCCACCACACAAATCACTTTTTTACCAGCATAAGCAAGATTTCCACCTTTCACAATCAAGACTTCGACGTTGTGGTTTAAGACCTTTGCATCCCAAGTAAAGATTTTCACCTCTGCAATCACCAATTTCACCTACACAATTAATTGACCACGTTTACCAATCAAGAGTATCACCAGCCTGATCAAGAAATTGCCCTCACTACTCCAGAGTTTCGGCGGATTTCTTTACCTCCACACGGCGCTCCTTATACAATATTCTGGAAGTTACTTGAAAAAACGGTCTAATCAATACTTGCGTCTGCAATCTTAAGTGCCTTTCCTGCCACCAAGCAGATTAATATATTCAAGTTTTTTCAACTCATCCTTTTGTAGCTTTCATTTCTTTGGAATTTTCATTTACGCACGGGGACTACAGTGGAAAGTCTGCTTGAACATAATAATAATAATAATAATAATAATAATAATAATAATAATAATAATAATAATAATAATAAGAAGAAGAAGAAGAAGAAGAAGAAGAAGAAGAAGAAGAAGAAGAAGAAGAAGTAGTAGTTACGCAAAACACAGTGCATTTGTTCGGACACTTCCAAAAATGTAACCACTTACAGTAGACTTCGTTCCATAAGTCAATTGCAAAATTAATGCTGACCGTCCACTCGCTATGTGAAAACCTTAATCCTGCTTTAGAAGAGCGTGTTCCTCCTATAAAAAAAAAAATTCCTGGTATCATGTGAAACTTAGCTTGCCAGACTGACACAAATACGAGACCACCAATTTATACAAGGACTTCACGAGAACGCTGCATTGACACTGGGTCTGGTTTGGATTCCTTTCCACCTAAGGCCTCTGGAAAAGTGCCTTTACTGAAAGTACAGGCTTTGGCTAACTCTCTTACTAACGGAAGAAAGTTGGATAAGGATAAGCGCAATCACTAGAGAAAGCTGGCTAAGGAAAAGTGCACTCAATGAAACGATGAAACCTGAAATATTATTATTATATTATTATTTCAGTAGATGAAACCTATTCACAAGGAACAAGCACACCACGTCCACTGACTTGAAATTCAAGCTTCCAAATTATGTTGGTTTCAACCTCCCACTGCAGACCCCACACTGCAGCAGTAACTGATCATGATACAGAGCCAGTGATATTTCATCGCCCTGGGGGAGACGCGAACCCGCGGCATCTGAATGGCATGCCACGACACTAACCACGATACCAGAGGACCAGCTAATAGATAAATCCAAACAGTTTGGACAGAATGAGCATAAGAAGGGTTACCAAACATTCTGTCTTTATCAAAAATATGCAAAACAATGCATTTGTGAGCATAAATTAACTTCTTGAAACTTGTTCTACTTCTGAAGATGAAATACAGAGTAAAAATCAATTATATTAAAAGAATATCAGTTTTTGACTCTTGTGTCGCAATAATCTCTCTCTCTCTCTCTCTCTCTCTCTCTCTCTCTCTCTCTTAAAGAGAATAACAGCTTTTGACCCTTGTATCGCAATACTCTCTCTCTCTCTCTCTCAAAGCTGAAGTTGGAGAGCGTGCATGTGCAGGCTAATTGAACTGCAATACTGGGAAATCATATTATCAAGCTTCGAAGCTAGACGTCTGGTTATTACGACACCCACGTACGCAATAACCGCAACACAACTGTAATAATAATAATAATAATAATAATAATAATAATAATAATAATAATAATAATGATAATAATTCCCTGAAGTAAGAGCAATCAGCATCATTAACTCAGGCAATCTCAAAATACTACACAGGAGAGACAAGATTACCACCAAAAGAAAAGACAAATAAACAAATAAATAAAGACCAATGGAGTAACTTACTCCGTATGATCACCACTAGCCTACTCCCCATAAATGGACGGAGAGAGAGAGAGAGAGAGAGAGAGAGAGAGAGAGAGAGAGAGAGAGAGAGAATCGGGCAGTTATATCAACATCATTTCAAGACAAAATCACTCGTTAACCTTGTCCTCCCGACCATCAAAGTTCTAAAGTCCCATCATCTGCATGCAATGGAAATACCATAAAGATGCCCGTCATTGCAAGTGGAGTGGACAGAGAGAGAGAGAGAGAGAGAGAGAGAGAGAGAGAGAGAGAGAGAGAGAGCGTACCCAGGTGGACAGAATACCTAGCCTTGGCCGCCGCCCAGCAGCTACAGAAGAAGAAGCATCGCTGGTGCCACAGCATCCTCAGGAGAGAGAGAGAGAGAGAGAGAGAGAGAGAGAGAGAGAGAGAGAGAGAGAGAGAGAGAGAGCCTTGCCCTAGTCGTGAAAAAAGAATTCTGGTCACTTTTCAAACGTCCTCGAACGAATTCCTTCCCACTTCTACTGGCTGTGCAAATTGCACCTTTAGATGAGTTCGGCCGTTACACCTACAGTGCTCTTTTCTTAGTGATTATGCGCGATGCCAATGGATGGACAGCGGTTAATCATCGGTATAAGTAGCTCGATGATGAAGACTCATTTCAAACATCTTTTGACGAGGAAAATGTGAAAGGTCATTTCGAGCTGACCTCATATGTTAGAATACCAAGCTATCTCGTTAATTTAAGTAACCAGAGTAGAATTCATACAAGTTTATACATAGTATTTACAAAGATAAATCACTTCTGGATACATTTCTGTAAACTATGTCTCTTTACCAGCTATTGTGACAAGTGGGGATCATTTCCCTTTAGAAAGCAATACCTGAATAATAATAATAATAATAATAATAATAATAATAATAATAATAATAATAATAATAATAATAATAATAATAATAACAACAACAAATAATGCAAAAAACAATGCAAAGGAAATAAAAATAGGAAATGCATAAAAAAAAAATCTGAAGTCATATCATAGCCGCCGACGCACTCATGCTATTGAAATCTATAATTATTCAGAAGCCGATACACGCTATCTCATCGCACAATTACACTACAGCCCGCAGCCAAAACAACACAGCAATATGAAACCTTGTTCATTCTAATACCTGTAATTGTTGTGCCAAAACAACAAGGACAACAATTTCAATTATTTTCGGACACCATTCCCTAAAAAAGTTATATATACGCCATTGGAATTTTGGTATATATAGACGTAAGCGTTACTCGACGTCATTCTTATATTTACAGTAAGAAAATGTAATTTGGGACAATTTATAGATATAGATATATATATATATATATATATATATATATATATATATATATATATATATATATATATATATATATATATATATATATATATATATATATATGTATATATATATATATATATATATATATATATATATATATATATATATATATATATATATATATATATATATATATATATATATATATATATATATATATATATATATATATATGTATATATATACAATATATGTATATATATACATATTTATATATATATATAAATATACATAGTATATATATATATATATATATATATATATATATATATATATATATATATATATATATATATATATATATATATATATATATATACACCGAACAGAAACGTCAGTTCTCTTACCTTGGCAGTTGTCTGCCGAAACTTGCTCTCCACTAACCAACCCCCGGGAGGGGGAGGGCTCTTCCTCCCTCCACCAGCAAGGGATACCTTGGCAGTCGACTTGTGCACTCCCAACATGATGACCTATATTATAATGCAACGATACACAGCATTGCTTCGTTAACGAAATCAGCCGCAGATCTCGATAAGCGGATTTACGATTTGAATCCAGACCAAATTCAATCGAGAGACAGGTTATCAGTGCAATAATCATATTGCGATACCTTTAAGTGACTGTGCCTCACTTTTTTTTGTCTTATCCTTGTTTCATCCTTTCTTTCCTTCTCTCTGCCGATGACTGTGGCAACTGAGATATCAATTTTATGAAAAAAAGTCACTTAACCTTACTTTCACTTCTTTAAATCTAGTCCAGGTACATTTGCTGGGCTGCATGTATACCATCGGCCTTCCCACATAAATAATGAATCGATTCAGCCGTTAAAGTTTCATTGGGTTGTAACTACCGTCTTGTCCACAGAATATAGAACAGCATGGAATATAGAATTTCGGCCAAAGACCTAGCGCTGGCATCTATGAGGCCATTCGACGCTGAAAGGGAAATTAGTAGAATGGTTTTAATGGTTTAACAGGAGGAAAACCTCGCAGTTGCACTATGAAACAATTGTTAGGAGAAGGTGGATAGCAAGATGGAAGAAAGAGAATACGAATGGAGTAAGTACAGTAAAAGGAATGAAAAGGATTGCAGCTAGGGGCCGAAGGGACGCTGCAAAGAACCTTAGGTAATGACTACAGTGCACCGCGCGAGGTGCACTGACTGCACTAACCCCCTGTGGGAGTCTTGTCCATACAGCCAGCGCCCTTGAAAAAGCCTAAGCCGCCTTAAAAAAAAAATTGATCTCCCTCACTACCTCACAGCCACAAGTTAAACAAGACTTCTGTGACTGCCGCGTAGAGAAACCCGAAACAGGGGGAGACGTTCAAGTCCAGAGCGAAAGAGCAAGACGATTTTATCCCTGGAATAAAAAAAAGCGTAACAAACGGACACCGCCGACGGAAAGAAACGGAAAGTTTCGCTCGAAAACTCGAGGGGAAGACACTGATCGACAACAACGAGCGAGACTAAACCTTATGTAATGGTGTCAGTGGGCCACGCGATAGGATCCCCGATGAATCCTTTTAAAGGTAAACGACCCGACTACTATATAGTTACGAGTTTGTGCTCATTTAGAACTGACGCTCTGTTTGCGATAGTTCCTCAATATACAGGTAAAATATTACGTGGATAAGCCTTATGGGGATCGTGTGGGCGTATTTATTCATTAATAAACGAGCAGGTGCGCGAGCACGCATATAAACATAAACACATATTAACCACTCGGCTTTTGCCCCTGGGAGGGACTGGTTTTGGTTCTCGGCAATTCTCAAGGTTGCTAGGACCATATCCGTCTTTAATTAATTAAGACTACCAGCTTACTGGCATCAGTTCACAGCCGGGTCGACAGGTGGCAGTAGGCCGAATACTACCTGCATGAACTGCTCATCAACAGTGAAGCTCTTCTACACACTTGGACATTCACCTGTCTCTTAAACTGAGTCTACCAATTCCTGTATGTTGTGGCACTTCCTATTCAATGGCTCATTTGATGCATGGACTCAGCGCTTCCAAAGTCTTCTCCCTTTTAACAGTGTCGACTGATACCTGCACAACCTATCATCAAACCTTCTCATAGTACTAATGAATTTCTTACTTACCTTCATAAAAACTTCTAATTGCTCTCAACACTTAATCTACTATGCCAAACTTCCTCAGCATCTTTCACATTGCTTCTCGGTCAATTCTATCTTCAGTTTCTTCAAGGCCCACGTATGGTACATGCAGTTCTTTCCCTTTACTTCCAAATTTCTCTCATAACTTGCATCTTAACAAATGCCTAATCCACGCACCCAGTTGCTTGTATAAACCCACACTTTCAAAGTTTTCTATATTAATCCTTCTATCACCTGTCAACTTTCTATGTCAAGGTCCATGAATACATCGTCCCTAGTT
>NC_089791.1:46324882-46339882 GCF_040412425.1 Macrobrachium rosenbergii
AATATTTATAATAAATAGGTCAATGATGAGCTGACCGTTCTCCCTATCCATTCATCCTACTATGAGATTGCTGGCTTAACCTTCCCAGAAATAAGCATATATATATATATATATATATATATATATATATATATATATATATATATATATATATATATATATATTATATATATATACAGTATATATAATATGTATATTATATATATATATGTATGAACTATCTTGAAATTTCTGTTACATCGGCTCTAGTTAAATCATGGTTCATTCATCAATAACGGCATGAATGCACGTTTGCTGCTTTTTTGAAAATTTGTAATGGTATTTATTGACTTGCTGTAATTCCACACCGTGACACACAATGTAACAATAACATTGCAAGCGGCGACAATATTGTAAAGAAAATGTAGAGTGAAAGTATTCGAACTTTACCTAAATAGATATACTCTCAGCAAAATTCGTTCTTTTAGAATAATAATAATAATAATAATAATAATAATAATAATAATAATAATAATAATAATAATAATAATAATAATAATAATAATAATAATAAGTCCTGTTAAATGGGATGGTTGCATAATTTAAGTTAATTTACAATGGGTTTCCTCAATTTTCGTTAAAATTCTTTTCTCTTTCGCGTTCGTATTGGACGATAATTGGACGCTGTTCATATTCTTGTAAAGAGAAATACATCAGCAGCCGTAAATACGCTGCTAATGTTATTTTGTCTTTGAACAAAACGTGAACACTGACCAATTATTGTCCAAAAATTTAGGTGGAAGAGAAAATAATTTTAAGGGACATTGAGAAGTGGACTCAATACAAAATTAACTCAAATTAAGCAGCCGGACTATTAAATAGGACTTGTTGAAGAGAGGGTCTACTTCCTTTTAATAATAATAATAATAATAATAATAATAATAATAATAATAATAATAATAATAATAATAATAATAATAATAATAATAATAATGGTGAAAAAATCCACACGGGTGTAAATATACTGTGCATATATATATATGTATATCATATGTATATATACAGTATATATATATATATAATATATATATATATTAGAAGTATATATATTTACACTGACGCCAATGTGAATATCTTCACCATTTTAGTGACCCATGATACCAATAGACTTTTAATAATAATAATAATAATAATAATAATAATAATAATAATAATAATAATAATAATAATAATAAACTCAGCAGAATACCGCGCACAGTATCATTATTCATTTCCGCGATGACGATATACAGTGTGTGTGAGACGCTCAGTCCCTTCTCCTTTAAATACTTGAAAATGGAAGTCAATGGGCAAGACGAGGTAAAGAATGTAATGAGTCAGCATTTATCTCAAAAACCCTGGGTCGTCGAACGACTGAAGAGTACACAAGAGGGCTACGTCACTTAAAGAATTCTTCAATGAGGTGTATATATGTGTATTATTATATATATATATATATATATATATATATAAATAAATATATATAAATATGTAAAATATATATATATATATAAATATATATATATATATATATATATATATATATATATATATATATATATATATATATATATATAAAAACATACATATTTACACAAGCCGGATTAAACAACAAATCATACAAATCACCCATTCCTTTAGGATACACTTTAAGAACAATTATAGCCAAAATAATATATATATATATATATATATATATATATATATATATATATACATATATGTATACATATATATACATATATTACATATTTATAATGAATGTGTGAGTGGGTGGATGCACGTTTCACAATAAACCTTTCAACCGAGACCTGATCTATACATTCCTTAACGTTTTGTATAACATGAAAAGACGTATTTTCGGGGAATGTGCACATCATCTATTTGATTTTTATACATACTGTTTTGGACAAGGGATAAAATAGTCATTAATTTTGCATCAGGAACAAAATAATAGTTATAACATTTATTATATACAGGTACGAACTAAATATACATCGTCTATCATATACACATCACAATTTCTAATTCAGCAATAATGAAAATATACATGGCTAAAATATAGAAGGTCAAACCTATCTGCAATTATGACAGGTTGCATCACCTAACGAAATTATATAAAAAAAAAAACGTTAAAATTATATCGAAACTAATACTACAATGAAGTCACAAAACATCGTAACTTATATATTAATTTAAGAAAATACATTGAAACTACCCCTGAATATTTATAACGATATGAAAAACCGGAAAACACACAAACAAAACGAATAAAAATAAAACGAATAAATGAAAAAATATATTTATACGCCTTGATAAGTTGCCATTTTCCAAGGTTTCATTAGTCAAAAATATCTACACACACACATTACATACATACATGCATTACATATCTGCATACATGCATACATATAAATATATATATATATATATATATATATATATATATATATATATATATATATATATATATATATATATATATATATATATATAAATATATATATAGATATATATATATATATATATATATATATATATATATATATATATATATATATATATAAATATATATATATAATATATATATAATATATATATATATATATATATATATATATATATATATATGTATATAAAATATATATACAGAATATATATATATATATATATATATATATATATATATATATATATATATATTTATATGTATGTATGTATGCATGTATGCAGATTGTAAGTATGTATGTGTGTGTAGATGTTTTTGACTGTGGAAACCTTGGAAAATGGCAACTTATCAAGGCGTATAAATATATTTTTTCATTTATTTGTTTATTTTTATTCGGTTTGTTTATTTGTTTTTCGGTTTTTCATATCGTTATAAATATTCAGGGGTAGTTTCAATGTATTTTCTTAAATTAATATATAAGTTAGGATGTTTTATGACTTCATTGTAGTATTAGTTTCGATATAATTTTAACGAATTTCTGGGTTTTTTTAATGATTTCGTTAGTTGATGCAACCTGTCATAATTGCAGATAGGTTTGACCTTCCATGTTTTTGTCCTGTATATTTTCATTATTGCTGAATTAGAAATTGTGATGTGTATATGATAGACGATGTATATTTAGTTCGCACCTGTATATAATAAATGTTATAACTATTATTTTGTTTCTGATGCAAAATTAATGACTATTTTATCCCTTGTCCAAAACAGTATGTATAAAAATCAAATAGGTGATGTTCCCCGAAAATATGTACATTCCCCAAAGAGATATATATATATATATATATATATATATATATATATATATATATATATATATATATATATATAACTGTTCGAAAGATGGAGATAGTTTTATATATAAATCTGATTAAAAATATGGATAATCAAACTTCTCGGAAATATTTATGATATTCTATTTTTTTTTACGGGTTAACATATATATGTATATGTGTATACATATGTATATATATATATAATATATATATATATATATATATATATATATAAATGCATGAATGTTGACATATATATAAATATATATATATATATATATATATATATATATATATATATATATATATATATATATAATTCATAATCAGATGATAATCACGGAAAACAGATAATAAATTAACATACCAGAATAATTCCGAAGGAGAATACAACAAATATCACAAGGTAATTAAGAGAAATAGGCAGTTCCGACGACCGTGACCACTTAACACGAAGGAAAAATATGCGACGATAATTGAAAACAAGCAAAAAATGCGTCGAAGTTTCCTCGGCGCAATCGAGTTGTCTGCACAGCGTAAAATGCTAAATGAAACTCTCAGCCGCTGCCCATGAAACTTCCAGCCATGGCCCGGTGGTGGCCTTTGCTGTTGGCACCTATAGCGGTGCCAGACGCACGATTATGGCTAACTTTAACCTCAAATAAAATAAAAACTACTTAGGCTAGAGGGCTGCAGTTTGGTATGTTTGATGATTGGAGGGTGGATGATCAACATACCAATTTGCAGCCCTCTAGCCTCAGTAGTTTTTAAGATCTCTGAGGGCGGACAGAAAACGTGCGGACGGACAGACAAATAGCCACCTCAGTAGTTTTCATTTACAGAAAACTAAAAATGAACCCTCTCGTCATAAAGTTTGAAACTTCCAAATGAACTCAATTACAGAATAAAATTCGGACACTTCAAGCGACAAAATGCAACAACTATCAAAAGACAAGAAAGAAAAAAGTTTGCGATTTCCTCTTACACAAATTTCGCGTGAACTGAAAAAGGACACATCAAAAGATGGCAAAGTCAAAGAGGAATATGCCGCAATCGGAACCTACATGCTACGACAATAAATAAATATAAAATAAATTCTGTACAGTGACAAACTATTACTCTAGGATATTACAGCCGGTATCAGAAGTAGGTGCTAAAAAAAAATAAATAAATAAAAAAGAAATTCGGTACAATGCCAAAATAGCAATCTGAGGATATTACAGCCGGTGCTAAAAAAAACAAGTAAAAATGCTCCGAAGTTTCTTCGGGGCAATCGTGTTTTCTGTACATCGTATAATCAAGGCCACCGAAAATGTATCTATCTTTCGGTGGTCTCGGTATAATGCTGTATGAGCCGCTGCCCATGAAACTTTAACCACGGGCCGGTGGGGGCCTGTCCTATATAGTTGCCAGATGCACGACTATGGCTTAATTTTAACCTTAGATAAAATAAAAACTACCAAGGCTAGAGGCATGCAATTTGGTATGTTTGATGACTGGAGGGTGGATGATCAACATCCCAATTTGCAGCCTTCTAGCCTCAGTAGTTTTTAAGATCTGAGGGCGAACGGACAGACGAAGCCGGCACGATAGTTTTCCTTTACAGAAAACTCAAAATCAATAAATAAAAAAGAAATTCGGCACAATGACAAAACAGTAATCTGAGAGTATTGCAGCCATTATCACAACCTACGCGCTACGACCAAAAAAATAAATAAATAAATAAATAAAAAAAGTTCTGCACAACGACAAAATATTACTCCGAGGATAATAACGCTGGGTGAAGAGACCGTCAGTATCCCCTGTGTTTCATCAGCAATTCAATTACGTCCTCTCCTACGCAAGGATTCTGCGACCAGATTTATGTAGGTACACGTTCTAGGAATGTCATTTTTTAATCAATCCACTTTCCTTGGCAATAAATACACACGGACGCACACACGCGCGCAAGCGCGCACGTAAAAAGACGCTTGCTGATGCTGGACACATAAACGTAGGTATATTTTTAGAAGAGTGCTTAAATGCAGGTAAACTTATATGTGAGCTTAGAAGTTTGCTTACATGCATTAATACGTGTACTTGCATACAAAACAGAACACACACGTGGAAACACATACCTACATACATACACACACACTATATATATATACTCTCTCACACATATATATACATATATATAATATCTGTATGCACACACACACACACACACACACACATATATATATATATATATATATATATATATATAATATATGTACACACACACACACATATATATATATATATATATATATATACTATATATATATATATATATATATATATATATATATATATATATATATATATATATATATAGTTAGAGCTGCTGTATACCGAATTGAAACCTTTCCTTGAACCTCTATCTTTCATGTTTGATTCATAACTCATTACCGTGTTAAATATTTGTTTAATATTAATTTTCCATTGCTTCTGGTCATTGCTTCAAAAAGGGTTCATTCCTCTCCAGCGCGCAAAACCAAGCCACTTCAAATAATAGCTTTGAATTGTTAAGTAAACCCACCGGCGGATTATGCTGAAGCGAGAATTTAAATGAAATAAAAGCATTTCTCTCTCTCTCTCTCTCTCTCTCTCTCTCTCTCTCTCTCTCTCTCTCTCTCTCTCTCTCTCTCTCTCTCTCTCCTTCCAAAGCGAAATGGAGGCCAGGTTTTGATGAGAGAGTGAGACAGAAAGGAAGGAAAGAGCGGACATAAGTGTATTACAGACTAAGTTAAAGCGATCATTATGTTTATTCATTGTTATTGATGTTACACTGCTTTTGGTAGAAACTCAGTTTTCAGCTACATTTATTTTTGCTTTGACCCCAGCTCTGGTAATTGTGATTTATTTAATGCCAAGCCTGGACTCATTTATGTATATAATGTATATAACTGTTATAATAAATTAGTTTAAGGTAATTTTTTTGCTTTAGATTTCAGCTCCTTCCTCCTTTATCTGCCTCAATTTCTGCCAGTCATTCTGATCTCCCGTAACTTTAATTTGTATTTAGAACCTACTGAACCAAAAGTGGTTCATAACATTTTGGCAAACCGTGTTTCAGGATCAGTTCTGTTTGTCTGGCAGAGTTGCGACGGCACTGGAGGAGAGCAGAGAAGTGTGTGTGATGTAAAAAAAAAAATTTTATTTTTTCTGTTGGAGTGAGGTGTGAGGTTTGAGTATGCAGCAGGACAACCGTGTGGCTATTTGTTCTTCCCAGTTTGACAATGCCTCATACTTTTTCTTTGAAGAAGGAAAACGTGTAAAAATGTCTCTGGTTTCTTCAGTGTGATGATTTTTCTGTATGGCAGTATAATCAAGGCTCATCAGAAAAAAAGTCTTTATGTTTACAGGTGTCTATCATTTTAATGCTGGATGAGTCGCGACTAATGAATGGCTGGATGACTAAATCGGTCGTGGCCTTGGTTATCTGTTGACAGCAAGATTATGGCTAACTTAACCTTTCTAAAATGAAAATTGTGTTAGGATGGCTGTAATTTGTTGCAGTCAGCTGGATGATTGGAGTTGATGATCAAACATACCTTCAGTCCTCTTCTTAGTAGTTCTTGTCTGAGATCTCTGGGCGGACAGAAAAAGTGCTGACGGACAGACAACCCTTGGTGTGCATTTGTTATGCTCTTTCAGAAAACTAAAAGCATATTTGTTTATTTTAAAACAACAACTCTGCTTTATGTAATTATTGCCTGTTGTTCAACAATTGCCAAGGGATGCTAACCTGTGTTGTTTGAAATTTGTAACATGTTAGAGACAATGGTGTGATGTACGGTAACATTGTTGGTTTTGAAAATTATTAGAAAACCTTACTGAAATAAAATAATCATAATACATAATATGATGAGATGTGATAGAAAGCCTCAGTTTCAACTACATTTATTTTACTTTGAATTTTCTGTTGTTATGATTTATTTAATGCAACCATCAGCTTTTTGTAAATCCTCCCAACTGAACTATGCTAATAAATTAGTTTAAGATCATTTTTTTGTTTAAATGCCTCAGGTCCTTCCTCCCAATTTTTCCCTCAATTTCTGCCAAACTCATTCCCAGTGCTAAGAGAGACTGTTTGTATTTTGCAACTGAGCCTCTACGAGAATGAAAGTGGTTCAGAATTCTAGGCTAACTGCCCCATTGTTTCAGGACCTTGAGGTTTGTCTGCTGCAGTTGTGAGGTTTAAAAGGAAATAGAGAAAACCTAGCAGTGTAAATTTTAATTTTTTCTGTTAGCAGAGAGGTGAAAAGTTTGGCTGGAAGTTAAAGAGAATCGTTTGCCAGGGTTCCTTGGTGAATAAAGAACCTTACTAGCTTTGAAGAAGAATCTTACGTCTGTCTCTGTTCACTTTGAAACGGTCAATTTGAACTGTAAGCAGCCTTTGTCAAGTCTGCACAAGTCCATCAAGATGCAATGTTTGAACCAAGGTATCCTTTGACAGTGCAACAAACATCCACCGTCAACACTGATTCCACAAAATATTACAAACCGTAGTCATCTGAGGGTGGTTTTCCAAAGCCCAGACACAAAACCAGCATCGATACCGATTAGCTGAAAGCGACGATCATCCTGATACTGTTGGATGTGACGCTGTTTAAAGCAGTCTTTAATGACTACAGATGATTCTGACCACTTCGTCTGATATCTTGATCTCTTTGACATTAACGCATACCTCGCCAGTCTCTGAATGGAAACAATTGTTTTTGTTTTAAAATTATATAAATGCATTTACACCTTTAGTACGGTTTATGTCAATTTATTGTTAAAATGTTGCAATGACCTGGCTGCCTGTTGTTTATTTGTACACAATTAATTGCTTGGTAAAAGCTGAAGTTGAGAGTTGCTAAGTTAAAAACGAGAGAGTTTAGAGAGAGAGAGAGAGAGAGAGAGAGAGAAAGAGAGTTTAGAGAGAGAATCAAATGATTTTATTTTATTTTAAACCTGGAGCTATTTGTATATAATGTGTCCAGTTAGGATAAATTAGAAAGTATTTTTTGTTTCGTTCAACTCTAATCCTTTGTCTTATCCCTTTCTGCCAGTCATTTCCCTTCATTGTTTGTAACTGACCAAAGTGGTTCTAGGAGGATCGGTTCTGTTTTGTCTGTAGATTGAGAAATGAGGAAAGGAAGGTGTGTGTGAGTGCCAAAAAAGAGTTAGAGAGTACTTCTGTTTGGGACAACCGAGATTGTTTCAGAGAGTTGTTAGGAGGAGAGAGAGGTGGCAGTCCAGGTTTGGTATGGCAGAGAGAGAGTGTTTGCAGCTGAGTTCCAATGTCATCCAAAAATCGATCATTTTTTCCTTGCGAAAACCACGTTTCTGCCGTAACCATCTGACTGTGTTCCCTGTTTACGTCACTGTTTTTCATAAGGATAGTAAAGTATCTCCTCTTTGACACACACTCGCACACACACACACGTTGTGTCTTCTTTGGTATGTTGTTTTGTAAGAACTGTTTGCAAGTCAATGCTGTTGTTTAACCTGTTGTTTAAAACATAATTACTTGGTGAGTCATTTTTACAAGTTAAGACATTATGTTTATTCATGATGTTACTGCTTTTTGTGAAAACTCACATCATTTATTTTTCTTTGTTGACTCTGTTAGTGTGATGTAATCACCTGGACTCATTTGTAATAAGTAACTTTGTTATAATAAATTCAGTTTTAAAATGGTCCTTCCTCCTTTGTCTGCCTCTCCAATCCAATCCACGGTTTCCTATTTAGAACCTACTACAGACAAAGTTTTTACCAAATGTTTTCAGGATCCTGTTTTGTCAAGATGGACGGAGAGTTTTTGTGTAAAAAAAATTTTGTTTTTTTTCTGTTAGGTAAGGAGTGTAACATTTAATTAGCACAACCGTTTTGTTCCCTTGGTGGGTTTGTTGCAACTTTTTCTTTGAAGGAGAGAGTTGAGACGTCTGTCGTGTTATGTCTGATAGGTTTGGCACTCAGCAGCATCACAAGGAGTCTTTATGTTTTGTGGGTATCTGTTTTACCGCTGGATGTGAAGACAACGGAGAGGATGGCATGCATGATGAATGATTCCTGTTTGACAGCAGATTAAGCTGTCTCGGCGTTTCTGATTCAATGTGTTCCTGTTTGCCAGTCACTGGCTGCTTCGATGTCTTTCTCAAACTACTAGTGTCTCGACGTGTCTCTGTGGAATAGTCTATATATGAGTATGTTGTTTATGTTGTTTATTGTTAATTATGTTATAAACTATTCTTTTCTATTATTTATGCTATTTGTTTTATTTTGTAATGTATGCATTCAAGTTATAAATTAAAACTATATGTAGGAGGAGCATTCACTTATTAATTCATAAATAAATGATTATGTATATAAAAGCTAGGTGTAAGTATATATATATATATATATATATATATATATATATATATATATATATATAGGTAGATAGATATCTTTTTATATACATTAACATATATATATTATATATAGTTATATGTATATATATACAATATATACACATATACAGTATATGTATGTATGTTTATATAAATTGTGTGTGTGCTGCATTTCCTTGCAGGTAAGGGTCGTGTATAAATGCAAACATAAATTTGAAGCAGTACAACAAATACATTTGTATACACTGTAAATACACCCAAAATACCAAACAATAACAATAACAGCTCCATAAAGAATGAACCACGAGAGAGAGAGAGAGATTCACCTTATTACACATTCAAGCCAATTCAAAAGTGAGCGTAACCTTTCGGTATAATCCCGGAGAAGGAAGTTTTTAGAGCGATTTATTTAATTCAATTCAATTCCATCCGTCAGGTGGAGGATTTTCAGCAGAGCTACTGCATTTTAGGTGCATCGTTAACTGGCTCTTGGATTATATATACAATACTAGTCACCCATGAACAGTACTTATGTAATGCAGCAAACGTACACGCAGATATACTGTACTTACGACCCTAATTAGAGTAATGCATAGGGTTGTACAGACATATTTGCATATATATATATATATATATATATATATATATATATATATATATATATATATATATATATATATATATATATGTATATATATGTGTGTGTTTGTTTGTGTGTGTGTGTGTATGTGTTTATGTATATTATATGTATATATAATATATGTATGTATTTATGTGTGTATATATATGTACACACATATACATATACATACATATATTATATATATATATATATATATATATATATATATATATATATATATATATATATATATATATATATATATATATATATATATATATTATATGAGTATGTGTGAGTTGTATATGACTTTTATTATATGAGCATATATGTAAGTTTTACACGTGGTAATTACAATCCACGCGCAGTACTCATGTAATGCATGATATATCAGATATGCATCCACCACAAAATCCATACATTCTTGTCCCATTCCATCCCTCCCTCTTTCTTTCTTCATTCAGGAAAAACAAAGCCAAAATCCGTAATTCCGGAGAAACGTCTGAGAGCTTCACAGCGGGACCAAATCCCCCCTACCCCACCCACCCCTCACCCCCGGCCCAGCGGTACCTTCAACACAAATATGTCTCCCTGCACGATCCCGCGCTGGAATTTTGATTTCTTGCGGAACTCCAATTCCACTTGAGGATAAACCAAGGAAGGGGGAGGGAAGGGAGAGGGGAGGAGAGGGGAGAGGGGAGGGGAGGGGAGGGGATGTTGGGGAGGGTGTGGAATGATGCGGAAGAAACAAGAGACTCGACGGAAAATGGAACTAACTGGTCGAGGTCGGGTTTCGTTTGGCGTTTTTGCATTGCTAGGGAGGAGCTTTCAAAAGGGGTTTTACGTACAATATTTATCTAATATCCCAAATGGAGTAATAAAATCAACGTGTGCAACATGCACACATTTCATTTCATATATATATATATATATATATATATATATATATATATATATATATATATATAATATATATATATATATATATATATATATATATGTGTGTGTGTGTGTGTGTGTGTGTGTGTGTGTAATGTAATGTAATGTGTGTAGGCTCCGCAATTTGCACGTGAATATAGACAAATATAGTAAGATTTTTTAGTTAATTATACTCATATTTGTTTAGATGCACACATATATACATACAAACAAATACGTTATATATATATATATATATATATATATATATATATATATATATATATATATATATATATATATATATATATATATATATATATATATATATATATGTGTGTGTGTGTGTGTGTGTGTGTGTGTGCATACATATATCTATATGTGTGTGTATTTATATGTATGTATATTCATGTGAATATGTACAACTATGGATATATAAAGCTAAAAACACCTGCTATATTAGTCTAAATTCATGTACATATTGCGAAACCCAGACTTACTGAGGGCTTTTTTTTTTCACTGACCCGGGTATTTAAAGGTCACCGCTCCCCGCCCATTCATGCTTACGTAAGCAAATAGATCCTGTCCTTAGGGCTCTTCCCCGGTATAAAATATATCAGGATCCTTTTCCATGGTAAAGTTTATAAAGACTTCATGCATTAATTAAATAATCTTTCGTGATATGTAAAAGTTTATAAAGAATTTGTATATTAATGAAATTATGTTTCGTGATGTATAATATAAAGATTTCTTTTCCACCAGAGTTATTTAAAGGCAAAAAAATAGTCTTCATACAATAGAAAGGGGAGAGTTATGAAGTGAAAGTATACAAGGAGAGAGAGAGAGAGAGAGAGAGAGAGAGAGAGAGAGAGAGAGAGAGAGAGAGAGAGAGAGAGAGAGAGGCTTAAAAGTATGCGTAGGTGCTAATTATTCATTACAATAATAAAAATAATGGTCAAGCAGCTTCACGTTTTGTCTTGATTTTTGCTTGTGGCGAAATGGCCTGAATACTAATTATCTTCCTCTGCTGTTTCGGTACATTTACACTGACGACATATTATTATTAGTACAGACAGACAAACTGACCATACTAATTTTTTGCTCTCTATTTTTAAAGCATAAAAACCACGATGATCAATATGACAGAATATTCAACATAAGCTGAATTAGTTTCATAACATCTAAGTTAGTTTGGGCTGAGTCCAGAAGTCCCCATCAGGCCTCTTTTGCCCTTATCACTTGATCACTCTTACAGACCGCTTACTAAGCAAGGGCCCGTGTCGCTATAAAGATGGCTTAATCTAAAAAATAACAGCTACATGGGAATTACTTTATTCTTGTTGTTTTGTTGATTCTGGTTATTTATACAATTAACTTGAAATGCAAAATGTTAAGTGATAAGAGAAGAGGCAAATGTTAGATTTATTCTTGCCTTCACACACACACACACACTCGCATACAAACACACGCAAACTCTTCATCCGTTTCTCCACATATCTGTCTAATCTAGTCCGCCGTCTCTCACCGCTGAACCTTTAGAGGCAGTGACGTAAATACTAAACTATCGGTGGTTGAAATTCTATCCTCCAAACTTGACCAATTTATTTTTTAACCTAATTACGCGGAGAAAGCTTCCATTGGATGCAATCACCTGCCTGATAGCCGGTGGCCCTGATATTACAATTGATATTGGAGATGAAATATCTAATAATACCGGTATTTTCTGTAACACATCACACAGTGCTACTTGCACACTGCATGCGTTCATGTGCATACATCAATGAACATTTGTGAAGTCCCTCTAAGCACCCTTATACTGTATAGATAAACTATGTTTATGTATGTATACAGTTATCCATCTACAATCCACCCTTTTCAAGGAAAGGTTGGCTACAAATAGGTTGAAGAAAGTATTTTGGAATGGGGTTGCTACGCCTAAGCCCTTTAGCATACTGGCTGCAACAGTCCACAGTTGACTAGGTACGTATAACGCACTTTATTCACCACTTACGTCAGTCGTATTTTTTTTTTTTTAACCAAATGCCTTTTCCCCTTTAGTCGGGGCGACGCCAAAAAAGGTAAAGCCTTCAAGCTCCAGTTCTAATCAAGCTCTAGGGATTCAGATACAAAGCTCATTGGGCTTTCTTTGACACCTACTAGCGCTGGGTCGATTGGCAAGCAGCAGTCTGAAATTCAATCACAGACCTTGCTAAGGTGGGCCGAGTATCTACCGCAAAACTGTGGAACTTGCATACACGGACGAACGTATGCACACATATACATACATACATATTACATACATACATATGTATATATACAACTGAATCACGAAAATATGGAAAATTATGAATATATAAATAAAGGCAAATGCCAAGGAGGAAAGTGAAACGACGGAATGGTGCTAGCCTTTCGACTTACTGTCCTTTACTTATATTTCTATCAGTCTGCTAAGTAGAGGACAGTGAGTCGAAAGCCTAGCACCACTCCGCTGTTTCACTTCCCTTAGTGGTATCTGCCTTAATCTAAATACAATATATATATATATATATATATATATATATAGGTATATATATATATATATATATATATATATATATAATATTATAGTGTAAAGCATAATACAAGAAAAGACTTTATTGAAGAAGACATGCATTTCCATTTCGAGCAGGAGAATCAATTCAGATTATATTTTATCGCCGGCACTTAATTAACTAATGGAAGCGGCTGTTGAAACGTTGAGCAGCCTTTGCAAATGGCAGCCAATAAAAATTGTTCAATTTCCGTCTCCTCCATTGACCTCTTGGAGATAGCTAATAAAAGAAATACCACGGATTACCTTTATATAATTTTTGCACTTTCCACATACCCACGTATTCCCCTTAAAATGAGTGGTATTTCAATGAAAATACAGGTGGCTTTGAGGTTCTGCTATATATTTAAAAGGATAAATTCGCTGTCACACTAGTTACAACTCCTAAAATGCTTTGGTTTCAATCCTGATCAGGAAAGAGCACCCATGTAAAGAGAATTCTATATCATTGTGTTATTTGTGTTCTCATCAGTGAGAGTAGATATATATCAGGCGTTTTATATATGTGTATATATACATACATATATATGTATATATTACACATATACATACGTATATATATGTATATATATATATGTATATATATATATATATATATATATATATATATATATATATATATATATATATATATATATATATATCACTCCTGATACCCATATCCTTCTCGATCTTCTTATATATATATATATATATATATATATATATATATATATATATATATATAGTTTATATATATATATATATATATATATATATATATATATATATATATATATATATATATATATATATATATCCTGATACCCATATATCCTCTTTCTTGATATATATATATATATATATATATATATATATATATATATATATATATATATATATATATATATATATATATATATATATCACTTTACCCACATATCCTTCATTGAATAATCACGCCCTTTATAAAAATACACTTTGTAACTGTGGGTCTTCACTCTTGGATGGCATTTAATTTGCCATCATCTCGACATGCACACTTATAATGGTATCTACATGGCCACTTCAAATCTCCCCTTCCCCAGTGAGTGCAACCGTAAGAAGCCAGCAATTTCCTTACTACATTTCACGTGAGGTTTGATAGTCCGGATAAACTTCGTGGACTGAGATCTTAGTGATATATA
>NC_089791.1:46344882-46352382 GCF_040412425.1 Macrobrachium rosenbergii
AGAGAGAGAGAGAGAGAGAGAGAGAGAGAGTTGATATGAGATGACGCGTTCCAGGACGAGGTGGGGACTTTATGTACTTCCTCTTTGGACAGGTCGGTATAGTTCTCAAGCTAGACACTGCTGGGCCTGCGTCTGGAATCTCCGGCTGGCCAATGAAGAATTAGAGAATTTATTTCTGGTGATAGAAATTCATTACTTCGGTATAGTGTGGTTCGATTCCACAATAAGCTGTAGGTCCTGGGTGCTAGGTAACCACCTGCTCTTTAGCCACGTAAAGTAAGTCTATCCTTCGCCAGCTCCTAGAGAGCTGCTAATCAGCTCAGTGGTCTGGTTAAACTAAGGTATACTGATACTCGGGACCTTATATCGGGGACCTTTTTATGTACGGTGCAACAAGGTTTTAGATGTCTAGACAGCCGATGGTCAAAAGTTGACATGATTACTGTATATATTATATATATATATACAGAATATATATATATATATATATATATATACACATATATATACATATATATATATATATATATATATATATATATATATATATATACTTTGAATTCTTCATTATCAGATCGAACCCAGTCTCTTCAAAATGAAAGACCAGGGCGCTACCAATTGACCGCCACAGGTGCAGGTGGGTCAACTGGTGAGTCAATTGGCAGCGCCCTGGCCTTTGATTTGAGCGAATGGGGGTTCGATCCTGAATTAGCCAGAAATTTGTATATTTTTTAGTATATACACGTATATATATTTTTAGTATATATTAATCGTGAGTATAGAAATATATATATATGATATATATTATATATATATATATATATATATATATATATATATATATATATATATATATATATATATATATGTATGTATACTTGGCATTACATGACGTGATGTACTGAAAAAATGCCTTTGTTTGAGCATTTTCTCGTTTAGAAAGAACCACGATGTCTGAGGTATACACAAAAATGAAATATCAAGATTAGCAATCTTCGTTCACACAGTTTTTCTTCTATAATAAAGAACGCGTGACTTTCTACTTATAATCCGTTTTATCTTCAAGAACATAAAAATCTGTAATAGGCAGCACACATACGGAGTCTGATGGGAGTGGCAATCAGTCACCATGAGACCAGACAGGCCGCACAATATGAAAAGGTTGCGTGTGAATAAATACACAATATTGTGTTGTGAATTAACCTTCTATAAAGAAACCTGTATGCTTAGTCTCCCCTATGGTATTACCTCAGTGACCTTCTGATGTAACGCTGAAAATATAATCGGGTAAAACCAGAATGCATTTCAAGATACACTAAGAAATTTACAGGCGATTAACTTTACTTACTTTTTAAGAAGGTGGAGAACTCTTGTTGCAAGTTTCTGAATGATACGTTTGAAGAGACCTGGTTGATTACTGGTGAATTCCAAAATGGTAATGACATAACTATCAGAAAATAGATTAACTTCCCATTCAAACCACTCAAGTAACCGTTAAGTATACCAAATCTATATCACTGCAAGCACTGTAAGATTGTTTAAACCAAAAGAACGATGCCAACAGTATTCCTTATAAATGGCCGTGGACGGAGACCTAAGAGGAAAGCCTATTTCAAATTGTTCATATTCTATCACGACTGAAGAAGTAATATATCACTTTCTTTGTGTTCTCCTTTCTTTTTGTTGTCTTCAACGGGTTTGGGCTAGATAAGGCATTGGGTTGCCAGTCCCAATGGCCTATCAATTAAAGCAAACAAAACAAATGTTAAAAACTGGCGTTCGGGAAAAGGACAGTCACTGAAAAATTCAGGAGTTCTGGTTCAGGATAAGGGCACTGAGCAAAGTTCAACTTTTAGCTGCATTTCCACGCAAATGTTCAATATCCAAGCAAGGACATAAAGCTAACTGGTTGAACATCAGCGTAAGAACGGCTCAGGGTCCATCTTACAGGTAAAGGTCAGAGACCTTTTAATAGGGCAAGGTAGAAGTGCCACTGGAAAACGTCACAGAGATCACTGCTATACTAAAAAAAAGGTGAAGGTCTCTTGTTCAGATCATATTTACAGGGAATTATCGCAGCAACTTACCGCGTCAGAGACTGCAAACACGATAAAGATTCAACATGAAATATCAAAACCTTGGTGAATGCCCAACTCATTAATATCATGCAAACTCTGACTCTCTGTTGTCCAGATCATTCTTACTAGGAACTATCGCAGTAACTTACCATGTCAGAGATAGCAAGCATGATGTGAATTCAACAGGGAAATTAAAACCTCGGTGAATGCACAACTCATTAATATAATACAAACTCTCTAACGAGCACGGCCACAAAAATGAAATGACAGTGAAACGCGACCAACAAAAACGCTTTGACAAAGAAAAATGAGAAAACGCCACAGACAGGGACTTGGAGAATAAGTCAGCCGACCCTCTTGTGGTACGAACGTTACAGAGGCAGGAAAGTTGAAGAGAATCGACGTTGCCGAAGATGAAAAGGCAAATCCAATCAGTCGCCGCATTCACGGTCTCATTTCATGCAGTTGATCCTTAAGGAACCAACGGAATAAAAAAAGTAAAAAAAAGAAAAAAGAGGATTCCAAAGAAGCGGGGTTCCAGGAAGGAAGGACATGTTTCGCGACGAATTTATAAAGTGTATAACAGACAGGAAGACAAATGAAGAGGTCTAAACACAGCCAGAGAAAGCATTGACACCACTGACCAGAGACTATTATGCTGCCAGATGATTATAATAAATCAAATACATTCATTAACAAACTCAAATTTCTATGACACCCACAATGAAACAAACATGAGAGCAGAAACTCATAAACAACACAAACGCGTATTCCCAAAGGGACATATGATTCAAGTATACATTGACAAAGATCACATGAACAAGCATACGCATACATATTTAGAAGGAAATAACATGAAGAAACGCATGCAAAAATATGCGGTTAAAAATAACAAACACCAAAGCAATTAATTTTTTACATGAACGCACAAAGGCCTCCCCCAACAAAAGAAAAATATGGAAATAAACAATAAATAAACAAACATACATATGCAGATAGGAAATAAAATAATCTAACGCATATACAGAAATGAACACATGGCAAAAACAAGAACAAGGAAACTGAAAAAGAAAAACACAATGTGAATAAAAATAAAACCGGCCAAAAGATAAAATCCCTCAAAAATAAAAACATAAAATTGAAAGCCGGGGAAACACGCGCACGAACAAACACACACACACACAAGAAGAAGGGAGGGGGAAGGGGGGAAGGCAGGGAGGGGGTGGGAGCTGGAGAGCCAAGGGACGAGTATGTAAGGAAACTCCAACAACAATGTAACTATCGAGGCGAGTTTGTATTAAAAATTAAGAAAAGAAAAAAGGAAGGCGAAGTTCCCCTCTTTCCCGAAGTGCCTGGAAGGAATCTCTCTCTCTCTCTCTCTCTCTCTCTCTCCAAAGCGAAATGACGGCAAAGTTTTGATGAGAGAGAAAGAGAGACAGAAAGGAATGAAAGAGCGGAAATAAGGGTATTACACAAGGAAAAATAACAAGAGAGAAAACTCATTACAGATAAATATTGGGAATGTAAAATATTGAAAAGGTAAAAAAGGTTTATGAAATACTATATAATGATAGCATGATTATAAAATACAGAGAGAGAGAGAGAGAGAGAGAGAGAGAGAGAGAGAGAGAGAGAGAGAGAGAGAGATGCATAAAAAGAGTGCAGTATAAATTAATACATTTATACATCAGTGGTCGATCAAGTAATAATAATAATAATAATAATATTAATAATAAACTAAAAGTTACATTATTTAAAAATGCTTTTAAAAGGAAAATACAGGGAAAGGGAACAGACAAAGAAGGACAGACCAATCACCAATCGGTATTTATTAGGAAACATTCTGCCTACAAAAACCTCCGCCAAATCAAAGCTGGATGAACGCCAGAGTCCAAGCTGTACTTTAACATCCGCGAGATCCAAGCTGAGCTCAGCTTTCTCCTCCACGAGATCTGAGGAGAGTGGTCTCCCAGCCAGATCCAAGATGAACGGTCTTCTGTACCTAATCAAGGCTGAACGACCTCAGGCTACCACATCACAACGATATGGTCTCCTCTACCAAATCAGAGATGGTGGATCTCCACCTCAGTCAGGTTACATGGCCAAATCAGAGATGATGGATCTCCTCCACCTGATCCAAACTAAATGGTCTCCATCCAATCAAAGATGATAGATCTCCATCCTTCAGACCCAAACTAAAAGGTCTCCATCCAATCAAAGCTGATACATCTCCCTCCATCAGACCCAAACTAAAAGGTCTCCATCCAATCAAAGCTGATAGATCTCCTTCCATCAGACCCAAACTAAAAGGTCTGCATCCAATCAAAGCTGATACATCACCCTCCTTCAGACCCAAACAAAAAGGTCTGCATCCAATCAAAGCTGATACATCTCCCTCCTTCAGACCCAAACAAAAAGGTCTCCACCCAATCAAAGATGATAGATTCTCCCTTCAGACTCAAACTAAAAGGTCTCCTATCCAATCAAAGCTGATAGATCTCTCCTTCAGACCCAAACTAAAAGGTCTCTCCATCCAAATCAAAGCAGATAGATCTCCCTCCATCAGACCCAAACTAAAAGGTCTCCATCCAATCAGAGCTGATACATCTCCCTCCATCACACCCAAACTAAAAGGTCTCCATCCAATCAAAGCTGATAGATCTCCCTCCTTCAGATCCAAACTAAAAGGTCTCCATCCAATCAAAGCTGATAGATCTCCATCCTTCAGACCCAAACTAAAAGGTCTCCATCCAATCAAAGCTGATACATCTCCCTCCTTCACACCCAAACTAAAAGGTCTCCATCCAATCAAAGCTGATAGATCTCCCTCCTTCAGACCCAAACGAAAAGGTCACCATCCACTCAAAGCTGATAGATCTCCCTCCATCAGACCCAAACTAAAAGGTCTCCATCCAATCAAAGCTGACAGATCTCCCTCCATCAGACCCAAAATAAAAGGTCACCATCCAATCAAAGCTGATAGATCTCCCTCCATCAGACCCAAACTAAAAGGTCACCATCCAATCAAAGCTGATAGATCTCCCTCCTTCAGACCCAAACTAAAAGGTCACCATCCAATCAAAGCTGATAGATCTCCCTCCTTCAGACCCAAACTAGAAGGTCTCCATCCAATCAAAGCTGATAGATCTCCCTCCATCAGACCTAAACTAAAAGGTCTCCATCCAATCAAAGATGATAGATCTCCCTCCTTCAGACCCAAACTAAAAGGTCTCCATTCAATCAAAGCTGATACATCTCCCTCCTTCAGACCCAAACTAAAAGGTCTCCATCCAATCAAAGCTGATACATCTCCCTCCATCACACCCAAACTAAAAGGTCTCCATCCAATCAAAGCTGATAGATCTCCCTCCATGAGACCCAAACTAAAAGGTCACCATCCAATCAAAGCTGATAGATCTCCCTCCATCAGACTCAAACTAAAAGGTCTCCATCCAATCAAAGATGATAGATCTCCCTCCTTCAGACCCAAACTAAATAGTCTCTGTCAATCAAAGCTGATAGATCTCCCTCCATCCGACCTAAACTAAAAGGTCTCCATCCAATCAAAGCTGATAGATCTCCCTCCTTCAGACCCAAACTAAATGGTCTCCGTCAATCAAAGCTGATAGATCTCCCATCCTTCAGACTCAAACTAAAAGGTCTCCATCCAATCAAAGCTGATAGATCTCCCTCCATCAGACCCAAACTAAAAGGTCTCCATCCAATCAAAGCTGATAGATCTCCCTCCTTCAGACCCAAACTAAAAGGTCTCCATCCAATCAAAGCTGATACATCTCCCTCCTTCAGACCCAAACTAAAGGTCTCCATCCAGTCAAAACTGATAGATCTCCTCCATCAGAACCAAACTAAAAGGTCACCATCCAATCAAAGCTGATAGATCTCCCTCCATCAGACTCAAACTAAAAGGTCTCCATCCAATCAAAGCTGATAGATCTCCCTCCATCAGACCCAAACTAAAAGGTCTCCATCCAATCAAAGCTGATAGATCTCCCTCCATCCGACCTAAACTAAAAGGTCTCCATCCAATCAAAGCTGATAGATCTCCCTCCTTCAGACCCAAACTAAATGGTCTCCGTCAATCAAAGCTGATAGATCTCCCTCCTTCAGACCCAAACTAAAAGGTCTCCATCCAATCAAAGCTGATACATCTCCCTCCTTCAGACCCAAACTAAAAGGTCTCCATCCAGTCAAAGCTGATAGATCTCCCTCCATCAGACCCAAACTAAAAGGTCACCATCCAATCAAAGCTGATAGATCTCCCTCCATCAGACTCAAACTAAAAGGTCTCCATTCAATCAAAGCTGATAGATCTCCCTCCATCAGACCCAAACTAAAAGGTCTCCATCCAATCAAAGCTGACAGATCCTCCATCCGACCTAAACTAAAAGGTCTCCATCCAATCAAAGCTGATAGATCTCCCTCCTCCCTCAGACTCAAAACTAAAAGGTCTCTTATCCAATCAAAGTTGATAGATCTCCCTCCATCAGACCTAAAACTAAAAGGTCTCCATCCAATCAAAGCTGATAGATCTCCTCCATCAGACCTAAAACTAAAAGGTCTCTCATCCAATCAAAGCTGATAGATCTCCCTCCATCAGACCCAAACTAAAAGGTCTCCATCCAATCAAAGCTGATAGATCTCCCTCCATCAGACCCAAACTAAAAGGTCTCCATCCAATCAAAGCTGATAGATCTCCCTCCATCAGACCCGAACTAAATGGTCTCCGTCAATCAAAATTGATAGATCTCCCTCCATGAGACCCAAACAAAAAGGTCTCCATCCAATCAAAGCTGATGGGTCTCCTCCACTAGATCCAAACTAAATGGTCTCCATCCTATCAAAGTTGATGGATTTCCTCCACCAGATCCAAACTAAATGGTTTCCATCCAGTCAAAGCTGATGGATCTCCTACACCAGATCCAAAGCGAATGGTCCCCATCCAATCAAAACTGGTGGGTCTACTCCATAAGATCCAAACTAAATGGTCTCCATCCCATCAAAGCTGACGGATCTCCTCCACCAGATCCAAACCAAAAGGTCTTCACCAAATCAAAGATGATTAATCTCCCTCAACAAGACCCATGAACCATAAACAGACAGGTTTAATAACATGAAAGCCGAGAGCGGATTCATAACAGCCAGGTATGAAAATGCCACAGTGATTCAACACTCCCAATCTGAGAGAGAGAGAGAGAGAGAGAGAGAGAGAGAGAGAGAGAGAGAGAGAGAGAGAGAGAGAGAGAGACTTATTGAATGGGACTAGCACCCTTTCACGGTGCCAGGGCTTAAAGTTAGTATGAGTTCACAAGTGGGATTACGTCACAAACGTCATGTAATTTTCAGCTTCCTCCGCGTCGCCCAATGAATGACGACGCCGCGCGAAATTCTTCAGTGCCTACGC
>NC_089791.1:46354882-46362382 GCF_040412425.1 Macrobrachium rosenbergii
ATATTATGTGAAATAGAGGCAGCATTTTTTTTTATTATATAAAACCAAAGTTCAATTTGATAAAACATTATATGTTAACGTTATAGCCAGTCTTCTTTTACAAGTATTCCATAGATTAAATTTTATAAACCGGTGCCATATTAACTGCCTAATCAGCAACACTTTTAATGACATTGAGGTATGCCCATTCCATCAGAAGTGACTCTATGAATAGAAAAAGTCTACGGAATGGAATCACACATTCACAAAAAAAAAGTAATGCAAGTCATTCCAAAGATTCAGCATTTGAGTCCCTAGGGTTCAGCATTTACTTCCCCGTGTACAAATAATCTTAGGCTTAATTAATCTTTTCCGTGTGCACGAACCGAAAAGATTACTTATCGAGGCTTAAGAGTCGCATTAATTAAATTGGTATTGTTTGTATTCACTGGTACATTCTTGTGAGGAAATTCGAAACAGATTGATTATTATTTCCACAACAGTGTATTCATATCTCGTTTTCTGCTCAACGACCAGGATTAATTTAAGACCGATTCACAGACGCGCTATTGTACTTTTTAATGATCTAAACGTTGATTACAGTAATGATTCCATTAATTACTGCCAGCATGGTTTCTTGTCATTGTTGACAAGATTACCGGAGGCCTGTGAATACTTTCGGAGATAGAAAGCTTTTCAACAGGGAAGTAAGAAATCCGACAGAAGTAGAGGCTTGAAAGGACCGGGAGTGACGGAGGGAGAAAGTCCTTCGGAACCGTAATGAAAACCTTGAGAGGCTGATCCCTTACGAAAGCGGGACTAGGTCATTTGAAGACGAAGATTCATTTCGAAAACATTTCTCAAGGTTACTAAATGTATGAAAGTTAAAATCTCCGACATCATTATTGTTGGAAACGTTGACTGCCAATTATACAAAATGCATTGAAATAACTGATACTGGTAATCATTTTTATACAAGGGCAACAGCAGGAATAAAATGTATTAGAGGTATCATTCTGGTTATTTTGCCCGTAAAACACAACAAAATAATCGAAGGACAGTCACGGACATATTGCAGGATACCAAAAGACGTTTATCCTCCTCCCCCCACTCTCTCTCTCTCTCTCTCTCTCTCTCTCTCTCTCTACGTATTATATATACATATATATACATTACTATATATAATATATATATATATATATATATATATATATATATATATATATATATATATATATATATATATATATTATTATAATTCATGTATAAATACATAAACATATATGTATATGAAAAACATGAAAACTTAACATTAATGAAAACTTACATAACATAAATTATACATGTGGCAGAACATGCTAGTACCCACTTATACCTAACATCACTGCAAACAAAACGCGCAAGCCTGCCCACCCAAAAAGAACACGTCAAAAGCACACAAAAAAGGGCGACAAAGAGAGAGTAACAAAACCAGAGCAACGGAACACACCACAAGGGAGAAAGAAGCGCAGAGCCTCAACCATTTCTCCATAAGAATTTCTTTCGCGAAGCATTTTCCATTCGCTTCGCACCTGTGGTTTGTATGCTGTTATGCATCTCATTTCATCCTTCAATAAGATGAATTGCCCTTGATCGTCCCCGTCCTCGCCTCCTCCCTTTTCATACCTCCCCACCTCCCCAGCCCTCCTCCAAACCGAACTTCCTCCTAAAACCTTTTCGTCCACAACCTCCTGCCAGGACTTATTTATAAAACCGGGAAATCTGATTTACAGTATTCGTTGGCTAGAAGTGCTTAGTCACTCCTTCGGCAAAGACATATATATATATATATATATATATATATATATATATATATATATATATAAAATATATATGTATATGTATATATATATATATATAAAATATATGTATATGTATATATATATATATAATATATATATGTATACATATATATATATAAATGTGTATATATACATACATATACGTATGTATACATTATATATACATTTATATGTGTGTATATATATTCACCATACTATCGAAACAACTCCCGCCCTAATGAAACTATAATTGATAAGTGCATCTAATGATCTCTCCTGATACCCGGATGGTCAAGGCCTACTGCTTATAATTGTATCTAAACAAGGCCACAGTTCGAATCCTAGCAGGGACAGATGCACTCCTCGACTGTAATTTCCCTTGGGTTACGTTAATGCTAATGAAAAGTGATTCCGATATTAAAATATATCTGTAGCTTAATATTTGTCAAAATAAAAATGATACGCGTGTATAAGCGACAAAAATTCACACATATAATGAACAAACACACACACATATCTATATATATATATATATATATGTATATATATATATATATATATATATATATATATATATACGAGGGTAAGTCAAAAAGTTCCAGGAAAAATTCAATATACTTTTTTATTTAAGGAAATTCAAACATCATTTTTCTACATATCTACCATCTAACTCTATTCACTTTTCCAAAGTGCTGTTTCCACCTCTGCAACCCTTTCTTGTAGAAATTTAAATTTTTCATTAAACCATGTTGAAACTGCATGTTTAGCAGCATCCAAAGATTCAAACTGACTCCTCTTAAGTGTTCCTTGAGTTTTGGGAACAGGAAAATCTGAAGGAGCAAGATCAGGACTATAAGAGGATGTGAAGAGTTTCCCACCCAAATTTCCTGTAGGACTTCTTGCAACCTTGATGAATGTGCTGGAGCGTTATCATGATGGAACAAAATTCTGCGGTGCAACTTTCTCGACGTTTTAGCCAATGCAGTCTTCAGTTTTTGCAAAACACCTTGTAGTAGTTCCTGGTGATTGCTTTTGTCCTTCAAGGAAATCAATCAAAATCACTCCTTTGGAGTCCCAAAACACTGTTGCTATAACCTTTCTGGGCAGATCTCGCCACTTTGAACTTCACTGGTGCAGCTGAACCTCTTGGTAACCATTGCTTTGATTGAATTTTACTTTCTGGGGTCATATTGATGGATCCAAGTTTCATCTCCAGTAACAATCCGGTCAAAAAACTCTGATTCATTTGATTCAATCTTTCGTTAAAACTGCAAGAGAAAGTTCAGTTTTGATGCAGTTGGTCTTCGCAACGCTTTGGGACCCAACGTGCTGAAAGTTTACTCAAACCAAGATTTTCATTTAAAATTGAAAATGCGGAACCATGGGAGATCCCAGTTTCATTAGCTATCATATCGATAGTAATCCGACGATCTTCATCCACTAGATTCTGCACCAAAGCCACAATTCTTTCATTTTTTGCAGTCGATGGTCTTCCCCTCTTGGGTTGTCTTTGAGGTCCTCCTGACCATCCTTAAATCGCTTTATCCAATCATAAATAGCTGATTTAGATGGAGAAGAATCTCCATAAACTTGTTGCAAAGCTTCAATACCTTTTTCCTGGTTTCCAATCAAGCTTGGTCAGAACTTGATGTTAGCTCTCATCTCAAAATTTTTTATTTTCCATGGGTTCAAGAAGTTACTTTTCTGAAGCAGATGTTAACATCACGGTAGCAAGAGGATGACTGAGGTATCGTTTATATGGATCACTACATCACAGATAATTGTTTACTAAGTATTTGTTGTTTCATTCCTGTGTAAATACATCATTCAACATTTTTCCTGAACTTTTTGACTTACTCCTCGTATATATACCGGTACATACATGCATAGACATATATACGTATAATTTCCATATATAGATAAAGACAAAACCCACGAAGGAAAGAGAAACACTGGAGTGCAGCGAGGCCTTTCGACTGTCGTCCTTTACTTAGCAGACTGAAGAAATATAAAAGTAAAGGACGACAGTCGAAAGGCCTCGCAGCACTCCAGTGTTTATCTTTCCTTCGTGGATTTTGTCTTTATTTATATATATTCATCACGTTCCATATTTTCGTGATTCAGTTATACATTTCTGTGTATATATATATATATATATATAGAGAGAGAGAGAGAGAGAGAGAGAGAGAGAGAGAAAGAAAGAGAGAGAGAGAGAGAGAGAGAGAGAGAGAGAGAGAGAGAGAGTAATCTAGCACTGAGTAGGCGACTCGCATTAAAAAAGGAGAAAGGCTTTTTCTATTACCATTCGTCGCAAGTCAAAGCAATTTAATATTCATGTATGCATACGCATTGTTAACGACATTCAAACGAGATAGGCACTTTTTAACTGCCACCATACATATTCATACATCACACGAAAAAGCCGAGCACATAATTTCAATGTATGACTGTATGCATGTAGCTAATTTTTTAAGATCTTGGTGCTGTGGTTCTTATTTATTTTTACATTTTAAAGCCAGGCTGTCTTGCGGGAGAATACGGAATCATGTACCGTACCTAGATACGAGTACAATGTACTATCGAGAGTGGTGTGCACAGGAATATTGCAAGGCGTTGCAACACTCCTCTGAACTCTGTCTAATCATTTGCTTCGCAGAGAGAGAGAGAGAGAGAGAGAGAGAAAGAGAGAGAGAGAGAGAGAGAGAGAGAGAAAGGTATTCATGGTATCAGGTTTGGAACTGAAGCTGGTTTAGGTCTTGTAATATGCATTACTCTAATTTCAGGAGAGGCTTGTAGACGATAACTGAAAAAAATGATCCTTTTGAGTTTTAGTAATGAATAAAATATATATACAATATATATATATATATATATATATATATATATATATATATATATATATATATATATTATATATATATATAGACAGATAGATATATAATATTCCTTGTATATCCTGACAAAAAGGACAAACTTTCTAATTACTGTACATTGTTAGTGATACTAAAATCAACTGAAGACCACTATCTCTCTGCCCTCTCTCTCTCTCTCTCTCTCTCTCTGTAATGGAAAACAAATAAACAAGATGAAAGAAACAAAATAAAACAACTATTTTTTTTCATACGAAGTTTTTTCATCTACTACACTCGTTTGTTCACGTCGCTCGAGCTGAAGACTCAGTTATTATTACCCATGGGTCTCTCCTGTATGCACCTATACATTCATTGTCATACTATCTCTTTATTCCCACAATCATTTATCTTCCTCATTTCACTTACTATTTATCTTCTCATTCACTTACTTTTGATGTCTCGAACTTCATAATATTTTTTCTCTCTTTTATCTTTCTATTTCTGTCTTACCCTTTTAACTACACCTCTCTCGACCTGTCATCTTGCTATTTTAATTCTCATAATGGCTTTTAACATTATCTCCCATTGTTTGTTTCCTCTCTCTCTTTTAATCTGCCTCTCCCCACATCTGATTTACCTCTCTCTCTCTCTCTCTCTCTACCTTCCAGTAAGCAAGGCAGCCTTCCGCCGTACATTTTCATTGCATTTAATAAAAAGCCTTAAAACTCTACCGAGAACATTAGGCCTATGCCGCCACTTGCTATTTCATTTAACTGAAATTTTCACTTGTATAAGAAAAGTGAAAATGGGGAAGGGATGGAATAAATATTAAAAGAAAGAAGAGAGAGAGAGAGAAGAGAGAGAGAGAGAGAGAGAGAGAGAGAGACTTGGGTTACTTGGACCCTGGAAAGGATGAACGAGAACGACATCTCTTCGGAGTATTCTGGCGAATGTCTGACTTTGGGGAGGGGGAAGGAGGGGGTATGGGAGGTGATTATCGGGAGGTACGGATGGGGGATGGGGAAGGAGGAGGGCTGGGGGAATGGAGGAGGGGAACGAGAACTCTTCAGTAATTCTCGAGAACTTTTGTTTTTCTCGATTGTTGCTTCTGCCGCTGCTGCTACAAGACGACGAGATGTTACGCGCACTTTTCTCTCGCTCCTTCTCTTACTTTTGTTCTTATCTCTTGTCATGTATTAATTTTTATGGCTCTTGATTTGTCCAATTTTCTCTCTCTCTCTCTCTCTCTCTCTCTCTCTTCCAATGTCTTTCTATTTAAACTTACATTTATTTTACCTTTTATCATTTATAACTTCTCTCTCTCTCCCTCTCTCTCCTTTTTACTTCATTTACAAACTTTCACTACAGACTTTCGCCTCATCTCTCTTCTCTTTTATTTCACTTAAAAAACTTTCACCAAAAAAATATTTTATTTATAAACTCTCACTACATGACTTTCTCCTAATCTCTCTTCCTCCCCTTTTACTTTATTTAAAACCTTCACCACCTCTTTCACCTAATCTCTCTCTTTCCTCCCTTTTTACTCTTTAAAACTCTACCAACTCTCTCTCTCAGAACGACGTTTCACTTTCATTCTCTAAACGGAGTGTCAGACTCTGCCGAACTCCAACTGGCAAGGCAGGGAAGGAGAAGCTTTGGCATTTCCTTCCTCATAAGGATCTACCACTGCCCCCACTCTCTCTCTCTTTCTTTCTCTGTCCTCCCATCCACCAACAGATTCCTCCCCACTCCCTTCCCTACTCCTTCTACACACGAATTATAAGTGCTTTCCAAGAATTTCATGGTGTAGGAAAGGTGCACTATATGATAAGTAATAAAGGCATGGCTAATTCATTTCTCTCTCTCTCTCTCTCTCTCTCTCTCTCTCTCTCTCTCTCTCATTGTGTCTTATATTTTATTTGAATTATCCCATGAATAATGCATTTTAACTATCTGCTATCTCTTCATTTCCAGCCACAATCCTCTCCCCTCTCTCTTTTATATATACATACATACATACATACATACATACATACAGATATACATGTATACATATATATATATATATATATATATATATATGTATATATATAAATATAAATATTATATATATATATATATATATATATATATATATATATATATATATATATATATAAATAAATTTATATACATTCACTGCCCTGTATTAAGAACATTGTTGGAAAAATGAAAATATGTATATGAGTTAGAAATCAAGCCACGAATTACATCAAAATAGGAACAAATTCAAGAGATTCCAAGAAAAGCACGTCAAATAAAAAGGAAAGAGGGCCAGGGCAAAAACCCGTGAGGCCCAAAGATTTGGATTCCAATAAAGGGTTCCAATCCTACCCAAAAGCAGCCAAGTCCAAGGACATCGAAGCCATCCCTCCATCCAGGCCACAGATCCTCCCCCCAACACCCCCCAATACCCTTACCGCCCCCCACCCACCGGGACTATTCCCAACCAAGTACAGCTCCACAGGGTCAGGTCAGGAATAAACGAGCTTAATGCGGCTCGTCGTCGCTAATTATTCAGGTGCTTACAGCTCCTGGCTACGAGATACTCGCCTCTGAATATTTACAGCAAACTGCATTAAACACAGGTAACGTCGCTGCGGGCGGGGCGTCCTCCGTCCTCTTCCTCCTCCTTAATGCTACTTGAGGAGCGTTTAAACACCCGCCGAGGTGTGAGGGGTTACCTGCTTAAGGTGAAACACAAGAGAAGCCTTATGGAGATGTTGGGGGCGGGGGGCGAGGAAGAAGAAGTAGGAAGAGAGGAGACAAAGCTTGGAGAAAAAGGGATTTCTATTATAACAAAAGGTACG
>NC_089791.1:46367382-46369882 GCF_040412425.1 Macrobrachium rosenbergii
GAATAACAGCATTTATTCCAGAAAAATCCCGAGTTAAGTAGTGTGAAAATCCCAAAGAAGGAAGCGCGCGTTATGTCCAGTACCATCCAGAATACAACTGACAAGAACTAAAGCCACTGCTGAGGA
The DNA here is from genome assembly GCF_040412425.1 of Macrobrachium rosenbergii. Lineage (NCBI taxonomy): Eukaryota > Metazoa > Arthropoda > Malacostraca > Decapoda > Palaemonidae > Macrobrachium > Macrobrachium rosenbergii. The sequence continues at coordinate 46,367,509 of NC_089791.1, forward strand.
GGTCACCATAAAGCTAAGTGACAAACCATACAGGACAAGAAAAAAAAAAACATATTCCTCAATTCAGAAGGGGTCAGAACATGCAATCCTGAACAAACCCTTAGGTGATGTCGAAAGAAAAGACTGCCGGCAATTGTAAATAACCCAGTAGAAAACCCATAAGCAAATAACAGCTTTTCAGGAACAATTATGCATGTCTGAGTTAGCCTGCACAGAGTTCTGTGGAAGAGAGACTGCAGTGTTGAATAAGCGATCATACAGATTTAAAAAAAAAATGATTCACTCATGCAGATAAAAGCATGTAGCCTCAGTGAAGACAAATACAGTACAGACACCCCTAATATGTTGTCCACACTAAATTAGCAACCAGTCTTGAAAAGATGTCAGCATGCAGTCAGTAACTAGCCGGGAGACAATCCTGAAAGTATCAACCACTCGTTAAACAGTCACCAAACCATCCAGAGGACGCCAGCATACGGCATACAAGCGGAAGAGGACAGCATACAGTTATGAAAGTCAGCCAAATACTCTTATAAAATCTGCATACCCAAAGGAAGAGACCAGTAAGTAACCAAAAAGAAGCTAGCACACAACCGCAAAGAATCCTGCATACAGTAATAAAAACAGCACACAATCTCGAGGAAACCAGCATAGCAAAATAATTCAGAGCATGACCGTCATACAAGTAAGTTGCAACTGAAGCGCCACTCGACGCACTCATGATAATTAACTGGGTGCAGAGAGAGAGAGAGAGAGAGAGAGAGAGAGAGAGAGAGAGAAGGTGGGGACGGATCTGGTCCATCCCTCGACTAACACGGTGACCGACTGACCACGGCTCTCGACTCCTGCCAACGCGTCCTGCAACTACTACTACTACTACTGCATTAAAGAGCCGATTGCAAACTATGAACCTTTCATACGCCATACAATCCCGTGGAATGGATGGGTTCATGGTTTTACGTACGGCTGTCAAACATATGACATCAAACATATGATTCCAGACCATTTCCCTTTTGCATTTCTGATCACGCGCTTTAGTCATCTGATGACTGAGTTTAATACTCGAAATTCGATGACACATGAGCCTTCAAATATAAAACACTTTAACCTAAAAAGTAACGATAATCATAGTAAATGCTTTATAATGGATACCACCATCGAGACACATGTTTACATAATGGTATGAGAAATGCAATTACATATGTATGCGCCTGCGTCCGCATGCGCAGTTCTCTGGGCACAAAGCACGTACATACATACATACATACATGCACGCATATCAATATGAAATGAAAACCAGCGACAGTTCGCGGTAACACCGAATCTCTTCTGGGAAAATCTTTTCAGTTCCATATGAATCCCACCCATGTCATATTCTCACATTTAAGCGACTCCTTTTTTTTTCTTTTTTGTCTTTTTCCGTTGACTGTCCAGCTATATCGTTAAAGGGGGCTGGCCACAAAGAGCTCGTCTCCTCTTTCAAACATTACCTCTTCTTCTTTAATCCTTCTTTCTCCTTTCTTTCGTACAAACACATGCACACGCACGCAATAAATGCGTTTAACTCCCTCTCTGTCTGTCTGTCCCTCTCCTTCTACGGTGTCAATAAGCTAGATGTTGTGACGCCAGTTATAGTAACCATAAATCAATCAATCAAATCATTCTCTCTCTCTCTCTCTCTCTCTCTATGACGTCAATAACCTAGAAGTGTAACGCCAGTTCTAGTAACCATAAAGCAATCAGTCAATGTTCTCTTCTCTCTCTCTCTCTCTCTCTCCAGCTAGAGAGAACTATGCGATCACTTCACAATGCAAAGCATTATATTATAATTAACAAACGGGAGGGGGCTAATTCCTCGAGGCATTCATTCACCGTGGTGAAACCATTCATCAGATATTCATTAAATTCGCTCCCTCTCTGCCAATAAAATAAAAAAAACAATAATTCAGAGAGGCCTTGAAACGTAATCTGAATATTGCCCAATCCTAGTCAATTAACACAATAAGAAAAAAATGCACCCCTCGACAAAGCCTGTTCGGGTTTTTCTGTATATTTCCGTAAGAGGGACATTCCAAACACACACACATACATACATACACACACAAAATGGAAATTCACGATGGTACCATAAACCCTGGGAAATTAATGCCTACGTTTGTAAAAGTTGTCTTCTCTTATCTATAAACTCTAAAGACTTCGCTGCCCATCTGCTCAATCTTTATTTAAATAGAGCGAAACACAATGTACAACCTTGTATCCATTTTTAGTTTTCTGAAAAGAAAACTATGGTGCCGGCTTTGTCTGTCCGTCAGCACTTTTTCTGTCCGCACTTTTTCTGTCCGCCCTCAGCTCTTAAAGACTACTGAGGCTAGAG
>NC_089791.1:46374882-46384882 GCF_040412425.1 Macrobrachium rosenbergii
GCTTACCGAAACTACAGGAAGTTTTTCAAATTAAATAAATAATTATATATGCATAGATACATATTACATATATATACATATATGTTCATGTATATATATCCATACATATAGGATGTGTAATGTGTGTATTGTATATGTATATATTTAATAAACACACATACACACACACACGCATATATATATAAATATATATAAACTGCGTGCGTGTAATTTGTAAATATTAAATTTACGTCCGCACCAACCCGTAGACATTAAATCATATTAAAATATAAAGTCGCAATGTTCAACCCCTTGTTCTCCCTGAGTTCAGCCAGTCCCTGTACACATTCCTTCTACGTAGCAACTTTCGACGAGGCTTCTCACCCGCAAGCTCTCACTCGCTCGCAAGCACTCGCGGTTAGGAAACGTAGGTGTCGAGAGCTAATGGAATGCGGCATAGCGCATCATATTTCTGAAAAATAAAAATTCGCTTTACAGTGAATCAGATCCTGCCCTTTAATATATAAAAAAAAGACCATTCAACAGAATCTAAAAATAACTGCCCCGTACTATATTCCATAGTTTTGCAGCCATACGCCGCGACCTGAAGAGAGGCCATTTGATATTCAGCTCTCTTTTATTGCGTTTCACGAAGGGTTGCAAGTTATACATTACCCAGTCTCCCACCATACAAAACAGACACACACACACACACACACACACACACACTCCTTTTAACATCTTAATATTTCTGTTTTTGTCGAACTGTTACTGAGACTTAGATTTCAACAAAGGCGTCATTTGACACATAAGACACTCCAATATATTCTGGTTCGTCAGTACGGCAGCCAGCATTGATTTGTGATTTTATTTGATTTAATATATAAGAGTTAATGCGAACGTAAATTTAAGATATACAAATTACACGCACAGAGTTTTATATATATAAATATATATACACATGTACACATATACAAACACACACACACATATATATACATACGTACATATACATATATATGTATATACGTATATTTGTATATATGAATATTAAATACACACACAAAGACATACATATATTATATATATTTGTTTGTGTGAATGTAGAAACAGCTATTTGTGCATTTATGCAAAAAAAAAATATCCAACATATCATCGCTGAGGACGTGAAAACACGAATCTTTCAGTATTATCGTGACGACAGCATATGACTAATGCAATAAACATCTTCCCCATCATTTTTCCGATTAATCCATCCGTTGTTATTTTCATCAAAGTCATCGTCCACTCGTCCCCTTTTTGTAAGCTTTCTTGCCCTAATTAGGGAGACCCTTCCGCCGAAACGTGCTAATTAATCAAAGACCGGAAAAATATACATATTTTTGAACCGTGCTCGTTATGGATATATCCTTCTGGCTCGCCGTGGCTCCTTTCCGTACGTGCTCCAGAACGTTAAAGTAGGGGGACAGAGCTACCTTGTATAAAGGCATAAAGACAGCGTGTGTTTATATACATATATATATACACATATCAGTGTATATAATACATATATATATATATATATATATATATATATATATATATATATATATATATATATATATATATATATATATATATATTGCTATACACAGATGTGTGTGGAACAGAAAAACATTTTTATTTACTTGTCAGGATCCAAACCCAGAGTCTTTCAATTGAAAAGGGAATGCGCTACCAACTGAAAGACCTGTGTTCGATCCTCTGATGAGTCAAAATTTCAGTTCCACACATGATTGTGTCTTTGATTGTCTTCACTATATACTGTGTATATATATATATGTTATAGATATATATATATAATAGTTATATATATATATATATATATATATATATATATATATATATACAACTCTATATATATATATATATATATATATATATATAATCCAAGAAAGGCAGCTCCTGAGACTGTCACACTCACTATTATTTAAAGGACTGAAACTCCCAGTGCAGAAAGCTTCTAAATTTACAAATTTACTAACCAAACTTCGCCACAGTTAAAGTAACGATTTCACATAAACCAAACCTCACTTCCAGCTCATTAACTGCTACGACAAAGACAATTGTTTATTTCTGACACAGAGAGTTTTTGCCTTTAACTTCCCACAGAAAACTACTGCGTAGGAACTGTCGTATATTTTTCATACTTTGATAGTTGTAGTAGTAGAAGTAGTAGTAGTAGTAGTGGTAGCAGTAACTACAACAGTAGCCACATTACTCATCCTTTAGTTGTAGTAGAGAAGTTTTGCCAACCTCAAGCTCTACAATTAATATTTCCAATACCTTTACGATAATTGCCTACCAAGGCGTTACAAACAGCAGAAGTCCCGTTAGCAACCCCTGCAATTTACAATCGTAATTGCAGTAGCAACTTTACTATCATAAATCTCTAGATGTGCCAAAGGTATTGCAACAATGAATCACTACTGGCACTGAAAAAAAAAACAATAAATCGTGACGTGAAAAGGAATATAAAATTGAGGCCAAAGGCCAAGGGTTGGGACCTATGGGGCCATTCAGCACAAAAGTGAAAATGAGAGTACGAAGGTTTGAAAGTCGCAACAGGAGGAAAACTTTATTGTTAGGAGAGGGTTGAGGAAAATAAAATGGGAGAAAGATAATATGAACAGTAAAAGAAAAAATGAACCTTCAAGTAATGCCGACAGTGCACCGCATGAGGTGCACTGACAGCACTAACCCCCTGCTGGGAAATCGTGACAGTAATCACCTACCTCACCATCAACTTGACTGGAGGCGCTGACATGAAACGCGCTAAAAATACCACATCTCCAAACTCAGACGAAATGGCTGGGCCGTCAATTCCCTTTCGATTTTGACTGAGTGACAGGGGAGGAAGGGAGAGAGAGGAAGGGGCAAGGAGGAAGGGGAAAGGCGGGGGGAGCAGAAGCAGCGCGAGGTAGGGGAAAGACATAAAGGCTATCTAATCGAACCACATCAACAGACTTACATTAAACAGCGAGGGATGTTAAAGTGAGATTTCTCAACTGTGAAAACTTCTAAAAAGCCAGAAAACTAGAGAATTTTAAACAAGAAAAATTATAACCATAATATCAACGGGACGTTTCCCGATAGTTGCAGACCAGGCCAAATGAGCGACGAATAACAAATAAATTAGAAATGAAAGGAAGAGCCAAGTTCCACTAAGAAGTGAAAATTCTAAAGCATGCCAGGAGTTTACAAGGAAGTCCACAGCAACAAAATCGAAGGATTTTGATAGCCGCCGAGCAATATAGGAAGTGGTGGTTTGCCAGGTGCTAGGAGGACTACTGAGCTGAGGAGGGGTGGTACTCTCCATCTCAAAAGAAGAAACATCATCAAAAGTACATGTACAGATGGTACATCATGATCAGTTACATCTCTTTATATCAAGTTGTATCATGTGGACCCACTGTTTCATCTTGGATATATCCGGACACACACACACGCATTAATATATATATATATATATATATATATATATATATATATATATATATATATATATATATATATATATATATATATATATACATAAGTCCCTCACCTAATGAGATGCATCCGGAGTCTGGCTCTTCGTAGTGCATACCTTTATAGCTTGAACTTTCCAACATGTCCTACAACTACCACTAATTCCACATAATTTCTAAAGGATTTATCTAAAAAAAAACATGATGTCCAACACAGCAAAAATGTTATCATACTAATATAGCTGTGTAAGTACAAAAGTCTGATAAGTCTCTCTCTCTCTCTCTCTCTCTCTCTCTCTCTCTCTCTCTCTCTCTCTATATATATATATATATATATATATATATATATATATATATATATATATATATATATACACATATATATACACACATATATGTGTGTGCATACAAAAAAAATATATATATATATATATATATATATATATATATATATATATATATATATATACAATATATATATATATATATATGAGAGAGAAGAGAGAAGAAGAGAGAAGAGAGAGAGAGAGAGAGAGAGAGAGAGAGAGAATTCATCCATACAGGAATATAATAAATCCTGCAGCCTTTTCCAGACTTTTTTTTCTCTTTTCGTATCACAAAATCTAAATTTACTAACTCAATTGCATACAAAGAGAGAGAGAGAGAGAGAGAGAGAGAGAGAGAGAGAGAGAGATAAAGCAGCATCTCGTCCTCTGCCTTTGATTCATCAACCTCGAAGGAGAATCATGCGAGTGATTAGCTAGGCAATTAGGGGACTGATTACACAATCGGACTGCACACACGCGCGCGCACACACATACACACACACACACACACACACAAAAATAAAAGCATGCAGTTCCAAAAGATAACAATTATCTCGTCTGAAGCCTTCGCCGCTCTTCATTAGGGAGAGGGAAAAATTATACTGGGGGTGTAAAACTGCAAATAAATCACTTATGGTAATAAGAGAAATACAACGGAAGATGTCTATGTTTAGTTATGTCGGTTTGTTTGAGTCCAGTCTTCCAAGTTTGAAAATGTCTCTCTGAAGCAACAATTGTCTTTTTATCTAAAACAATAACCGTCTTTTTCTTTTTTCTGGAGGAAACCAAGATAGGTACGTCTGCTCAACTTACACCCTTTGATAACCTTTAAATGAAAATAATTTTTAAGTCTACCTTCAGCAGGTGATGAAAACCTTGCTTCTGCTAACTAGATGATTGAGGAAACAGAGCATAAGGCAGAGAGTTCCACATTCCTTCAAGTTAATACGATCAGCTGATCAATACAGCTAACTCTTGAGTCAGGTACTTCCACTGAGCATCTGTGAGAGCGTGTAGTACAACGTGGGCAAAGAAGGGGCAGGGAATTTTGTCAAAAGACTCAGTTGCAATACCAAAAGTAATACCTGCTGAATAAACTAACAGTATTGATTGTAATCAACTTTGTAAACTGATTTAAATGAATTTCTAAATAACAAACAAAAATGTGTAACGGTATATTTATTTTTTCATTACATGACATGCGGTCTTATAGGCAACGATATCTACGTGCAAAATACGCCGTCGTCAAGCCCGGCCCAAGTTCCCTTACCACTGGTCTGAGTCAGTATGAACATAAAAAATATAAAGGTCTCTTTGTTTACTCTTCTAATGCACTATCGCTACTTTTGACGGTCGGAGTGCAATAGTACACTGATATATTGGTGTCATTGCATAACAGTTAAATTTCTATCGAAGCCTGGTCCTAACCAGATAGATATATATATAAAATATATATATATATATATATATATATATATATATATATATATATATATGTATATATGTATATATATACATATACTGTATATATATATATATAAATATATACATATATATATATATATATATATATATATATATATATAACATAAGTATATACATATATATTCCCCTCATAAGATTAATTACGAATACACTTTTACCTAACAAACTACCTCCAGTGTTTCATTTTCGATCACGTACGTCTCGAAGATAACTTCGGCAAACCAAGCAAGCTGCCAGTACCACTACCCTTGTTGTGGGTCGGCTAAATGTCAACAGCTGGTTTTGCTTACCCCTTCCCTTGTCATGTCTTCCATCACAGAGATAGCGGCCCTTTTGAGAACTTTTTTCTTTCCTAATGCTTTATTAACTAGTAAAGTTTCAGAGGGATTTCCCTCTCGCCCCCTTTGTGGGGGATGCGAGTCTATGGTAACGTCAGCGTTTTCTCGCAATAACCTTGACCTCGCTACAATATATCTTTTGTGTACAGGGAAGTAATGAATTGACTATAGCGTAAGTTATACTGACTAGCTTTGAGAGGAATATAAGAATATATAAGATTTCGGCCAAAGGCCAAGTGCTGGGACCCATGGGGTCATTCAGCGCTGAAAGGAAAATTGCGAGTAAAGGAGGCCTGAAAGGTGTAACAGGAGTAATAACTCCCAGTCGCACTATGAAACTACTGCTAGGCATTATAGCGTAGTTACACTGACTAGCTTTGAGAGGAATATAAGAATATAAGATTCCGGCCAAAGGCCAAGTGCTGGGAACCATGGGGTCATTCAGCGCTGAAAGGAAAATTGTGAGTAAAGGAGGCCTGAAAGGTGTAACAGGAGTAATAACTCCCAGTCGCACTATGAAACTACTGCTAGGAAAGGGCGGAAAGTAAGACTGAAGAAAGAGAAGAAGAATGGAGGTATAGTAAAAGGAGTGAAAGGAGTTGCAGCTAGGGGCCGAAGGAACGCTGAAAAGAAACTTAGGTAATGCCTACAGTGCACCACGTGAGATGCAATGATGGCACTAGTCCCTGAGTCTCAAGCTGCTGGTTCTTCTGTATGACAACATCTATACCTACGCTAAGGGGTCGGTTGCCATGAGGCGTCTTCTCCATCTATTCCTATCAAAAGCATCATCCTCCACTTAACCATTCTCCTCCAAATCCTCCTTTGCTTTACCACTCTATCTAATCCTCTGCCTCCTCCTTGATCTTCTACCCTTTACAGGTTCCACCCAAGCCTTCTTCATTCCTTCCACCTCAATCATTCTTACTACATGCCCATGCCATCCCAATCTCGACTCTATTATTACATCAGCAAACTTTATCACCCTGGCACTTCTGATGTCTTAAGCTCTGCCTCTTAAAGTGATCTGCAGATACATCATTAAGCACAGCCTCTTAAAGTGATCTGCAGATACATCATAAATCAATCTATCAAAGGAATGTGGTGAAAGTGAACATCATTCTAGATCGGAGATAATACAAGTCAAGGAGCCCAGACTGAAGCTGTAAAATACTGCTTTTACTTCTAGGTCATTCTGATAGCTGAGACTTGGGAAGAATAATGTTCTTAAGCTGAGGGGAAGGACCCAATCAGATACTCTAGATAAAGAATACAAAGGATAGAGGAAAAACAAAGGAAAGAAAAATAACTGATAAGTGTGAAGAAGGAACATGGAAGAAAACAGATGCGTTCCTAATCTATACAGAGACAAAGATTCCAAAAAAAGGGGGGGGGGGAACACAAGTACGAAGAAAATTCCGCAACAAGGAAAGGTGAAGGAAGGACACAGTCATATCCTCAGTTACTCTAAACTTGAATTAAAATCTTAAAAAATACAAATAAAACAATGAAATAAAATCCCCAACAAAGAAAAACAATCACAGAACTTGTGTAAACAAATAAATAAAATCCATCACGGCGAAAAGAAATTTTGATCAGAAACCACCTCCTTTCTTCGGTGACTGGCCAGCACACGGTGACAAAAGCCGTCAATTCCGCTGTGGAATAAAACACGAAATTGAGTGGCCTGCGCCGTAATTCGGCAGGAGAGCATATTCCCATCCAAATCACGCAGAACAAAGGCGGTCTTCATTTGGTGTCGAATCATTATCATGGAACTCGGTATTACATGCTGAAGTTTCAGAACTAGGAGGCGACACATTATTTTTTTTTCCCTCTCTGTCTGTCTGTCTGTCTCTCCCTCTCTATATATATATCTCTCTTCTCGTATACGTAACGTGCGTATGCACACAGAAACACAATATATATGTATATATATATATATATATATATATATATATATATATATATATATATATATATATATATATATATATTAATGTATGCGTGTGTGTTTATATATATACATAAGTATAAATACACGCAATACACATATATACATACACGTGTGAATATACACACACACTATATATATATACTGTGTATATATACATGCATATATTACATATATATACATACATATATATATATATATATATATATATATATATATATATATATATATATATATATATGGAGAGAGAGAGAGAGAGAGAGAGGGGGTGTTGTCCGGGGACTCTCAAAAGGATTTTAAGATAGAAGTAAACGAGCAGGTGATACGAGTGAAAAAACTACAATTTAGTAGTACGAGAGAGAGAGAGAGAGAGAGAGAGAGAGAGAGAGAGAGAGAGAGAGAGAGAGAGAGAGAGAGAGAGAGAGAGAGAAATGTGTGTTTATGTATGTATGTACGTGCACTTATGAATTAATTACTATAGAAATAAATAGATCATGCAATATGAAGACAGTCGAGCATTCTACTACTGTATATATTACTTTGTATTCACAAAAAGATTTCAAAATAGGTAAATAAGCAAGGCATACACTACAGCTTAGTAGTAAGAGAGAGAGAGAGAGAGAGAGAAGAGAGAGAGAGAAAGAGAGAGAGAGAGAGAGAGAGAGAGAGAGAGAGAGAGGAGAGAAGGGGTAGAATTTCAAAATAGGTAAACGAGCGAGTGATACGATTGAAGTACTACAGTACATGGTCGCGAAAACTGCAACGCCGCTGTTGAGTCACCTGACAGAGCTTGGCACATGTAACACAGTACATATATTCCTGGCTACTACTACCACCATCTCGGTTCTACCCACATTTCGGGAGGGGAGAAGGGATGGGGATGGTGGATTGGAGGGAGGGGGGGTGGGCTGGCTACCTGCCGTCTTTCGTCACTCCTCTCGCTTTCCTGCCTGGTGCAATCAAATCACCATCAAATTAAGCAAAATACTCTTCTTTGACTCCACCGGATAAGCAGTTCTGCTTACACGGCTGCCGTTTGTGTGGTATATAAACCTACGTAATGTATAAGATTATACACCAGATTGTAGATAACTCTGCGTAATTAATTTACCTAAGGTAAAACGGTTTTCGATTTTTAGTTGTATTCAAGTTACGTAATGTGGACAGCGGTCGAATTACCATTACTGTCATTTGTTTGTATTCAAATTGCGTAACACAGACAGTGATATATTCTAGCTGAGTAAAATTTACAGCGCTCGACTTACTGATATTGTCATTTACCTGATGTGATTATGTAATAACAACGAGATTTTGACGACTCTCATTTCTGATATGCAATTCTTCCCTGTTGTGTCAATTACTGCCAGCTTCATTATATGACCCACGTTACAAAGCTGCCATGTTCGTGCCGTTATATTGTCGTACAGTAACGTGACAAGATTGTCATTATTACGCTAAGTATGAATCAAGTCAAAATCATTCCAATTCTATTTTCTCAGTCTTCCATATAATGAAGGGGCTCAGTGAATCTCGAGATATTTGATTTGATTTGTGAAATTTAGGCTGTCAAGACTAGCACTGGGGCACTTTCGGCCATTCAGCTGTTAAGACAGTGAAAAGAGGGAGCTGGAGTGCTTGGACAGGAAGGGACAGATCCTATAACAAAGAAGCAAAAGGATGTAAAAGTAGAACTGGGAGAAAATCCCACAGCTGCACTAGGAAGTCATATTTTGAGAGACAGGAAAGCAAGACTTCAGATAGGAAGTGGGAATGGAGGTAAAGTAAAAGGCTAAAAAGTGGTGCACTTAGGAGGCGAGGGGACGCTGCAAACACCCTTTACCAATGCCTACAGTGCACCACTTCAGCTGCACTGTCAGCACTATGGCGATCAAGACATCTGAACCAATGCTCAAAACCCAGCACTCAACGATTCACTTTGGTAACATTTGGATTGATAAATGCCTTCGTTTCTCACCTAATGCTGGACTGAAACTGAATAAAAAAAAATAATAATTCAGGAATGAATTATTTAAAAGGGCGAAATTAAAACAACGCTTGATTTTCCCCTTTGCAACGTTTCGGATGACAAAGAATTATTTTCACTTAGATGAGACCAAAATCGAGAAATCATTCAAGATGCCCTCAAAGTTAGCCTACGCCAAGTTCAATAGACTATTACTTGTGTATGGAGAGAGGGAGATGGCTAAAAGGTAGTGCACGGAATACTTATATAACTTACAGGTTAATAATCTAGAGTGAAGCTGCACTGGACTTTATGATGGATTAAATAAATGGAAATATTGGTGTACAAAGACATGAGCTCGCTGGCGTTACTTACGGAGAATAACCAAAAGGAAAATAAGCAAAAATATCTTGGTTCAAGCAATATTTCAGCATACAGTATACATA
>NC_089791.1:46389882-46402382 GCF_040412425.1 Macrobrachium rosenbergii
CATTTCCTCATGTCCCCCACAAACAATAAATTTTTGCCTTTAGTTTGTCCCATTCTATCAATCGCCCTGTAACATATTAAGATGATAAGATGAAAGAACGATTACATATAAAGTCAGCAACGTTGAATCAAGACCCTGTAAATGCAGGAGGAGGAAGGTAGGAAGGAGGCATCTCCTCCTGTCCCCCACAAACAAGACATTAAGCAGCGTGTACATCCCGTGATTCAAATCCCGGGGTCCATCTGAAAAAAAGGAAAGGTATGGACGTCACTGTTGTCAGATTCAGATGGCTCTGTGCCATCACAGACTCATGTTCGTTCGAGAGGAGAGACGCCAATTTGGGGTTTAGCCAAGAATTATCAAGACAAGGTCACAGCAGCGGCTCTTTTCCTTTTTTTCTTTTCTTTTTTTTTCGGAAAAATACCTTACTGGCTGCCAGTAAACAGCTTTGATACCTGCCTCGACTTTCCTGCGCGGAATTCCGTATTATATTCATCTGCACTTATAAACTTTTTTAAAAGGCTTTATTGTACCTGTCATACCTTAATCGTTTTCGCTTTTGTCACATGGCATCCTGTTCCGTCGATACTTACTAAGCAAGATTGAGTTTTTTCATACAGGTGTGTTCGTATTTTGCATAACAATAACAACAACTACAATAATAATAATAATAATAATAATAATAATAATAATAATAATAATAATAATAATAATAATAATAATAATAATAATAATAATAATAATGTTATTGCAACAACAAGTAAACCATAATAATATTAGGGGTAATAATTATAATAACTAAATGATTGCATAAGTATTAATAACGAGCATCTAGGAACCGCAAAACTACCGCCAAAGCTAAACAACACCCAGCCCTCACAAAAATATAATGAATATAAATACTCCCTTATCCAGAATCGCTGGTAAAATTTTCACAGAAACCAAGCAAAGAAACTTACTAGTCTGTCCAAGTATGGATCTGACAACACTTCAGAGTTTTATTTTCAGACACTTCAGGGCAAGTAAAATATTGTATTCTTATCTCTCTCTCTCTCATATATATATATATATATATATATATATATATATATATATATATATATATATATATATATATATATATATATATATATATATATATATATATATATATATATATATATATATATATATATATATATATATACATTATATATACATACTCACATATTTTATATTTCTCTCTCTCTCTCTCTCTCTCTCTCTGTATATATATAGATATATAATATATATACAGACAGAGAGAGAGAGAGAGAGAGAGAGAGAGAGAGAGAGAGAGAGAGAGAGAGAGAGAGAGAGAGAGAGAAATTCTAACAGCGTTTCATAAAAATACTATTGGCAAATAAACCTTCTTGCCAACGAAATTCATGTCTGTTTCTGTGGCAGTAATAATCTTTCTTTGTGGGCAACGCTACACCACAAATTCAACTAGAAAACAAATAGTAAGCTAGAGATCACTGCCTAGACTTTTAACTAGGCAACACTCAGACTGCCTACCTATGCCAATGCGAAATTCATAGATACCTCTATAAAAAAAAAGTGGAAAAAGCTTCGACTCAGGAAAGATTCCATCTCACAATCTAATCAGCTCTCCTCTGGTCCATAGTCGAACCATTCAGAACCTTTCGATATCTTGTGATCAGATCGAGCAACAATCAATCTGGCAAGGAAGAATGTATACTATCCATTGCAGGCAGATAAATATAAAAGTCAGAAATGAAAGAAAAACTGATAACTCAAAGTATAAGTTACAAGCATGAAATAGAAGGTACCTCAAGGAACCTCAGAGCTTTCCTTTGGCATTTGTTCATGAGAAAATATTAATGAAAAAAAGGTATGCACACTAAATGATGAAAGTGCTATAATTTATAATAACCATAGCACTATCACAAAGACAAACAACCCGTGTATCCATGTTTTTTTTTTTTTGTAGGGGGTTGGGTGTGGGGGATAGGTAAATCCAGCACCGTTGTATTGCAGAGCAAGGACAGGGCAATCAAAATGATAAAATCATAATCACAACAAGGCAATTATATCGCCCAAACCAGAGTAAATATCACGCCAACGGGCGTGGTAAGTGCTCCATTTTATTTGCTTTACTTGTTGCTTTCGTTACTTTTTATTTGTTTTACTTGTTGCTTTTGTTACGCTTTACTTGTTTGACTTGTTGCTTTTGTTACCTTTTATCTGCTTGACTTGTTGCTTTTGTTACGCTTGATTTTCTTGACTTGTTGCTTTTATTTGCTTGACTTGTTGCTTTTATTTGCTTAACATGTTGCTTTTGTTACTCCTTATTTGCTTGACTTGTTGCTTTTGTTACGCTTTATTTTCTTGACTTGTTGCTTTTATTTGCTTGGCTTGTTGCTTTTGTAACTTTTACTTGCTTGACTTGTTGCTTTTGTTACTTTTATTTGCTTGACTTGTTGCTTTTGCTACCCTTTATTTTCTTGACTTGCTGCTTTTATTTGCTTGACATGTTGCTTTTGTCATGCTTTATTTGCTTGACTTGTTGCTTTTGTTACGACTTTTTTTGTAAACTTATGGCTTCTATTGGTCTGTTTATTTTATTTCTTGATTTTACCTCATAATTTATTTGTTAATTTTGTTCAATTCCATTTTACTCTTGTTTGACTTGCTATACTACATAAGCTTTACTTACTGCTTTTGCTAAACCACATCATGCTTTCAGTTCTCTTTATTTGCTCGTTTTTTATACATTTTACAAAATATTTGTTGCTTTTGTTTAAAAATACATCTAGCTCTAAATATAAGCTCGATAATACCCCTCTTCCTTGCTCGCATTTTAATTCACTCCTTTTTCTATTTTTTTAATCTAATTCTTTGTCTTCTTTGGTACCTAGTTCCCTCTCTTCTCAGTTTCTTTGGTTTTCCTCTTGCTTTTATTTATTTATAAAAATGGAATGAAAAAGGAACAAACGATAAAAGTGTAAAATGAGATGGGTGAATAAAAGCGATTATATGTGACCCCGTTGTGATTATGGAACCCGGGTTCGTTTCCCGTTACTGGACATCACAATTTCTTCATATTTCTTGCACTTGGATCTTAAGGCTTTGTAGTGACAAGCGTATCCAAAAAGCGCGAAGAATTCGAGAAGTGAAGAGGGTATGGTGGCTATTACAATTACATATGTATCTGGTAAAAGTGACCAGCAGATTCTATATATATATATGTATATATATATATACTCATTTCACAATTTTCTTGTTTTTAACCACCTTCCCTCTACTTCCCTTGCTATCATAATCACTTTTATTCACCCATCTCATCTTACACAGTTTTCAATAAAACATCCTCCCTTACACTTTTATCGTTTATTCCTTTTCCATTCCATTTTCATAAATTCTTACTTCTCTCTCTTTTTTCCCTTAGTTATCTTCTTCCTCGTTTTCTTTTCTTTTTACCCGTCCTTTGCGTTTGGGCACGGGGCTTGCAACTTCACCCAAAATGTCAATATTTCAAAATTGCACCAGACCTTGGTGCCCTAGTATTGGCTGCAATGGCTTGGGAGGTCAACATTCATTCAATCTACAATTAATATCCTCTTCTTTACCCAAGTCATCATCATCATCATCATTATCACCATCATATTCTTTTGTCAATCTGTTCATCTCCTCCATTCTTCCTTTCCTCCTCCACTTCACTCATCTCTTTCGTTTTTAGTTTTCTGAAAACAAAACTATTGAGATGGCTTTGTCTGTCCGTCTGCACTTTTCCTGTCCGCCCTCACATCTTATAAACTACAGAGGCTAGAGGGCTGCAAATTGGTATGTTGATTGTCCACCCTCCAGCATCAAACATACCAAATTGCAGCCCTCTAGCCTGTTAGTTTTTATTTTATTTAAGATTAAGTTAGCCATAATCGTGCGTCTGGCAACGATATGGGCCAGAGCCACCACCGGCCGTGGTTAAAGTTTCATGAGTCGCGACTCATGCAGCGTGCTGCCGAGACCACCGAAAGATAGATCTATTTTCGGTGGCGCTTGATTATACGCTGTACAAAAGCAGATTCGCCGAAGAAACTTCGGCGCATTTTTTACTTGTTAACTTCCGTTCCCACTTCACTCATTCTTTCATTCGTGGTTCCTCACATCTCTCATGTCACTTATTCATCTTTTCTTTCCTCTCCCATTTCAATCATGAATCAGTCCTCCATTCCTCTTTCAAGTATTTCCCGCCGTTCATTCTCCTTCTCTCTTCCACTTTATTCACCTCAAAACATTCTCCCTTTCTCCCTCTCCTTTGTTTACACCTTTCATTTTCCTTTTTAGGCAGGTGACCAGCAGACGTGCTCTAATCGCGCTGACCTCAACTTCCAAACTCATCTTTTTAGATTATCTAAAGTGAAAGAGCGTGCGCAGTGCCTCTGAAGTCTGAAAAGCAAAGGGAGAATTAAGGAGAGTAAAAGAAATACAAGAAAAACTTGAAGTGGATGAGACAACATCAATTAACACAAGTTGAGTGTCCTCTATGAAGTAGATGAGTATAAAAGGAATACGGGATACGTCCAGTAGGAATGAAGGGCTAATACAAAGGAAATGATGAAAGTGTGCGAAGGGGAACAGGAAAACAGACTAGGGTAAAGAGAACACGAGAAAGGTAAGGAAATAATGAAAGTCTATGAAGAGGAACAGGGGAACTGCAGAGAGTACAGAGAACATGAGAAAGGTAAGGAAATAATGAAAGTCTATGAAGAGGAACAGGGGAACTGCAGAGAGTACAGAGAACATGAGAAAGGTAAGGAAATAATGAAAGTCTATGAAGAGAAACATGAACACAGACTAGGGTAAAGAGAGCATGAGAAAGGTAAGGAAATAATGAAAGTCTACGAAGATAAACAAGAACACAGACTAGGGTAAAGAGAACATGAGAAAGGTAAGGAAATAATGAAAGTCCATGAAGAGAAACAGAACAGACTAGGGTAAAGAGAACATGAGAAAGGTAAGGAAATAACGAAAGTCTACGAAGATTAACAAGAAAACAGACAAGGGTAAAGAGAACATGAGAAAGGTAAGGAAATAAGAAAAGTCTATGAAGAGGAATAGGGGAACGGGGGAAAGTGTAGAGAACACACGAAAAGTAAGAAAAGCCTATGAAGAAAAGGGAAGTGGAAAAGAATACATGGAATAAAGGAGAGTCCAAGCGTGGAAGGAAGAGCCCGGGGAATATCAGATGCTGGGCGGATTATTCAGGACAAACCAGTCACGTACGGGCGGGCAAGTCCCGTCATTGATCACGCATTGAACCAGCTCGAAGTGGGTTAGAATAAAGCCAGGCGCCCATCTGAGGGGAAATGTAAGGAAGTGAAATGGCTCCCACAGTCACGTCCAGTCATCCGAGGGGAAATGTCACGAACAAAAACAAGGAAGGAGAGGGGTGCTTATGGTCAAGTCCATACAGAGAGAACTCGTTAACCGAGTTAGATGAGGATGATGATGACGGCTGTCATCGTTATTGGCATCATTACTCAAATTGTGCCCACATTCATACGAAAAGAGACCGAAAGAAGATTACCTCGCAAAAAACGTCCTCCTAGACCAGAATGGCCGGATGCGTAAGAACTACGAAACAGTGGATACCCTTATATGAAGGGACTAAAAATACAGCGAAGAGAATAAAAATTAGAAAGGATTTATCAACAAAAAGATAAATCTAAGTAATAAACGCAGGTGTCCATCTATGTGACAAGGAAGATATGCATGCACTCAGAAGTGATCTGAGCATCAGTATATTGCCTTCTTCATTATTATAATTTATTGTTATTCAGAAGATGAACCCTATTAGTATAGAACAAGCCCACAAACCCATTGACTTGAAATCCAACCTTCCAAAGAATAATATGGTGTTCACTAGAGAGAGAGAGAGAGTTCCTCCAGCAAGTTAACTAACAACCAGGTGCATATTTCAATGCTTAAGCTAACTGACACACACACTGGCTTTTTAAGAATACCCGCCCATACCGTGAGCTTGGGGTGGCTTTGAATAATGCCAGTTACCCGCCTGTTACGATTTATTCAACACCAGTCTAACAACTGAAAATTTTAGTTCCGTTAAAGCAAACTTCTGTTAAAGGTATTTACAGATTACTACTTCTACTCTGGTTGCTGGTTTGTCTTTAAACGATTTTAATTGACAACAGATATTAAGGATTACGAATTTATTATAAATAATACTATTGAATAGGTACCAGCCCTTGGGCTGGGAAGTTAAACAGTGGGCCTAGCGACACACTGCCCACGTGTCATAGGCATCAGGACATGTCCCTCACTGGCTGTCGGCCTAAGAAACAGGAGATCAGCGCCTGCCCTATGAGCCTACAGAGGTCCAGGAGGACTTTAACTTTGACTTTAACTATTGCTGTCAACCAGGCCACAACATGTGAAAAAAAATATCTGGTAAATAGGCTAAACAAAATAGGGTAGAAAAACCTTTAACTACAATTAATGAATCAAGGAGGTATCACAATAATAATTACCCACAGCCATTTCATTAATAATGACATTTGCAATCCCCAGTGAGTCTAAACCTTGCCCTTTCAAAAGTTCGTATCTGCTCAGAAATATTTCAAATTACATCCAAAAGAAATAAATAACAGGTGAGTACCACGAAATCTCTTTCTATATACCAGCTATATCCTTTTTTTTTTCTTCTATGACTTCTTACCAGATAACTCCTTAGTTATTAAAACATAGACCTTACAAGTTTACCTGACATGAACAATAGAACAGCCATGAGCTACGGTTAATTCAGTATTAATTTACAAGGTATTGTGACAAATATAAAATGCAGTTAATTATTACCATTTTAATTATGACTCAAACCTACGCCATGCAGTGAGAGCAGCAGCAAACCGCCCCCACCCCCATTTGTACAGCCTCTGGCAGTTCAGGGAACCTCCGAGAACATTTCTTATATTTTGAGTTTAGTGAACGCAAATTACTTTTAGCCACTACTTCAGCTCACTCCTCTTAGTACATTTTTCTCTGGCAATGACTGAGTTTTCTTTCATATGATAGAGAACTCGGTAACCAAAGCTCTCTCTCTCTCTCTCTCTCTCTCTCTCTCTCTCTCTCTCTCTCTCTCTCTCTCTCTCTCTCTCTCTCTTGAACAGGTGTCTTGTGTAATATTCCTACCACTGATTCGCACTCTGTGGGTAAGCAAAAGGTGTTGCAAAATATAGCAAAATTAGTTCCTAGCATATGTCATTTGATGCCACTGGTAATCCAAGGAAACATATACGTATGCAATAACGTAATAATATATACATATACATATACATATACATATACATATATATATATATATATATATATATATATATATATATGAAACTATGAGAAGCATAATAACAATACAACAATAGTAATGTTTATATGATGCCTTTTAAATCATTTCAATGTTTTAAATGATGAAGTGAAAGAAGAAATAAGACGGTAGTCGTGTGGTCT
The DNA here is from genome assembly GCF_040412425.1 of Macrobrachium rosenbergii. Lineage (NCBI taxonomy): Eukaryota > Metazoa > Arthropoda > Malacostraca > Decapoda > Palaemonidae > Macrobrachium > Macrobrachium rosenbergii. Next base: position 46,397,389 of record NC_089791.1, read on the forward strand.
GCTCATGGAAAAATATGCTTAGCTCAGCATCTTGCTTCATCACTGGTTAAAATCGAAGTAATTTAAACGGTATCATATAAGCATTACTATTGTTATTATGCTTATTATAATAATATATAATTTAAAATACATTAATAGTTGCGTTATTACACATACAAGCACATGCACAATCAAAATCAAACAAATCATTTGTGTGTATATATATAATAAATAAAAAATAATTATATATATCCATATATATAATTATGCATATGAGTAATACTCTACATATGTAAACGAAGACAATCAGACAGTCGGACAGATGAAAGCAGGGTTTAAAGAACTGGGAAACTTCTAAGCTACAAACAATTTTTGGAGATAAATCGAACCATCTTTTCAAGTCAATCAATATCATGAAAGAGACTGACGGAGAACCGAGACAGTTTATGAGACAAAATTTATTGAGAAGGTCTCGGAAGAATAGAATAGAGAATGTAGGCCAAAGGCCAAGCGCTGGGATCTATGAGGAGGCCATTCAGCGCTGAAAGGAACATTGGGATTAAGAGGTTTAAAATGTGTAACAGGAGGAAAACCTCGCAGTTGCACTATAAAACAATTAGATAGGGTGGAAAGTCAGATGGAAGAAAGAGAATATGAGCAGAGGTACACTAAAAGGAATGACAGAGGTTGCAGCTAGGGGCCGAAGGGACGCTGCAAAGACCCTTAAGTAATGCCTACAGCGCACCACATGAGGTGCACTGGCGGCACTGACACCACCCCCCCTACGGGGAAGATCTCGGAAGGCTTAGTCTGGCGATAATTGGCATTTCAAAATGTACATTAGGCAATAGCTTCTGCAGCAAAGTTCGACATCCAGCATCTTTCCACTTGGAAGTTTTGAGAGGCTTAGGTCATTGGAACTTGACTGTGTCATGACACTCTCAGTCAAGTGGTTGGCAGTCTTTATTGCAAAGGGAATCAAAGAAAGAGTTTGGTACTCTTACTTACGCTAAACAACTGTCTGCTTGCAGGCGTTTATTATTGTGACTTCTTACCCCGTTACCTTTGATTTTGTGTACTGTATTGTTTCTACAGGGTTTATCTCTGTATATGGCCCTGAGGTGAAATAAAGGATATTATTATTATTATTATTATTATTATTATTATTATTATTATTATTATTATTATTATTATTATTATTATTCATGAAAATCTCATAATACTGTGAGTCACTAAAATGGTGAAGAAATCCAAAGTGGTGTAAATATAAATATATATTATAAATATATACTGTATACAAACGACAGCTGTGGAGAACATGCTCGATTCTCCTTCTTCTGTGGATATCTTCACACAGGACTTACACAACATTTTCTTAGGTACATTTTCGAAAACCTTCAAAAATTCTTTCACATTCTTACTACTCTTGCCTCCTCTATCGATCCTTCCATCGTTCTTTACATCAACACCCCTCCCCCTTCCATCTCTCTATCCTCACCTTACACACAAACAGGTCCATAGGCCTCGCTCGTCACCCCTCCCCCCTTCTCTCCTTCCCCCAGTCCCTCCGTCACGCTCTCCTCTTCCCCAACCACGTGGACATGTGAGGCTCCTGAATGGATGGAAATATCCAGGGTCAGAGAGAATCCCGCGGTCTGGCCAAGATGCCACACGGACTCTATAAATACGAATTGCCTAGTTTTGACTCCAGAGTGGAAAGCACACAAAGATAACTCCTCAAAAATTATGATAGTTTAAAAAAAAATTCTTTAGGTAATCTACAAATATTCTAGGTCACAAAAATTCGAAGGGGTAGTTTCGTCAATATTTTATATTCGGATACAGAGGGTACAATTCCCAGTTACTGTAACATGATGATGCTGCTGTTAATAACAAACAGAAGTGATTGTCATCTTATTCACTTCATTGACGACAACAAGAGCGAATTCCTGGCGTTGCAACACGATCTAAGTCGTCGAGTATTTTTATCACCTGACCAGCGGCAGAGAAAGATCCGTATTTGTCCCATATCGATCTATTCTGCATGGAAATGCACCTTGATCGCGTTCACCAACGAATTCCTTGAAATCCAAACACCCAGTTCTCGGCAGAGTCAAATAAGAATAAATAATAACCATCCCACGGCAGGGATAATAAGATGTAACAGTAGCATTACCTGTCGGGCGAAACCTTCAAGAAAAAAAAGGGAAAGAAAACAGCTGCCAAGTTTGCAAACCTTAGGTTCATGTGGCGGTGTTTGTCCTGCGAGGGGGGCCTTTCTCAGGCAAGCACTTCATTCATTCATAAGAACACCTGTTCCCAAATGAAGGTCTGGGGCATAGGGCGAAGGGAAGGGAGGAGAGGTGGGGGGTGAAAGGGTATATGAGGCGGCTTTGCCACTCCCAGTCCATGGCCCCTCAGACGCCTTTCGGTCTTGTGCATACAACTCTTTTACGCGCCACACGAAAACTCGAACACCCCCGTTTTCTGTGATCCAGGCGGGAAAAGGGGGTTACAAGAAGGGGAAGGGGAAGGGGAAGGGGAGGAGGTGAGGAGGAGGAGGAGGAGGTGGCGAGGGAGGAGGTCCATGAAGGGTTTAAAGGGAGTCATGAGGTGGAGTTGATGGAAGCGGACTCGGAAGGCGAGGAGAAAGAAACGACCAGAACTTCAATCACTGCCTGAATAAGTACTTACTCTGTGTGAGGCACCTGGAGATCGTCATCGTGGTCGTAGACTGCTAATATCGCGGGTAAGCAGGCGAGGAAGACTATCACGAGAGCTGTCCATCGCTGGAGCATGGATAGGGAATCCCACCACCTCACTTTATGCCTCATCTTGGCTGTGTACCGAAAAACCAGGTCAGATTATTATCACCCTTTAACACACAACACCACCACCACTACTACTAGTAGCTAGTAGTAGCACTCAGGCTACCTCACTAACACCGATCATCGCTCAGTTGGCCCTTTTTTTACTTTTAAAAACCCCCAAAAAAGTTTTTTCGGTACAGCACCACAAACACCCACTGCAGCAGACTTCTTTCTGCACGACCCGAGACCTCAAGCTTTTGACCCGGGTTGACCTCTACTTAGCGGGCAGTAGTAAATAGAGTGGAGGGCGGGGCGGTGGCTTTTTACACAAAGTTCATGTCAAAGAGAGAGAGAAGGGGAGTGTTGGTCAACCCCACGGAGTTCAGCTCTAGGACTGGCAGCAGCCGCAGTCACTGACGGGATCTCAGCCACTGTCGCGCCTCTCTAGCCAACGATCAATAAAAATAGCTGCGCGGCACCGCACCCCACTCCCCGGGCTTGGTGGCTTGGCGCTCCCCGTTCCCTGTGCTCGCGCTACGATCAATCCCCTGGTTGCAATGCCGCCAGCTTTAAACCAAGATAACGGCGCCTTCTCAAAATGCCAGCGAAGATTTACTTCACCTGTCTCCAGATGAGGGATAGGTTGCTTTTGTACGCTTCGGGTCATCAAGAACGACATAAACACTTCTCGGTAACGGGATCTCTGAAGCAGATAGAGCCTAAACATCGGGAGACTGCCCACAAGAAACCAGGGAGTGTGATGACGAAGTTATGTAACCCCAGAGGGCAAGTCTCGAGAAACGTTGAATTTGCTTGAATACACTTACGTAAGCTCGGGCTAAAATCCTATTTTAATATTTGTTGTTGTTGTGGGAAAGTAATTGTTTACCTACACATGAATGCCAAGAGTAAAGAAGCATATTAAAACTTTATTCATTATTACAGCCCTATCTGCAAATTTTTTTCCCGTCAGAATGCAAAATTGCTAAGCAGACCTGGACATAAACCCTATAACATTATATAATTTAGGCTATTCAGGGCCGTGAGTAAAAAGAATAAAAAAAAAACACTACAGTATAAAAAATTGCAATTTAGGCTATTTACCACCGTTGGAAAAAAATACAACGGTAGCACCCATAAAAAGAATTCTTAGACCAAAAGCAAGAATTTAGAGCAAAATATGGCTTAGAGCGAGACAATACGGCTGCGTCCTCATAAAGGGGCAACAGGTTAGTCACTCTTGGAGTCGGATTAATCGGTCATCAGGTCATGATAATTCAGAGGGTAAGTGTCAGTCAAAAATAAATTACATGAGCTTCAATGTGTTCATTTTCTTTGTGACATCGCTTGAAGAACGAAGTACTGTACGTGAAATTAAAATGCCGCAACGATAATAATGATTACTAAAATTACTATCTTACTACTACTACTACTACTACTACTACTACTACTACTACTACTACTACTACTAATAATAATAATAATAATAATAATAATAATAATAATAATAATAATAATAATAATAATATGAAGAACAATAGCATTCCTTAAAGATGAGGATAAATTTATACCCATTTCTTGTAAGTTAAATCTTGGTAAGCTGTTTGACCTACACATGAAATCTTCAAGCTCTCCGAGAATAGTAAACTTCTATACAGAATTAATGATGTAAGGTTAATCCTGGAAGTTCTACCGCAGAATGAATTTTAAAGATGAGAAATTTTATACATAAGCAATGATGTAAAGTTAATCCTGGAATTTCGACCGCAGGATGAATTTTAAGGATTGGAAGCTTTTACACAGAGGTAATGATGCAAAGTTAATTCAGGAATTTCGACCGCAGAATGAATCTCAAGGATTGGAAACCTCTATACAAAAGCAATGATGAAAAGTTAATCCTGGAATTTCGACCGCAGAATGAAATATAAGGACTGGAAACTTCTAAACAGAAGTAATGATGCAAAGTTAAATTCTGGAATTTCGACCGCAGAGTGAATTTTAAGGATTGGAAACTTCTATGCAAAAGCAATGATGTAAAGTTAATCCTGGAATTTCGACCGCAGAATGGGTTTTAAGGATTGGAAACTTCTATACAGAAGCAATGATGCAAAGTTAAATCCTGGAATTTCGACCGCAGAATGAATTTTAAGGATTGGAAACTTCTACACAAAAGCAATGATGTAAAGTTAATCCTGGAATTTCAAC
>NC_089791.1:46407382-46422382 GCF_040412425.1 Macrobrachium rosenbergii
ACGGTTCACATCCATTCGAGCTTTACGTAGAATTAAAGGCGAGTTAGGCTGCTAATAAACAAACATCTTACAGAATTGACCTGGAAAGTAATACCCATCTCGGTTTCTTCACCTCCCGGGAGAGGGGACTGAAAGAAACGCACGGATTCATTAAAGCTTTAGTTTAAAATTACGCCAGGCTAAGAATCGACGTCATAAGCTATGAAAAATCTAAAAAAGGACCTTAAAGAGACAAGGATTTTTCTCGCGTCAGTAATTACGTGAAGTTCAAAGGCACTTCTTGCAAGTTGCTTCCTGCAAGTTGCACTCTTAAAAAGAGCTGACTGCACAACCCAACGGGAATGAGAAGCACTTATCAGAAATCATTTCCAAACGCTTCCTTTTCCAAAGTCCTATAACACCCTCGCCTATATATACCCTCTACCTTTTGGAAAGTTATACACTATCGCGAACATTTTTACGGGCCCTTCACATTTCACATATCCATAGCGTTACGCAATACATAGCCTTCAATCAAATCAAACTCCCCTTTGCTACATATCCCAAAAAATTTAGTCTAATTCACGCAAAATTCCATGCCGTTCCCTTCCCTTCCTAAACCGGCATCATTCTATCCTAAGACCTTGAACTTCTCAAAGAACATTGCCTTCACACAGATCTCTTCTTAAACCAGCATCATTCTATCCCACAGATTCTTCAGCCTATCGAAGCACATTGCTGCCCTAATCCTACACTCCTTGCATTTTAGAACATTTTTATCTACCCTAATGCTGTTATCCTTGCATCTGAATACATTTTTATCTACCCTAATGCTATTTTCCTTGCATTTGAATACATTTTTATCTACCCTAATGCTATTTTCCTTGCATTTTAATACATTTTCATCTATTTATTATTTTTTTCAATTAATTTTTTCTTTTTAATAAGTGGGATCTCTTCTTTCTGTATTTCCCTTTACCTTCTCTTACTTTATAATGAACACCATATACTTTGGAAGCTCGAATTTCGAGGTCAGTGCCCCCTCGGACCTTGTTTCGTACGAACAGGGTTCATCTTCTGAATATAATGATAATAATAACATGGCCTTCAAAGTAATTTAAGTTCCTTGAGTACAACCCCTGAAAAACAGAAAATCCAAAAAGTTACCCAGATTTCAAAAGACGCCCTCCTCTTCCATATCCCCTCCTCTCAACCTTTTGGCAAGAGACGGCCCTCACCACAGCGAATGAGCAGTCAAACGCTGGCGCCCGTTGAAAACACTTCCAAACCTGTGAAAGCCACTCGTGAATACAAAAAAGGGGCTTTCAACGCCACAGCCGAAACTACAAATAAAGAACTTTTATATGCAGAGGACTGTTTTGCATTCATTGGTTGTTTTGGTAATAAAACACACATACATACACACTGGAGAGCGCTCGGGTTCGAACAGCCAGTTGGATTGGAAGTTTTCAGAATCGCTGTGCCGTGGTAAAATCATGCCACGGGGTAAATGTACCGTTATTTTTATTTTGTCTGGGTTAATATAGGAGTCAAAACTTCCCCCTGATAACAATATATACGCTGGTTATTTTACATATCTTTAAGACGAACAACACGAAGGCTCCTCCATAACTCTCGATAAACTGAAGCTCTGGAAATATTCTGCAACTATATTAACACGTAAATTAGAATATCTGCAATATATAACATAAAAACCGTGATTTCTTCTACAACTTCTAATAACGTATACCCCGACAATCAACAACTTCTGGTAACAACCTGGAAAACATTCTGTAACTCATGATAACAAAGCTGAAAATATTTCTGTAACTCTTAATAATTTATTACCTATAAATCCGTCTAAAAAATTTTTAAATATAAAGAACGAATTGTTCCTTAACTCATGGTTGCATGACACTCAGAAATCTTTCATATTATATAAACGTTCGTCTTGATAAAATACAAAAACGAAATTTATCTGCAACTCGGTGTATTAAAACGTGGATATTTTTCTAAAACGCTAAAGATAAACAATCTGGAAATTATCCTTTAATTTACCACCGTGAAAGCTCTCGACGGAAAAACAAAATTCCTCTCAACTTTAATGACAATTATTGAGGTAATTCCTGCACAGCTCCAAATTCGACAAACGTTTTGGAAATTCTCCAACTATCCCCTGATGACAAACAGCGTGGCAAAGTTACGGGCTGCTCTATGAGCAAGAGCCCGTGTTGGCATAAAGCCAGCATAATAAAAAACAACAACAACGCAGCAATTTTCAAAAAATGATATACGGTCTTAGCCATTGTTGTGAACTTGTAAATTGGTAACCAGCCTCCATCTTTTTTTGAGGAAATCCTTATTTTTCTGATAAAACGGGTAAATCATTTGCAAAACGAATGAAATTAGTAGTCTTAATTGGTGCAAGATTGAACGTTCTACTTCACGTAACAATAATTGTTCCAGTGGACTCACGCTTATTTATTTTGTTCCTTTCTCTCCAGATGAAGCAGCTTTCCCGGTAATCGTCAGCAGCAAATCTATTTGAAAACAGACGCTAATCTAAAGATGGAACATAAATGGAAATGACATTTCATCTAAGCAGGAACATCGAGAAATAAATAGAAAATAAAATAACTACAACAACAACATAATAATCTCTATATAATAAGACGTTATGTATATGAAAAAAAATTTTTGTGTGCAACAACGGAGGATTACAGGTAACAAACTCCATGTTTAAATCACCTGTTTTTTACAGTATGAAGTGACCAATGATATAACAATAATAATGTCTCAACGCAGTATAGGACAACTTGGATTTTCGAAAGATATCTTTCAGTCGACCTGTTTTTAGTTTTCTGTAAAAGAAAACTATTGAGATGGCTATTTGTTTGTCTGTCCGCCCTCAAAACTACTGAGGCTAGAGGGCTGCAAATTAGTATGTTGATCATCCACCCTCCAATCATCAAACATAACAAATTGCAGCCCTCTAGACTCAGTAGGTTTTTTTAAATTTTATTTAAGTTAGCCATGATCGTGCGTCTGGCACTGCTGTAGGTGCCAACAACACAGAATATATTAATGACGAAATACATCACATTACGGCAACTTTCAGAAGCCTCAGGTACCCCTCCCACTTCACTGAAAAGGCTATCTATCTCACGTGCCCGGAAGACTTCTTATTGCCCTAAAGATAATAACATTAGAAGAAAACCGAATAGATTTTTAACCTTACCTTTTAACCCTAACATAGATAACATAAGTAAATATGTACATAATAGCCAGGATAATACTAAAATTGTTTTCAAATATACCAACACGATAAGAAATAACCTAATAAAAACAACAACAATCATAATAACCCCATAGTACCAGGAGTATACGAAATACCATGTAAAGACTGCAAAGGTAAATATTTCGGAGAAGCGGTAGAGGGTTAGAAACACGTTTAGTGGAACATAGACGGGCTTTCTCATTACACTCTCAAAATAGTGCAATAGTTACACACGCATTCAATAACGATCATAGACCGGACTGGAATAGAGCCAACATCATTCACAAAAGTAACAACGTCAACATAAGATTAGTCGAGGGCGCCGCCATAAATATAGGAGAATCATTTAAGGGAAACAAGTCGTTCATTAACGAGGACCCGCTAGTTAACTTTCATGTAATCAAAACATTTATTAAAGGTTTTAATGTTAGGACAGGCTCCTACTTTCCTTCGTCTGATGATGCCTTTATCGCCGACATCACCCCGCAGACACCTTATAACAGCCGGGATTCCGAGGATGTCACCGCTAACAATGAATTACATGCAGAACAACAACAACGGGTGAGGAGATCAAGAAGAATAGCCACGCGGAATATAGGAAGAGGAGAAGCAATCACCTAGTTGGATAGTTGACCGTCCTGCTTGTCGCCTCGTCCATTGGAAAAACACATCGTTGAGGTCGTCCACTGGTTCCACACTTGAAACTGGAGCTAACATATTTACTTATTATGTCAATAATTTTTAGTTCGACTGAAGATGAACCCAGGACAGGGTTCGAAAGCTTTTGCAACTTTTTTGTAACTTTTTTATAAAATCAACAAGAATACCATTGAATATTATTGTGGACCTGATATACAGCATATTCCGTTCTCGATCTAGAGAAGAAAGACCTACTAAACACAGGCCACCACCGGGCCGTGGCTGAAAGCTTCGTGTAAGCCGCTGATGAGAGTTTCATGGGCCGTAACTGAGAGTTTCATACAGCAATATACGGTGTACAGGGCGCATTTTTTACTTGTTAATATAATTATTTTTACTTACAAAAGCGACGTTTCAAGCTATAATAGACATTTACTACAATATACAGAAACCGTCAAAACATTTTTCTAGGCGCCTTTACCTAAAGAACTGAGATTTCTGAATGAGTAAAATCACATACCTCATGAATGCACAAGGGACACTTGTGCATTCATCCATTTAGTTGCGAATTTTCACCTTGCGACCTTTGTCATTCAACAAGATCTATAACCAGGTGTTAATAACTGTGGGTAAATAATACTTTTTCAGTACATAATATAGGTTTTGGGAATATAAAAAAAAAAGCGAATAAAGACAGTCGTTTCCGGAGCGCTTGAATGTAAAATTAAATCAACCAACCACACAAACTTTGCATACCGCTAAAATTTAGGACCTAGTTATAATTATTTATGAATAATGTTTTCATTTATCAGTGAATATAAAAAAACCATCAACTAATAAAGTACTTAAAAGTAAAATTAACAAACACACAATGAACGTAACATGCCACAACAACAAAAAATTATACTTTATTACGTCCGAAGTCATGAAAAGTACAATTAATTAGCTGCATAAAAGCAGAACCAAGTCAAAAAAGTCAAAACTCAGGTGCTTCCCAAGCTTTTCAAGGTAAAATAAACCACCCGCATAAATGTTATCATACCATAACGTTTGAAAAGTTTTCCCCAAACAAACTAGAAATCATATGATTTCCTCAACCTTTTGTCACACCATAACGTTCAAATGACGTGAATGAGCGATTTACACGCATGTACACACGCATTATATATATATGAATGTCTTTTACTGTGGTACCACAGTATAATATGAAGATAAAACGGCCCATAAAACACTATTTGAACGTTGCAACCATATATTTCGAGCACTTCCTTCTGTGCCCCTGTTCACTGGTAAAATATGGACAGATGAAATGTTACAAGGGTATATATACAAAGCATATGCAGGTGTGGCATTAAGTCTATCTAATCCTTCGGGCCAGCCCTAGGAGAGCTGTTAATCAGTTCAGTGGTCTGGTTAAGATATACTTAATTTTTTCCGATGGTATGCAGGTGACCATTTCCCAAGGAGGGAAAATAAACAATTTCCTAGTGGTTTTTGGCCTCATTAACTCCCATTTGGCGATGCGTCTGGTGGTCGTGTTTCCTGGAAACAAGCAGGCGTTCGCTGGGCCTGGCACATGCCAACTGGGTCAAGGTTCTCCAAGACCACCCGGAGAGCACGGACCCCCAAGGTCAGCGGGCGAACAGCAGTTGGGGGGCCGCTGGACGTTCACTGGCCCTGGCACATGCCAACTAGGCCAAGGCTCTCTGAGACCACCCGGAGAGCATGGACCGTCCAAGGTCGGCGGGCAAACAGTGGCTGGGGGGCCGCTGGACGTTCACTGGCCCTGGCAAGTGCCAACTAGGCCACAGCTCTCTGAGACCACCGGGAGAGCACAAACCATCCAAGGTCGGCGGGTGAACAGCAGTTGCGGGGCCGCTGGATGTTTGCTGGCCCTGGCATGTGCCAACTAGGCCAAGGCTCTCCAAGACCACCCGGAGAGCACGGGCCGCCCAAGGTCGGCGGGCAAAGAGGTTGGGGGGCCGCTGGACGTTCGCTGGCCCTGGCACGTGCCAAGTAGGCCAAGGCTCTCCGAGACCACCCGGAGAGCACAGACCGCCCAAGGTCAGAGGGCACACAGCAGCTGGGGGCCCGCTGGACGTTCGCTGGCCCTGGCACGCACCAACTAGGCTAAGGCTCTCCAAGACCACCCGGAGAGGATGGACTGCCCAAGGTCGGCGGGTGAAAAGCGGTTGGGGGGCCACTGGACGTTTGCTCGCCCTGGCACATGCCAACTAGGCCAAGGCCCAACTAGGCCAAGACTCTCCAAGACCACCCGGAGAGCATGGACCACCTGAGGTTGGAGGGCGAACAGCAGTTGGGGGGCCTCTGAATGTTCGCTGGCCCTGGCACAAGCCAACTAGGCCAAGGCTCTCCGAGACCACTCAGAGCACGGACCGCCCAAGGTTGGTGGGAGAACAGCAGGTGAGGGCTGCTGGACATTTGCTGGCCCTGGCACATGCCAACTAGGCCAAGGCTCTCTGAGACCACCCGGAGAGCACAGACTGCCCAAGGTTGGCGGGCGGACCAGTGGGTGAACTGCGGTTGAGGGGCTGCTGGATGTTCGCTGGCCCTGAAACATGCCAACTGGGGCAAGTTTCTCTGAGACCAACCAGAGAGCACTGGATGCCCAAGGTTGGAGGGTGAATGCGATTGGGTGGCCGCTGGACGTTTGCTGGCCCTGGCACATGCCAACTAGGCCAAGGCTTTCTGAGACCACTAGGAGAGCACGAGCTGCCCAAGGTTGGCGGGCAAACAGCAGTTGGGGGGCCACTGGACGAGGCTCTCCTAAACCACCCTGAGAGCGCAAACCACCCAAGGTAGTGGGCGAACAGTAGTTGGGAGCCACTGGATGTTTGCCAGCCCTGGCACATGCCAACTAGGCCGAGGGTCTCTGAGACCACCCGGAGAGCACGGACTGCCCAAGGTTGGCGGGGGAACAGCGGTTGGGGGGCCACCTGATGTTCGCCGGCACTGGCACATGCCAACTAGGTCAAGGTTCTCAGAGACCACTTGGAGAACGCGGACCGCCCAAGGTTGGCAGGCGAACAGAGGTTGGGGGGTCACTGGACATTTGCCAGCCCTGGCACATGCCCACTAGGCCAAGGCTCTCTGAGACCACCCAGAGAACATGGACCATCGAAGGTTGGCAGACAAACAGTGGTTGGGGGTCCGCTGGACGTTCTCCGGCCATGGCACACGCTCACTAGGCCAAGGCTCTACGAGACCACCAGGAGAGCATGGACCGCCCAAGGTTGGCAGGTGAACAGTGGCTGGGAGGATGCTGGACATTTGCTGGCCCTGGCACATGCTCGCTAGGCCAAGGCTCTCCGAGACCACCCGGAGAACATGGACTGCCCAAGGCTCTCCGAGACCATGCAGAGAGCATGGACCGCCCAAGGTTGGCGGGCGAACAGCGGTTGGGGGGCCACTGGATGTTTGCTGGCCCTGGCACGTGCTCACTAGGCCAAGGCTCTCCGAGACCACCCACAGAGCATGGACCGCCCAAGGCTGGCGGGCATGCCCACTGGGCCAAGGCTCTCCCTGACCACCCAGAGAGCACAGACCACCCAAGTCTGGCGGGCGAACAGCGGTTGAGGGCCGCTGGACGTTCACTGGCCCTGGCACATGACCACTAGGCCAAGACTCTCCAAGACCACCTGGAGGGCACGGACTGCCCAAGGTTGGTGGGCGAACAGCAGTTGGGGGCCGCTGTACATTCGCTGGCTCTGGCACATGCCCATTAGGCCAAGGCTCTCTCTGACCACCCGGAGAGCATGGACCGCCCAAGGTTGGCGAGCATGCCCACTGGGCCAAGGCTCTCCCCGACCACCCAGAGAGCACAGACCACCCAAGTCTGGCAGGTGAACAGCGGTTGGGGGCCGCTGGACGTTTGCTGGCCCTGGCACATGCCCACTGGGCCAAGGCTCTCCCTGACCACCCAGAGAGCACGGACTGCCCAAGGTTGGTGGGTGAACAGCAGTTGGGGGGCTGCTGTACGTTCACTGGCCTTGGTACATGCCCACTATCCCAAAGCTCACTGAGACCACCCAGAGAAAACGGACCACCCAAGGTTGGCAGGTGAACAGCAGTTGGGGGGCCACTGTACATTCGCTGGCCCTGGCACATGCCCACTAAGCCAAGGCTCTCCGAGACCACCCGGAGAGCATGGCCCGCCGAAGGTTGGCGGGGAACAGTGGTTGGGTGCCCGCTGGACGTTCACTGGCCCTACCACATACCCACTAGGACAAGGCTCTCCAAGACCACTCGGAGAGCACGGCCCACCCAAGGTTGGCGGGCAAACAGCGGTTGGGGCGTCGCTGGAAGAGGAGAAGGGGCACAGGACAGGATGGGAGGTCCCACCCCTCCCTTTCAGTTCTTAGCTTCTTTTCCTCTCTCTCTCTCTCTTTCTTCTACTTTCTTCCTTCCTCTGTCTCTTTCTTTTTCTCTCTTTCTCTTTCTAATACTTTCTTCCTTTCTCTATCTCTTTATCTCTCTCCTTTTCTCTGTGAGAGGTAGGAAGCGTTGAAGTTGGCACAGGGCAGGAAGGGAGGTCCCACCACTCCCTTTCAGTCCTTAGCTTCTTTTCCTCTGTCTGTCTCTCTCTCTGTCTTTCTCTTTCTTTCTTCCTTTCTCTGCCTCATTCTCTCTCTCCTTCTCTCTGTGAGAGGCAGGAAGAGGAGAAGGGGCACAGGACAGTAAGGGGGGTCCCACCCCTCCATTTCAGTCCTTAGCTTCTTTTCCTCTCTCTCTCTCTCTCTCTCTCTCTCTCTCTCTCTCTCTCTCTCTCTCTCTCTCCTTCTTTTTCTTTTTCCTTCTTCTTTTCTCTGTCTTTTTCTCTCTCTCCTTCTCTCTGTGAGAAGTAGGAAGAGGAGAAGGTGCACAGGGCAGGAAGGGAGGTCCCACCCCTCCCTTTCAGTCCTTAGCTTCATTTCCTCTCTCTCTCTCTCTCTCTGTCCTTCTTTCTTCCTTTCTCTGTCTCTTTCTCTCTCTCCTTATCTCTGTGAGAGGTAAAAAGATCAGAAGAGGCACTGGGCAAGAAGGGAGGTCCTACCCCTCCCTTTCAGTCTTCTTCTTTCCCACCGTTATCCCTATGTTAAGGGGTCGGTTGACCAATGCGCCTTCTCCACTGCCTTCTATCAATGGCATCATCCTCCACCAAATCTCTGCTCTCACCATCTTTATCTCGCCATCTAATTCTCTGTCTCCCGCTCGATCCTCTTCCTCTAACAGGTTCTTCCCAAGCCCTCTTCACTCCCTCCTCATCATCCAGCCTTAACACATGTCCATACCATCTCAATCGTGACTCTCTTATCACCTCTGATATCTTTACTAAGCCTGCTCTTCTTCTTATTTCATCATTTTCCAATCTCTCAATCAGCGATATTCCCAAAATCCACCTCAGCATTCTCATCTCTGTTCTCTCAAGCTTTACTTCCTCTTTTTTTCTTAGAGTCCATGTTTCTGATCCATACATTAACACTGGTCTTATCACTGTGCTATAGATCCTGACTTTTCGCTTGATTGGCATTTTCTTATCACATACAACCCCAGCTACATCTCTCCACTTCCCCCACACCACTTTCATCCTACTGTCCACTTCAGCCTCACATCCTCCCTCTTGGCTTAAAGTAGATCCTAGTATTTAAACTTTTCCACCTGGTTTATAATCGAGACTCTTCTGCCTTGTATTACTAAAACCTCTGTTTTATTCACATTCACCCTGAAGCCACCCCCTCTTAAAGACTCCTGCCACTCTCCAACCTTTCGTTGTAGGTCCCCCTCATCTTCAGCAGTAATCACCAGATCATCAGCGTACAACAATTCCTACAGCACTTCATTCTTGGTCTCTTCACTTAACACATCCATGACCAGCACAAACAAAAATGGGATTAATGCTGACTCCTGGTGTAATCCAACACTAACTTCAAAGTTTTCTGTTTCCCCAACTGCTGTTATTACTTTTGTGCTCGTTCTCTGATATATCATCTCGACCAGCCTAACCTAATTTTCTGGGGCGTTCCTCTTCCTCAAACACCAAAACACCACTTCTCTTGGGATTCTATCGTATGCTTTCTCCAGGTCTATAAATGCACAATAAAGCTCCTGGTTTCCCTCTGGCCTCTTTTCCTGTAGCTGTCTTACTATGAAGATGGCATCCACCGTCCCTCTTCCTTTCATGAATCCATACTGCTGTTTCCCGATCTTTACAATTTCTCTTAATCCTCTCATCCAGTATCCTCTGAAACTTTCAATTCATGCTCTGTTAGTTTAATTCCTCTGTAGTTACCACCTCCACTGACCTCCCCTTCTGCTTGTATATATATAAACCATTAGACTCTCCTTCTTTTCTTCCCTTCCACGTAGCTTTTAATAAATCCAGCATCATTTTCTCCCCCTTCTGTACCTAGTAATTTGATCATTTCAATTTGGAACTCTGATGGACGTTATGCTTCACCATTCTTCATTTGCCAATCTCTCTTCACTTCTCTCTCCTGTATCTGCATCACTGGTCCCTCCCTTTCAGTCTTTAGCTTCATTTCCTCTCTCTCTCTTTTTCTCTTTTTCTTTCTTTCTTCCTTTCTCTGCCTCTTTCTCTCTCTCCTTCTCTCTGTGAGAAGGTGAGGACGATGAAGTGGCAGAAGGTAGGAAAGGAAAGGTCCACCCCTCCCTTTTCAGCCCTTAGCTTCTCTCTCTATCTCTCTCTCTCTCTCTCTCTCTATCTTTATCTTTCTGTTTCTCTCTCTTCTTTCTCTGTCTCTTCTCTCTCTCCTTCTCTCTGTGAGAGGTAGGAAGAGAAGAGCGAAGGGCAGGAAGGGAGTCCCACCCCTCCCTTTTCAGTCCTTGGCTTCTTTTCTCTCTCCTCTGTCTCTCTTTCTCCTTCTTTCTTTCTTTCTCTGTCTCTTTCTCTCTCTCCTTCTCTCTGTGAGAAGCAAGAAGAGGAGAAGGGGCAGAGGAGCAAGAATGGAAGTCCCACCCTCCTTTCAATCCTTAGCTTCTTTTCCTCTCTCTCTCTCTCTCTCTCTCTCTCTCTCTCTCTCTCTCTCTCTCTCTCTCTCTGCGCTGTAAGATTTAACAAGTTTTCTCTGCACAAGCGAGAAATCACCAGACTTCCTCAATTTTAGTGAACAAGAACATTTGAAGTACTTTCAACACTAACGAGGAATCCCAAGGATCACTTCCTCTAAGCAGACCAAAACACTTGAAACGTTTTCTCTGCGATAACGAGAAATCTCTCTCTCTCTCTCTCTCTCTCTCTCTCTCTCTCTCTCTCTCTCTCTCTCTCTCTCTCTCTCGGCATATCGAAATGTATGAACGCTCTTTCAACACCGATGGGAAATCACAAGCCTTCATTCAACTTAGCTTACAAGAACTTAAGAAACTGTTTTCAACTCCGCGGAAAATCTCAAGACTCCCCCCCTCTTAGCATACCGGAACGTTTGGAACAGAAATCAAAAGACTCCCTCCATCTCAGCACGCCGGAACGTTTGGAACGCTCTTTTCACAGCAGATATCACAAGATTCCCTAGCTCTCAGCACACCAGAAACTTTGAAACGTTCTTCCCGCTTCAGGCATCAAAGGGCTTCCTCCCCCTCAGCACAGCGGAACCTTTGGGATATTCTTTCCATAGCAGGCATCACAGGAGTCCCCCTCATCACATCGGAAGGTTTGAATCGTTCTTTCCACAGCAGGCATCACAGAGCCCTCTCCCTCTCTGCTTACCGGAACGTTTGAAACGTTCTTTTCCCAGCAGAAAACATAAGCCTCCCTCCCTCTCGGCATAACGGAACGTTTGAAATGCTTTCCACAGCGGAAACCACAAGACTTCCTCCCTCTCACTATGCCAGAAAGTTTAAAACGTTCTTTCCACCTCAAAAATCACAATACTCCCTCCCTCTCTGCATACCATAACGTTTGAAACGTTCTTTCCACAGAAGACGTCACTAGATTTCATCCCTCACAGCATTCCGGAACTTTTGAAACGTTCTTGCCACAGCAGAAATCAAAGACTCCCTCCCTCTCAACACACCGGAACGTTTGAAACGTTCTTTCCACAGCAGAAATCACAAGACTCCCTCCCTCTTGGGTGAATGCTTCCAGTGGTCAGTGTCTGAACTGCGCGCTGATGGGTCGGGAATTGACTCCCGACTTCGGCAGTGTGGAAGATCTAGGCATAGCGGGAAACCACCGAGGATCGCTTTGATAGGAGACATTTCCGCTTTCAGTATTAATATGAATATAAACTGTCGAGAAAGAAAGATCTTTTAGCTGCATCGACGGTTGCGTATTTTCGTTGAGTATTCATCAAAGTAAATATCGCAGTCATCATGATCACAGTATATTGTCTTTAAAACAACGATACTGAAAAACTATACTACAACTAATATTACAGTTAACAGCTATATAATCTTATACCTCATAACATCATTATCATTATTAAAACACTTAACTTATTTCAGCTATTTATCATCAAAATGGCTTACATTGATTTCCTTTTTTTTTCCTTTACGTGAAGACGGCTTCCACTTCCGCGTTTCCTTGGGGTAATGTCGAGCCACCAGTGAGTGATTGATCACCCCGAGATTTATTTTCACTCGTCTTCCGGTTTCAAGAGCTCCTCTTGCTGGAGCATGCATGCAATTTCTTGCACCTTCCCAGTGAGAGGAGGTTTTCTTTTCGAGCGCTGCAATCAGCGCCGTCGCCGTAGCGTTCGCTTTTGTTATGTTAGGTTTTATCATTATTTGTAGCTATTAGATTTTTTTACCCTAAGTAATTCTATTAAAAGTCATTCCTATTTAATTTTGTTACGTTTAATAATAATTTTACTTTTATAATTTATTTCTACTTATTACATTCACAATATTTTTATTCTGACTTATCATAATTAATCAACTGCCAGAATTGTGTTAGAATTTATTAGGATTATTATCCTGTAGTCGTATCGATAACGCCAACATGATCATTCCATAGCTGCCGCGTATTCTCAACCACTCCATTGTTATCATTATAATTATAATTATTATCTTTTTTTTCTTGTCTATCTCAGTCATCCTTTTCGACTGGGTGGTATTTATGGTGTGGAGTTCCGGGCTGCATCCTGCCTCCTTATGAGTCCAACACTTCCTATTATTATTATTATTATTATTATTATTATTATTATTATTATTATTGCTATTATTATTATTATTATTGCTAAGAAATTCACAATCTCGTGAAAAAGAATTTGTGTAATAAAAGTCCACAATTATATAGTATCTATATTATTTTACATAGTAATATAGTTTACTATACAATTGTGGATTTTTATTACACACATTATTATTATTATTATTATTATTATTATTATGTATTATTATTATTATTATTATTATTAAGAAATTCACAATCTCGTGAAAAAGAATCTGTGTAATAAAAGTCCACATTTATATAGTGATCTATATTATTTTACATAGTAATATAGTTTACTATATAATTGTGGATTTTTATTACACACATTATTATTATTATTATTATTATTATTATTATTATTATTATTATTATTATTATTATTATTGCTAAGAAATTCACAAACTCGTGAGAAAGAATCTGTGCAATAAAAGTCCACAATTATATAGTAAACTATATTATTTTCCATAGTAATATAGTTTACTATATAATTGTGGATTTTTATTACACACATTATTATTTATTATTATTATTATTATTATTATTATTATTATTATTATTATTATTATTATTATGTCAAATCAGTACGTGACTGGGAAGGAACCTCTTCAAGAGCCATAAATTTATTTCCCCAAAAGGATGACGGGAATTGGAAAAAATAATGGCAAATTCGATTGGGATATGGAGTCTGGGCCAAATATATCGTTCTGGCAAGTGGAAATGAGATATAAATAACGCACTATCCTAGAAAATTACTTTTTGGCCGAAACAATGATACCCCCTCGTAAGTTACATTGCTAAATACACTCCTTGAGTGTTTTCTTGTGAAGAAATCTTGATACACGGCTTATTATGGAAGAGTTAAACCTGTTTTGAATGTACCCAAAGCCTATGGAATTTAAAAGCATAAAACTACTTACAAGATACACAATTACGGAAGCAGTTTTAAAATATATTTACTTTCCGAACCGCACACCATTAAATGTCAAAATTCAGCTACTTATGAATATCATGTAACCACTTAAAGTTCAATGCTTCCAAGGCGGTTTAATTCAACTTCCGTCTCTTGTCCCATCCAATTCGCTAATTCTGTTTGATGAAAAGGTCATTCAAGTATTCAATTACAGATGCATTTTAGGTTCTTAGGTTACACCCAATGGCAAAATCGCCTGATTACAACATTTGATGTTTAAAGGTCAAACGTTCCTTTCTTCATCCAAGTTCTGACAGCTTTATCTTGGGCATATCAATCGCCAATTGGAAGACTGCTCGTATTACTGGGGTGCTTCATCGTTTTTCTCTTATCGACGAGGCCGAATCAAAGGCAATTTTACTTATCAAATAATCCTCCTCTAGATTTTCGTTCTTTTTTTTTTTTTTTTTTTTTTTTTTTTGCAAATTCGACTTCCGTCGCAAAGTTGCCTAAATGTCTCACTTGCGCAAGCACTATTTTCACAACGGCTATTCCGTAGATATAAATCTTCCTAGAGGCGTACTTTTCGGTAACTGTTTATTTTCCTCCCCAACCAACCGCTGAGAGCCCTCTTTCAATCTGCGGCTGCCTGTCCTCATACAATCTTTCACCATTCGAGAGGGAAGTCTGTCAGCTCCTCTAGGGGTTGAAAACTATTTTCTTCCTTCGCTCTTTTCTATCTCGTGTCGCTAAGAGGCTTTACCC
This sequence comes from Macrobrachium rosenbergii, assembly GCF_040412425.1. Taxonomy (NCBI): domain Eukaryota; kingdom Metazoa; phylum Arthropoda; class Malacostraca; order Decapoda; family Palaemonidae; genus Macrobrachium; species Macrobrachium rosenbergii. The sequence continues at coordinate 46,422,122 of NC_089791.1, forward strand.
CCACAAAGGCATTGCATTGTCGGTCCCATCGGTGGTTGCACTAGAAGAAATAAGAAGTTCCGCGAATCAGTTCACCAGAGGACAAAGATTTCAAAGATACTGTGTAATCCTTACACAGATGCCTCACCAGCACACATTTTCCTAATGTACTGTACTGAAAGTCTCTAATATTTTCTTACGAACGCAACTCATCCCGTCCCCCAGCCAAAAAATAGGAATGTGATACAAAATTTAGGCCAAAGGCCAAGCACTGGGACGTAT
>NC_089791.1:46429882-46437382 GCF_040412425.1 Macrobrachium rosenbergii
AAATACATAGCTTCCGTAGCCAGCATACACTGAGTTTTCTAGTGATTAGTGCAGATGAAACCCGAGTTCGAACCTAAAATGGCGTTAGAAGAAGCTTGCAAGCTACTCTTCCTGTGCTAGAAAATTATATACACGCACACGCTCATACACACACATGCATACAGACATACTGTACATACATGCACAAACAAACAAACAAAATAAATAAACAAAGAAATAAATCACTAAATAAATAAACAAGTACATAAATAACTAAATAAATAAACAAATAAATAAAAATTAATTCATTAAAAATTTCCATTAACTCGCTGGAAAATCAAGCAAACGAGAGCGACCCCCAAAAACGCTCACGCCTGACGAAGTCAAACTGTGACATTCCGCTCGTTTCTGAGAATATATTATGACCAAATGAACATCCATAAACATGAGAGACTTCAGCAATTTCGCATTAGTCTGCATTATTGCAGTCAAATGGGTTCGCTCGTACGTCATAATTATGCAGCAGCATTTCTTCGCGATTTCTCTTCACGCACGTGAGGATTCCGGAGCCTCCTTGAGGAAAGGCTGGGAAAAGTTCTTCGCTTGTGAAAGTATAATATTTTGACGGTTATCCGAGAGTTGTGTACTAAGGAGTCAATCAGGTGTCGGTTGGATCGAAATTTGCCCATTAAATGTCACATTTAATTCCACGATCGTCTTCGTGGAAGATAATGTATCGTTTTCTTAGCGTTAACAATCGACCAGGTAGCAGATCTATCGCTTAGAGGTTACGATCGCAGCAGAGGTTACAGTCGTTTCAGAGGCTACGATCGTTTCAGAGGTTACAGTCGTTTCAGAAGCTACGATCGTTTCAGAGGTTATGATAGTTTCAGAAATTAAACGATCATTTCAGAAGCTACAATCGTTCCAGAGGCTACGATCGTTTCACACTACAATCGTTTCAGATGTTACGATCGTTTCAGAGTTCGCGATCATTTCAGAGGTTATGATCGTTTCAGAGATTAAGATCATTTCATAGACTACGATCGTTTCAGAGGTTACGATCGTTTCAGAGGTTACTATCGTTTCAGATGTTACGATCGTTTCAGAGGCTACGATCGTTTGAGAGGCTACGATCTTTCCAGAGGCTACGATCGTTTCAGAGGCGATGATCGCTTCAGATGTCATGGACGTTTCAGATGTTATGATCGTTTCAGAGGCTACGATCATTTCAGAGGCTACAATCGTTCCAGAGGCTACAATCGCTCCAGAGCTACAACCGTTTCAGAGGTTGCAATCGTTCTAGAGGCTACGATTGTGTCAAAGGCTACGATCGTTTCAGAGGCTACAATCGTTTCAGAGGTTACGATCATGTCAGGGGTTACGATCGTTTAAGAAGCAATGACCCTTTCAGAGGTTATGAGAGGCAATGATCGTTTTAGAGATAACGATCGTTTCAGAGGTTATGATTGTTTCAGAGGCTATGATCGTTTCAGAGGCTCCGATTATTTCAAAGGCTACGATCTATTCAGAGGCTATGATCGTTTCAGAGGTTCCGATCATTTCAGAGGCTACGATCTTTTCAGAGGCTATGATCGTTTCAGAGGTTACGATAATTTCAGAGGCTACGATCATTCCAGAAGGTTACAATCGTTTCAAAGGCCACGATCGTTACAGACGTTAAGATCATTTCAGAGGCTACAATTGTTTCAGAAGCTACGATCGTTTCAGATGTTAAGACCGTTTCAGAGGCTACGATTGTTCAGAAGCTACGATCTTTTCAGAGGCTATGATTGTTTCAGAAGCTACGATCATTTCAGAGGCTACGATTGTTTCAGAAGCTACGATCATTTTAGATGCTACGATTGTTTCAGAAGCTACGATCATTACAGAGGCTGCGATTGTTTTAGAAGCTATGATCATTTTAGAGGCTACGATTGTTTCAGAAGCTACGATCATTTCAGAGGCTACGATTGCTTCAGAGGCTACGATCGTTTAAGAGGGTACTATCATTTCAGAAGTTATGATTGTTTCAGAGGCTACGATCATTTCAGAGTCTATGATTGTCACAGAGGCTACGATCATTTCAGAGGCTAAAATCGTTACAGATATTACGATAATTTCAGAGGCTATGATCGTTTCAGGGGTTACGATCATTTCAGAGGCTACAGTCGTTTCAACGGCTATGGTCGTTACTATTGCTTCAAGTATTGTGATAACTGCAATAATTGCCGCAGTAGTAATTTTAGATGTGTGAAGACTAATAGTATTGATAACACCTCACAAAACAATCATAAAAAAATTACAGACATAAATGGGCGTATCACGTGGACAAATTTTGTGAAGTTGAAACGAAATTTACTTAAAACCCAAAAGAAATGAAGACCTTCCTACATTAAGAATCTTCGAACACTGTAAACTAAGTATATGACAAAGAAAAAAGTGAAAAAGAGCAACAGACCAAAGGAGAATTCCAGTGACGAAACTTCAGTCAATATTATAATTATATAGTAAACAGGAACTTCCGACTTTAATGCATTTGAATGAAATTAGCCTTCATCCTTCCAACAATTTTGCATGGCAAACTTTATTATACAGTATGACAGAACCCAAATCTCTCTCTCTCTCTCTATCTCTACACACACACACACACACACACACACACACACACACACACACACACACACATATATATATATATATATATATATATATATATATATATATATATATATATATATATATAATATATACGTACATATACACTTGTCTATAACTCTTACTTACATACATACATGGACACACACATATACATATATGATATATAACCTATACATACATACATACATACACAACCTGTTTACAAACTCTGCCTGTAACTCTCCCAGCCTCCGCCTAGCAGGCAGGCGTTTCCCCCCCAACCCTTTTGTACATCTATGCGGATGACACATATTCTCTCACTTCATCTCGTGTGAGGATCGCAGCGCGGATCGAAGATCAAAGAGCCAGGCACTTAGCGGCCTCCGAGTGTTCATCCAAGATACAATTTGCTGAACATTAGCAGTATGGCAGTCTGCACGGGGCAGTGCATTAGCTTCAAAAGCTAAGTTTGTAAAAAAAAAAATAAAAATTATTCCCTAACATTTTAGGTTTCGGAGGCAGGAAAGAGGTTTGGGCTGTCAGATGTTACTTTACTAAATACATACAGACGCATACGTACATAGGTATATATATATATATATATATATATATATATATATATATATATATATATATATAAATGTGCATTTATACACATATAAATACTAATTACGGTGAAAGTGGTCATATGCGTGCCTCATACACACAATAATGCATTTACAGGCACACAGATACATACGTACACACACACACACACACACACACACACACACACATATATATATATATATATATATATATATATATATATATATATATATATATATATATAATATATATATATATATATATATATATATATAATTATATATGTATATGTATATACATATATATATAATTATATATATATATATATATATATATATATATATATATATATATATATATATACAGTATAAATATAGGTGTGTTTTGCATGTGAGTTTGTGAGTGTAACATTTATCAATTTCTTGATTTGGAAAAAATGCGCCAGACCATGCATATCGCAAATCTCGCCAGGCCTGTCTTAAAAATGTTCAAGGCGTTGCTTTAGAGCTGCAGATATTCGCATGGTGAGCAGCCTCCTAGAATACAAATATCTTTCCTTCCCCTTGCCAAAGCAATACTCTTCTAGATTTGTAAAACTAAATGATATTTCGCTTTCAGCACGAACCTTTAACACTTACTTGGAGCATGTCAGTATTCTAGCTCCAGCAATGGAAAAATACCGAAGTAGTTAAGAAACTGTTGTACAAAGTTATCATCCGACTCATCAAATAAAAATAGGTACCTCGTACGATTTAATCATAGCTAAAACTTCCTTAAACTTGAGATTTATCATTTAAAAAAAAAACTCAGCTCCCGTATACGAGGTCATGTTGCAACGCAACTCCTCCCCCCTCCCACCCACGCCCTCTCTCTCTCTCTCTCTCTCTCTCTCTCTCTCTCTCTCTACACTTGCGTACCCAAATGTACGCAATGTCTGTCTGTCTGTCTATTTAGTAGCTCTCTCTCCACATAAGAAAATTCCTTTTCAAAAATAAACTCCCAGAGTTATGTTGATGACTCGATGTACATTATCATAAAAATGCCGTTATGTAAAAAGGACGGGCACTTGTGAGAGGACTCTGGAATCAGTGACTTTAAACATGGAGCATTTGCAGGCAACATCAAGTATTTAAAAAGGATGTGGGTTTAAATAAAAAGGCCAAGAAGAAATACAGCGTGCTGTCAAAACACAAAAGTCACGAATTACATTCCAGACAAAGGGTCAATTGATTTAATCCACTGTTCGTCATTTAAATTGTCCTTCCATACATTTATATGGAATGGGGAAAAGTTGCCAGTAACTTCTTGTTCGGTCTTCCACTGAGCAGACTGCCCTCAAGAAAAAGAAGAGAATTAAAAAATGACGAGTCTATGATAGTCAATAAATCATCGACAATTTTTCAGTTTTATCCAACTTCCTTTTCGATGTGAAACTTGAAATCTCTTTCTTCTTCCTAACTCTGGGCGTTATTTATTCAGTTCTGGCCGTATTTTCCACCATTTCCTTTGAGAGCTATGTTGTTTTGGACCAAATGCTTCACCACCCCATCGCTAAGCTCCTAGTGAAGCGATGAAAGCCGAAATATTAGATAATATATGATTTTTGCCTAGGGATCTCCGATCTTCCGCAGACACGTTACCTTGAAAGCAGCCCTTCTTGTCATCAACAATTCGTCCTTAGTTTGACGAACTGACATAAGCCATTTTTTCCGCATTCTGAGATAACAGGCTTCAAAGATTTTGATATTGTTCAGAGCTTCTGATCAGCTCATCTTTTGAGGAATTCTGGTTGGAAAACGTCAGAGCGCAGACAGCTGAAATTTTGATATGTTGCAGAGTATCAAGAACTGAGACACTGTGGCTGGAAAACTCAAACACTTTTAAAAAATAAGATACACCAGCTCGTCAAAACAGGGACGAATAGTCGTCGCATATCTTAAGGGTTTGATTTCAGTCAAACCTCAAGATATGAATACCGAGACCGCCGGGATTCTATTGCAACCGGCTAAAGAACACCCCCTTTTTAAAGGAGATACATTAGTTCCCATTCCAGTAACCTAGTCAGATCTTTAAAGCGTCAGGCCTCTTGCTCAAGAATTTGCAGGATTGCCGTAAATAGTCCTTTCGCTTGACGGCAGACTGATCGAGAAGATTAAACGAGATTGAGAGAAGAGAATAAAATAGAATACACAATTTAGGCGAGAAGGCCAGGACGCTTTGAGGTCATTCGGCGGGACCAAAGAGGTTTGAGGTCATTGCACTATGAAACAATGTGAAAGGGAAATTGGGAGGTGCAAAAGAATGGTTTGAGACCGGACGCTGGATATAATGCTTACAGTGCCAGGAAAACACTAACCATTGCACCCCTAAAGAAAGAATTCATATTGTTACTATTGGTATTATTTACAACTGATGAAATACACGACGTGGAAAAGCATGATTCGTGACACAAGTGACAACTGCAAAAGAGGTGGATTTGAGGAAGTTTGTCCAGGAAGCATGTTGACCGGCTAACTGTAAATGGTATCCTGTGGTTGGGTTAAGTGGACAAGTTTAATAACGCGAACATGGAGTTCCTCTCGTAAGCCATGCGCGCCTTCTATAACTGACATACACTCATGATTTAAATCTGCAAACTTTTCTTCTTCATTCACCATGCCCACGACCTCCAAATATAAGACAATTTTAATAGCGCATTTTAAAACACTTTAAGGTTTAAACAAACCTTTCAACTACGCAGACCTGCGTTTTCCTCCTAAATCTAACGAAATATATACTGCAATACACACACATATATACATATATATATATATATATTATATATATATATATATATATATATATATATATATATATATATATATATATATATATATATATATATATATATATAGAAATATACCTATTGTTTTCTCATACAGTTTTCTCTGACACTAGAATTTCATTTTTTCTTCAGAGAGTAATAAATCTATATATATATATATATATATATATATATATATATATATATATATATATATATGTATGTATAATTTATATATATAATTTATCAGATTCAGCCATGCTGATATTGATCTCTTAGTTTATGTTACTGATAAACCCAAATTTCGGCTTGAAAATATTGAAAATTGTCAGTGACCATTACTATACATCTCCATCTATCTGAGAGCTAATACAGATATTATTCCCGCCGTTTCTCTACCACTGAACCCAAAATGATCATGGAAAATAGGAAGATAGTATTTGACTACATGATTAAAAATCAGGAAAAAACATATATCCACATCCTCAACAAAAGCATCTGTTTTACAGCGTTTCCATGAAAGCTTAAGCCTTTAATATTAGCCTACAGAAACCCAGAAAAACTAAGGAGACGAACGATGTTTAAGTTTCCCTACACAAAAACATATATTATAAAAAAATAATCTAGTCTTATGGGCTGTTTCTACAGTAGTTCTTATGGGCAAATTGTGGTCCGACCTGAGGTTCTATTGAGTGCGGATTGTAGGTTTCATTGGCCATTTCTAGTTCGCATGAGTACTTTACATCTCTTACGCCATTTCCAGGTTCTTAGCCGCCATTTTTAGCTTTCTGTAAAAGAAAACTACAGATGGCTTTGTCTGCCCGTCCGCACTTTTCTGTCCGCCCTTGGATCTTAAAAACTACTGAAGCTAGGGCTGCAAATTGGCATGTTGATCATCCACCTCCAATCATCATACATACCAAATTGCAGCCCCTAGCCCAATAGTTTTTAATTTATTTAAGTTAAGTTAGCCATGATCATCGTCTGGCACCGCTATAGGTGCCCAACAACACAGGCCCACCACCGGGCCGTGGCTGAAACTTTCATGAGCCGCGGCTGAGTTTCATGGGCCGCGGCTGAGAGTTTCATACAGCATTATGCGCTGTACAGAAAACTCGATTGCGCCGAAGAAATTTCGGCGCAGTTTTTACTTGTTCATCTTTACGCCCAACTTCAATTCCTCTTTAACGCAAAGTACGCAGAGAACAAGCAACCGTGAAAAGTCAAACAGAACTTCATCACCCAAGAGGCGCTAACAGCCTGCAATGTAGCGCGGCGCAGGCGCTGCTTAGAATTGACACGGGCCGCATAACCGTGTTTTGTATGAAATAATCAAAACAGATGGGCTAAAGTTCCCCTGTGGGAAAATAATTCTGCAACTGCACTTTCTCACGTCACTTGAATTGAATGTAGAAATGCTGGCAGGAATGATGTCAGCTCGGAGAACAATGGCGGGTTATTGAATTACACGCTGTGACGGAAATTTACAC
>NC_089791.1:46444882-46447382 GCF_040412425.1 Macrobrachium rosenbergii
GTCGATTTGTCAGATAAACTGCTGGTAGTTTTTGCCGCAATTCCTTAATCGAGTCTTGTTGTTACTTATCTTATGCACTTGGAGAGTTCAGTCGACTAACTGGTTTTTGAGACTGACACCGAAATTGGTTCAGTTATACTGGATTTTCTTTTCCCTGAATAACGTCAAACATATTGGATTTTCTCTTGGACTGAATAAAGAATTTAGGCCAAAGGCAAAGCACTGGGACCAACGAGGTCATTCAGCGCTGAAACGAAAACTGACAGTAAAAGTTTGAAAGGTGTAACAGGAGGAAAACCTCGCAGTTGCACTATGAATCAATCGTCAGGAGAGGGTGGAAAGTAAGATGGAAGAAAGAATATGAAAGTAGGTACAGTAAAAGGAACGGAAGTGGTTGCAGCTAGGTGCCGAAGGCACGCTGCGAAGAACCTTAACTAGTAATGCGTACAGTGCACCGCATGAGGTGCACTGTTGGTACTAACCCCCTACGGGGTGGATTTTCTCTTGTGCAACAGTCAGCTATATGGGACAGCATACCCTCCACTTAATTTCGGTTCCTTAACCTCTCTCTCTCTCTCTCTCTCTCTCTCTCTCTCTCTCTCTCTCTCTCTCTATTGACAAATTAACCTCACCGCAAAGCCAATCAGCTTTTACTCCCATCCTTAATGCCTCTCCACTCTTGACAAAGCAATTGTAGATTTCATCCCCAATTAAATGAGCAAACTTCAGCTGCTAAATACAGCACTCCCCTCAGGCCAACTGAATATCATAACGGGTTAAATAATATGAAAGGTATTTCAAAGCTGTAGGGAAATCACCCTTTCTATAATGATTCCACTACAGTGAAACACTTTCAACATATCACAGCACTAACAGACGCAGACACGCACTCATGTACACGTGGCCGGATAATTGACGATGAAACGGTCTACAATATTTCTCAACAGCAATTAGCAATTGCATGTTACAGTAAAGACAGGGAGAGCTAACCGTCGAAAGCATCGGATTGTTGTTGTTATTTTATTATTATTATTATTATTATTATTATTATTATTATTATTATTATTATTATTATTATTATTATTCAGAAGATGAAACCTATTCATATGGAACATGCCCACAGGGGCCACTGACTTGGAATCAAGCTTCCCACAGGGGCCATTGACTTGGAATTCAAGCTTCCAAGGAATATGGTGTTCATTAAGAAGTAAGAGGAGGTAAAGGGAAATACAGAAAGAAGAGCTCTCACTTATCAAAAAAGAAAAAAGTAGATAAAGCTGCACTAAAATGCAAGGAGAATATTAGTGTAATAATGCATTGCATCTTCGCTTGAACTTCTGAAGTTCCAACTGCACGACACAGAAGCACTGGTTAAATTGGCTCTAGAGTATATATAGCAAAAGCCTCATACAAATTAGAAATTGCTCTATTCATTATAAGAATGGCTGCTAATACATTAACAGATCCCGCGATTAGAGGTGACTCGGCTATATACCTCCAAACAGAATTCTGACAGAGAGACAGACTTTCCAGAACTCATACATACAGAACAGCACTAAGCTTCACCTACACAAATTCAGAGCACTGTTGACACCTGCATTACTAGTTTCTGATAAAAATTTGCTTGACTAAGAAAAAAAAAAGGAAAAAAGCTGGGTAGGCAGGGGAAAAAGAGGTATAGAAGAACAGGTAGAAAAAATAACGTATCTGAAGGGACACCACTACATATAAGGGAAGCATCCGCTGCAGAGCTATTTGAAACAAATCAGCGAATATTGGCGATGACTATAAAAATTAAAAAAAGGCATAAATTAGAAAATAGGCTAAGAAATCTTGCAAGCGCCTCAAGAAACAATTGAGAAATACATTCAAGACTTTCAGTTTGTAACCTTCCAAAATCTGAGTTTTCTGCAGAGTAAAGTAGCAAATTACAGACGGCTTTCTAGGGATGATTGTAATAATACAGTAGAACTCACCAAATTTTTGGTTAAAAGAGGAGATAGGGATACATAAAGTAAAATCTTTCCATTTTTCTAAAGAAATTATCGGCTTTAAGAAGTTTAGAACAGTTCTATGTGCATTCAGAGGAAGAAAAAATGTACATAAGCATGATTAAACTATGGCTAAATAGAGACTTTTGAATGGAAGAAATTAAAATTTCTGTAAACAGACTTATCCAACGCAAAGTTGTGCAAATAAAAAAACTGCTAACAGATTTAATACAGCTTTATCAACTGATGCTATCCAGATGTCTTCCCTTATTGCTTTAAATAAAAAAAAACATAAAGAAGGAAACGAGTCGAGATGACAGCACTATATTTCAAGAGAAGTAACCACCAAAAATATTACAGTAAAGTTTTTTGTTTCATATATTGAATGACAACAATGATATAAGCGAACCTAAGCTATAAAGAAGGCATAAATTATTGACTACCTATATTTTCTTGTTGTAACTTTTCTTTCAGTCACTACTGGCATCTTAGCTGTGCTACTAATGACA
>NC_089791.1:46454882-46557382 GCF_040412425.1 Macrobrachium rosenbergii
ATTATACATACATACAGATATAGATATAGATATTTAGCCACAAATATATCATATCAGATTTACAAATAGGAATTAGTGAATTCGACAGTAAATGATAACAATGGATTAACATCTGTGAAAATAAAATGTCACACGTGTATAAATGAAAACATTTAATATATATCTATCTATCTATCTATCTATATATATATATATATATATATATATATATATATATATATATATATATATAATATATATATATAGATCAGTAATCCTGACAAAACAAGAAAAAAAAAAAGGTGTATCATAATTTCAGTTGAGCCACTGTGTTTTTTTGTTTCTTTGCTAACACTTCATTACAAGACACACAAATCATCCTTTGCTAATGAAGCAATTCATTAATAGTATATTTTATTCCTTTATATATGGTAAAATTTTTATATAAAGTACACTAAAATCATTTCATCATTACAAACTTTATTAAGGGTATATATCACCCCTGTACATACGACCAGCAATTAATTCCAGTACTATACGACATCTTCCATTAGCTTTTATTGTTATATCAAGTTACTGTTTGTAATATCCATCGTCTTTTCTTTATTTATAGCTCTTGTTTATATCATTTCTCAAGTATTCCTACAAAATTAATCTGTTCGCTTGATACTTTATTAGTCCTTCGTATATTTTGTTTTATTTATTCTTCGTATATTAACATATCAATGATTTCTTACGGTACTGCTCTTTTATTTTTATCTTTGCGTATTGTTATATGCAAATCTCTTCTTTGGGTTTTGGTAGCCTGAGAACTGTGCATTCATCAGTGCGTCTGTCTGTCTGCAAGCAATCTCCATATCATATGGAGGGACTTCATTGAAATTTTGCTTTGGAGGTAAGGGGATGGGAGGGGGTAGGAATCGGGGACCAAGGAAGCTTTTTAGTTTTTTCATATTATTATTATTATTATTATTATTATTATTATTATTATTATTATTATTATTATTATTTCAGTAGATGAAACCTATTCACATGGAACAAGGACGCAGGAGCCACTGACTTGAAATTCAAGCTTCCAAAGAATGATAAGGATCAGTTGTAATGTGATTTAAAAATAAATTCCATTCACGTTCACGAAAGTGTGCTTACTTTGAGTGGTTGCAAATGCTTTCTACGGCTCTAGACACTCAGAATGTTAATCTGAATATATGGGTATTTATAAAGTCTTACTTTACATTTCTATCTGTTGTCAGAATAATTTTGCTTTCAAACCCCCATCTGGCTAGACCTCCTCCACGTTTGATATATATTAATCATTACTCTGAAAATAAAAATGATGAAAATTACGGAATTCCGTAATAGAACGATCATAATGAAAGAGTGCACGAAACAAAATCTAATAACAGTACAGGAAAAATACATAAAATAATGACAACTGCTAAAAAAAATAAAACCAAGAATCTTGCGGAACTGCGACAGAGAATCGCGTAAAAGGCAGATGGCGTGGTGAAATCCCTAAAGTTATCACTTGAAGTATCCGAGGGACAACTGTAAACTTTATAACGACACTTATGACAATTCGTAATGCTCCTCTCTGGCGAAGATGACACCTTCAGATTTCAGTTAACGCTTAAAATGTCTGTGGTCTTCCTGTCAAGCAAAAATACAACTTATAGAGGATTTCTTACCACTTGATGTATCGAAGGAAAACCGACTAATTTTCCACGAAAATTTTCATTTCATAATATATTTCCATTGCGTAAAAACCCGAATTAAGTTATTGGGACATTTTAGCGCAAGATACGTGACGGTATAATGTATGTATCTGCTGCACTAGCGGATCAAGGGGAGGTGGGCGGGCACCTGGGCACGTGCCCCCCCTTTGAAAAATAACAAATTAAAAACTATTGAAGAATTAGATAACATGAAGGAGAAATATAAAAATGGGAAAAAATAATAAATCTATTATAGAAATATATATATATATATATATATATATATATATATATATATATATATATATATATACACATATATATATATATTATGTATATATATTATATAAATTGTATATATATATTAGTGATCTGCTGGAACAGAAAACGAACATTTTGGTAAAATCTGCAGTTAAAAGAACGACAGTAAGGTAAATTCAATAGTTTTCGCATCACCAAAACTCCCTTTACTACTTTGTCGAAATGTTCTCATCAACAATTTTATACAAAGTTGGGCGTTTCCTCAGAAATTGAAACAAGAAACAAAATATTCATCAAACCTAAAGTGTAACATCATATTAAAACAATAAACAGAAACAGAAAGCATGTATAATATGGTTCGCTAAAAAAAAAAAAAAGTATCCTATGAGTCAGGCTCCGTATGACTTAAGAGAAGCGTGGCTGGTAAGTGTTTGAGGCTTTACACAAACTTCTTTTCCTGAAATTGATGGCTCGGTTTTGAAGTGAATAAGGACAGAATATAACAGAATATAGAATTTAGGCCAAAGGCCAAGCGCTGGGACCTATGAAGTCATTCAGCGCTGAAAAGGAAATTTACGGTAAAAAAGTTTGAAAGTTGTAACAGGAGGAAAACCTCGCAGTTGCACAATGAAACCATATAATTGTTAGGAGAGGGTGGAAAGTAAGAGGGAAGAAAGAGAATATGAACAGAGGTACAGTAAAATGAATGAAAGGGGTGGCAGCAAAGAACCTCAAGTAATACCTACAGTACACCGCATGAGGTGCACTGACGGCGTTATCGCCCTACGGTGAATAAGAGACCTGGTGTGAACGCCTGGACGCCTGCAGCCAACCGAAACGTCCCTGTACAGTTCTGCTCTCTTAGGACTATATAGACAGGCTCTCCACAAAGCATTTTCCTTAACTTTTAAAATGGATGTGTCCCGTGGCATCTCCTAAGTCTCCGTTTTTAAAGACTGTGGCCTGTTAGTATCTCGAGAAGAAAAGCCAGGCTCGGTCTCTTAAATAGTATTTGCATTACACATATAATATATTTACTTGTTAACCGGCTCCCAGTTAACAACAAACACAACATCGATGATAATAATAATAATAATAATAATAATAATAATAATAATAATAATAATAATTGCAACAGGATTAAACGAGTGCTTCCGTAGGCAGGATAAAGTTGCCAAATTTTTATATTCCGTAATCTAGCCTTTTCAACAGATAAAAATACGTAAATTATTTTTTTTTATATTCAGCGGTTTAGTACCTACACTCTGCTTATTCATTTGTATGGAGAAGAGGAAAAAACTAACCAATGCTGGCGAATCAGTTTTTTTTATGATAGCCATGTGCATGAAATGTTTATATTTAAATGAGTTCTTTATATAAATGGATACATTTCTATTGACATCTAGCAAATGCCAAACGTAATTTATGAAACAATAAGACCAACAACCAACCTAAAAAAAAGCTGGCGACATAAAGTATTCGTTTAGTTTAACATGTATGTATATACTGCATGTATATATATATATATATATATATATATATATATATATATATATATATATATATATATGTGTGTGATACAATTAACGGATCGTTTAAGTTTAAAAGTATGCCTGTTTCCAATGGGGATGATGGATAATTTCCTAAAGCGATGTAGCGTTTTATTTTCACTAAGTATTTACAACTATTTACCCAGGCAATTAACAGCAACCTGCTTTGAGACAATCTAAGCGGAAATAGCAATATCATTGTAACCCATTATGGTTTTACAGGAGGTCACGGCCGTGCAAGTGTGAGTCACGAAGGGTTAATTTTACATTGTCACTTGAAATATCTTCACTCCAGTCACAAGTGTAAAAATATATATATATATATATATATATATATATATATATATATATATATATATATATATATATATATATATATATATATATATGTGTGTGTGTGTGTGTGTGTGTGTGTGTGTATGTAACTATAATATACAGTGCCTTCTTAACTTCTCAGATTCTTCGCTTTTTTTTGATACGCGTGTCACTACACAAAGCGTATCAAAAAAAACCGTGAAATTCGAGAAATTAGAAGAAGCATTGTGGCTATTACAATTACGTATGTATCTGGTAAAGGTGACCAGTAGATTCTACATATATATATGTGTGTGTGTGTGTATGTAATATACACACACACACCTATATATAATATATATATATATATATATATATATATATATATATATATATATTTATATATATACATATATATATATAGATATATAATATAATATATATATATATATATATATATATATATATATATATAATATATATATATATATATATATATATATATATATATATATATATATATATAATATAATAAATATATATATATATATATATATATATATATATATATATATAATATATAATATGCACATGAAATACTTTGAAAAAGCACGCAGCACTAAAAGAATCGAGTTATCTGCCATAACAGTACTGAATGTGATTCATGCAACTGAACTCCATATATACACGGTACTATGCATCGAGTTCTGTTCCACTGTATGGAAAGGTCGTCCTATAACATTCTTACTTATAGAGTTAAAGGGAAGTTTCCCTTCTAAACAATGACCCAAATCTTCCCCTCTTTTTGTTCGACGGTCCATAGGTCCGCCTTTGACTTCTTTCAAGCTATCACTAAAACCACTTATGGAGTTATGGGCTGCAGTCAGTCTCGGGACCGTCCTAACCCATACCAGCCAACCATTCAGGGTTATTTCAGCCCTGTCTTAACGTCTCTATAACCTGGCCATGTCACAAGATGGGCTTTACTCATGAAGCTTCTTGGTTTAAATTAACAATAATAATTAAATCATGTGAACTGTTAACTGCTTCGTGCCAGAAATAACTTGCCTACAGAATTACCAGAACTACTTTTTTCCCGTTTCATAACACCTAAGCTAAATAGCAGGTCAGTGTTATTAAGAGTATAAAATTTACATTTCACCAAATATCTAAAACAAATAAAGCAGCTACAAATTTAAAATAAAAATGTCAACCACACATCATGAACATATAACCTTACTTTTCATACTGTAAGGCTAGGTATACACGATCAGGTTTACCTGTCAGTTCTTCTGTCAGTTCATCGAATCTGCCATTAGAACTTGCGTGGAGACGACAGTTTATGGGGGGAGTCAGTCCATTCACGAGAAAGGATGAACTCACGGAATTACCTAAAGTTCTTCCGACCGACTGACAGTTGATTGCATGTGTGGACTCAAGGGCAAGCAACAATTTTGTGACTGCTGGATTCCGCCCGGGAGAGATCTCAGCCTCTCTAACCAGAATATGAATATACTATGTATTAGCTTAATCCAATTAATTGCTAGGCCCCGCAGCGGTATTTATAGGCCGTTTTGAGTCCAAATCATATAATAAAAATTTTTAAAAATATTTCCATGTGATACAGACAATTTGGTATGGGCCTAAGCACGTGTCCTGCCTTTTAATGGAAGGTGTCACGGTCCATTTCATAAATAATAACTAAACCAACCCCAAGGTTCTAATTTAATCTCATTCAAGAATATTGTATAACAGACAACGCTCTTTAATGAACAATATATTCATACCATACTTTTACGGCTTTTTGTTTCTATCTTATAATAAGTGAATTACCGTAGCAGCTAGTCTATATCTCTAACTCATTAGCCAGGGGAGTTTCCATCGCTGCGATATGTTATTGCCCCGATGAAGACAAGGCGAGAAATGAGGATGGTAACCTCAATTTGACGATCCGACTGACAGTTCTACGCTTTTCGTGTGGACGCTCATTTAACGGTGGCAGGTGAACTGACAGATAAATCTGAACGACCGTGAACAGCCGGTCTAACGGTGGCGTACAGGTCTAAGCATTCTCCAGTCGGTCTTCACTAAAACTGAACAGCAACAATTTTACAGTATGCTCATAACCAATTCAAACAGTGAATGCACTTGTTCAAATAACTTTATAAACTGATCAACAACACACTTATAACCATACATCATATTCTAGGTGACATACAGCCAGGTATGCACAACACAAGCCTACGCTTTCGCAACCCTGGTTTAATTAGACACACCTTCGTATCAAGTTATATACCTTCATTTCAAATACAGTGCTAGAGTCAAAACACTGGAAAATTTCGCTTGTTCGTAGCATACTACAGATAAAAGGAACAGAAAATAGGTTATGCTCGGACTAAAATTTGCTGCTGACGGTTGCCCAACAAAACAGCCAAAGCCCAATTGATCATAGTCACCAGGCCTACACCATACAAAGCTTAGGCCTAAACGTTCAAAATCTCCATGACAAATCAACAGAATACAAGCGAACAGGCCTCCCTTTTTAAAGATGTCTCATTGTCATAGGCCTATGGGGTTTGTTATGACCTCACACTTTGGTGTGTGTTACACGATATGACCAAAAAATAAATAAATAAATATTGGCTACGTTGCAACTCGTTGGACTTACTGGAACGGGGAAGCGTCATGAATCACCTGCATATTTCTCGCCTTCACCACCGAATGAAACCGAATTGACACGCTCGTTGTGATCTTGTAATATCACGTCACTGTTTAAAAAAACTACCGAAGGGCAAAATGGCGTTGTAGCGACTTGGGAAACACTTAAAACGGAAGCAGGTTAAATGGACAGCTTTTAAGCCTTCGCATCAACCACTGGATGTGAGTAAACAAATAGTAACAAGCGACTGTTCAGTATTCTCTATAACTTTAATAATTAATTGTAATCATCAAAATTAGAGGTTAATTAAAATATAATCAATATTAAATTATTCATTATAATGCTTTGCTTACGTAACTACATTTATTTTCTTGAATTATTTTGTCTTTAGTAGAGAGTTTGATTTGACGACGACCTAAGTGCTTAGAAATGAAGGGAAATGACTCTTGACATCAAACATGATGTAAAATCTGTGAAATAGTCATATCTCATAACAAACAGAATGTTGCACTGAATAAACATAGAGTCTGCATGACCCCTTTGGGCACGAAAACCATATCACATCATGGTTACCCTAGTCTTCGCTGAATTATAGGGAAAAAATTGCATCAATGACTAGAGTATAGATACGCTCAAACCATAAGTATCTGAAACTTATTTCATGTCATTTACAATCACAGTGACAGATGATTTAGTAGCTTATTCTGTGTTACCCTGTACAAATAGAAAAGGCATATATATATATATATATATATATATATATATATATATATATATATATATATATATATATATATATATATATATATGGCATGTGAGGTATATATATAACTTTATGAAATCATACTCGGCTATACGGACAGGAAATTCGACAATAATATAAAATGTTTTGGGAAGTATTTTGTTCAAGACATATGTTACAGTCGATTTTTTTATAGCAATATTAGATGAGAAAATTACCTATCAATGTTTTTTTCCGGCTAACTAAATTAGGTCAAACTCTTCATTTTATCTTGGCTTTAATGGTAGTAAAGGAAAATATCTCTATGGTATGAATTTAGAATTTCAGCGTATAGTCCTATGAAGAATTTATTTTCTCTATAGTCAGCCCTATAATTTCAAAGAAACTGAACTCACACAGTTAGTAAAGAAAATGTGTAATTTTAATATGAAGAACTTTAAGCAAACGAAAAAATATAATTCCTAGAAACATTAAATTCATTAACACAATAACACTAATCTGTGTGTGTATATATATATATATATATATATATATATATATATATATATATATATATATATATATATATATATATATATATATATATATATATATATACATACATATACTATAAGTATGTATAAGTATGCATACGGCCTGGGAAGCGACGGAAGCGATTTAGGACCGTTTTCCCTAAAATCCTAAACTGCACTATAGCTTTGGTGAAATTCTAAGATGGTAGCAGCATCTGGAATCAATCACTCACCCACCATCTTCTTAAAAACTTGACTTCTCTGATACCTTTCCATCCACTCATTTCTGAGCCGTCTTTATTTCGTTTCAAATATATACAGGAAATAGAATATATTTGGCGTTTGTTCCCAAAGCTGTTGCGACGCCAGTCTTGTAGAAGTTTCTACATAGTCATCCCTTTTACACCAGATATTTCTGTCTTCAGTTCTCAGACTGCTATCCACCCCAGTGATTAGATAGAAGCTCTGCTTCTATATGATCATTAAATCATCTACAGTCTACTGCATAGCATTCTCCTTTGACCATTCACTTCCCATCATTATTCGGTAACGAATACTTCCAAATACATACCTTCCTTGTCATTTCCTCTCGTTGTATAAGAAGGAATCAAAGATTTCTACAGGCCCTGTTTTGTACCTTTTGAATTTCTTGATCAAGTACACAAAGCCAGAATATTTTTACTTTCCTACTTCATCTACGATAATTATTGTATAGTGCAGAAATTATCAGGTCAAGCCCATTACATTTGAATTGTCTTTCAAACACAGAGAACACGTTTAAATCTGCGCTTATTAACACTTAAGCCTAAGGATAAACAATGAATACTCTAACCTATAATACAAATGAATACAACCTAATTAAATGGATAGAGAAATTCTCTATAGGGACTTGAAAATTATATAATTATCGTACATAAACTTACACATTTGAAATCAAATATTAACAAGTTTAAGCAATCACGAAAGGAGGGTGGACACAAGTGCTTTCAAAAGGATAGAATAATAATTTTCAACGTTACATATGACAGTTCATATCGTCCGAAAAATCATAAAAAATATTTTTTTTTTTACTAGAAACTAAATTATCTAGGTTAACGCCGTGCTTGGACTCTCTTATCAGACACGTAACAATAAAATTGGTTTTTAGTCTAGCCTTGGTCACAATGAAAGATTTTCGCCTTTTTGAAGGAATCTGAATAAGAATGCTTAATCTCAAGGTTGTTCTTATATAATCAGTTCTTATATAATCAGTGTTCTTGATTAGCTTTTTAAGTTTATTCACTTTTATTGATAAGGATATCGGGCAACAGAATCAGTGTACGCCGAGAGTCAATGTAAGAGTATCCTCATCCTAACTGCCAAAGCCTGATCAGCTTGGCAGTTAGTAGGGAAGGCTGTCTGTTAGGCCAATCTGTGGGGCTGGGAAAAGGGGATCCTCCTTCTAACAGCGGAATAATGTTCATCCTGGCTGTTAGTCGAGGGGGCTTTCTGCTAGGCCATTAGTACTTTCTTCCTCTTGTTTTTGTCTCCGGGCCTAAAGTCTTCGAAGAGAGCCTCCTCCTGTTGTCTCTTCTTCTCCTCCTCCATCACAGTGGCCTGCACCATAGCGTCCACGTCCTCTGCGTTGTACATGCTCCCCTGCGGAGTACGGAAGTTAATTTAGTAGCTCCTCAGACACTAACTTTACAATGGTGTCATATTCAATAAGAAAGTTTTTGCTAGAAAGTATTTATGTTTTTATCAGGCATTAGACTTTTATTCAGTTGTTAGATTACCGCAAGGCATTATACACACACACACACACACACACACACACACACACACATATATATATATATATATATATATATATATATATATATATATATATATATATATATATAATTAATATATATATATACATAACTTGGATACTTGAAGATGCTAGTGAAGGGAAACCTTGACCATTGTACTCTGGTGGTTTCAAGCTTCATAAGAAATTGTAGTAAAATTCACTAGCACTAAATGACAATGAGCCAAAAATTATTTACTTAATTATTCATTCATTCGCCTATCTATCTATCTATCTATTTATTTCCTATTTAACAGTGTTCAAAATAACCATATAGCTATATACATATTCACCTCTTCTACGAATTACGCTGACTTGACGCCAAGCCAAGTGAAATGTTTTAAAGCCTACTATAAACAGTTTTCTTTTCCTTATGAGAGAGAGAGAGGAGAGAGAGAGAGAGAAGAGAGAGAGAGAGAGAGTAGCTATGTAATAATTCATTTTTTAGTATAACTCGCTGAATTATTTGTAACAATCCAAATTCAAATCTGAGCTTCAACAGAGAGAGAGAGAGAGAGAGAGAGAGAGAGAGAGAGAGAGAGAGGAGAGAGCACATTTGACCATGCATTGTGTTGAAAGGGCTAAATGGAACCCACCGCATTACCGAGGAAAACAGGCTTCCTTCAGAAGATTCCGAGACCTGCTATTTTGCAGATTTTTAGACTAAAGAAACAAAGTATAAACTAGAACTTAATCAGAACCTTAACTAACCCACAGTTTGGTTATCGTTATAGTAATGGCAAGGAACAACTCTTACAGCTTCAGGAGATTACATCAGTCTAGATGTGCTTCAGCGTCAATGTATCAATACTTAGATCATCGGGATGTTTTATTGGTTTAGGCATGATTGTAAGATAAGTGCGTAGTTGCGAAGAACAACTTATTATACATCAACAGGATGTTGCATCGTTGTCGGGGTGTCATTGCCATAAACAAAATGTATCCTGAGGATACTGCAACATCAGGAAGAACAGTGAACATCCTCAGGTATGTGGTACCGGTCAAGGGTGAGTTTATGTGGTTAGGACTAACGGTATAAATATGTTGCCAGCGTATCTGACCGGCTATGAGGGCCGTTACAGCAGTGTTGTCTCGTCACTAAGCGGAGTATCGATCATCCTTGGAAAACATTACAAGCACTCGTTGGTTGCTCAGGATCATTGGTACAAATTTTGTCGTGTGAAGTATATGCTAACAACCCTGGCAAACACGCATGTAAAGGCGCGTATATCGTTTTTGTATAAACTGTATACTGTATACTATATATATATATATATATATATATATATATATATATATATATATATATATATGTATATATATATATATACAGTTCTTCGCTGGACTGGTCGATATCGTTCTCGGCTAGCACTCTGCAGGGCCGGCGTTCGAATCTCCGGCCGGCCAGTGAAGAATTAAAGGAATATATTTCTGGTGATAGAAATTCATTTCTCGCTATAATGTGTTTCGGATCCCTACAATAAGCTGCAGGTCCGTTGCTAGGTAACCAATTGGTTCTTAGCCACGTAAAATAAATCTAATCCTTCAGGCCATCCCTAGAGAGCTGTTAATCAGCTTAGTGGTCTGGTTAAAACTAAAATATACTTTCTTTATATATATATATATATATATATATATATATATATATATATATATGTATATGTATAACATATATAAGCCTATATATACTGTATATATATACGTGTGTGTGTTGTACTTCCGTTTCTTTGCCCTTCTCGGTGCCAAAGTGTTAAAACATCGTTGTAGAGTGACACTAACCTTAGACGTGATGCAAAGAAGGGTACCATATAAGGCCATGATCCCTCCAATGGCGATGAAACTGGCTCCCACTGCCAATCCTACGTCCGTCATGGCGACAAGCTGGATGGGTGACCTCGAATTATCCGACGATTTATCCTGTGAGCAAAAAGTTATTATGAATAAAAGGATACCTTTGTTTACATAAACAAAACGGGAAAATAAATCACTCCGTGTCAAGTGAAATAAATTAAATTTACTTAGTGAAGCATAACGCGCAAGTCAGTGAGTAAAAAGTTAAATAAACAAATTAAAGAGTAAACAAGAAACATGTGAGTAATTTAAAAAAAAAAAAAAACTCAACAGGAATGTAAGCATTCGCTCAACAAATGAGTCAAGTTGTGAACACAGGGAAAACGATAATCGATTTTTTTAATTTGTTTCTTATTTCCCTTTGCTTTTAGCTATTCTAAATGTCTTTAACCTCTTCCGCGTTATCACATTCTCTAACAGGTTAAGAAGCAGGTTGGCTATGGTGTACGGAAAGAGTAAAATGCTACAAAGTGGGGGTAGCTAGGGGTCGAAAGGACACTACAAACACCCTTTTGCACCAGATATTTCTCCCTACAGTTCTACAGTGCAAGGCATGATGGCAGATTTCTTTCGCAACCGGAATAATTTATGTTCGTGAAGTTTCTGAATTTGTAATACAAGACAGTTTTTTCCGAATGCAAGAGTTTCTGATATCAAAGACTGAGTGGGGGGGTGTATGTGTGTGTGTGTGTATTATTCCTCCTGCGTTGTTTTACTCTTTGATAAACGGAAATTAAGCAACGATATTTAACACTTGATCCTTCGCTAGGTCTACTAGTTTATTTCATTTCATAAAATTGCTTCGAGAGAAGGCAGTGCCTACCACATTCTGCCACAATGATACAACACGAGAGAAACATTAACTAGCTCATTAATTTCAAATTTCATTTGAATTTCACAATGAAAATATGATATTTTTCAAACTACTCGAGAAAATAGACGAAAATTTCACTAACTTGCAGTCAGGTGATATACCGAAGGCACCGGAAACTGGAACACTGGGACTACTGATTGGTGGTGTTAATACACACGCGAGTCATTTGTTTTGATCGTGTCACCGCAGTGACTAGATCGCTGCCAGATACCTCTAGCATGTTGTTTTTAGAGAGATTTAAATCTTGCATTGTTTTACATACTCCACGCGAATTTCGAGTCAACAAGTGTTTTAAAGCATATGGTTGAACAAAGAAGGACAGAAAAGCTTTCGTAGAATAAAAGAGAAAAAAGACTAAAAAGGAGATGAACAAGAAAAAAAATTGACCTTTAGCATATCGAATGTACGAATTCAGCAGTCGCTAGGTTATATGCATAAACACTCGCTCTGTGATTGTTGGAATGTTCAACGCTTTGCCAAGCACGTAAGTGATATAAATGAATTCGACTTGCATGTTCATTTGTAACACATAATTACACCTCACACCCACACACACACACACACACACACACACACACACACACACACACACACACATATATATATATATATATATATATATATATTAGAAAACATTAAACTTACGATTCTTGATACATGTAGCCCTCAGAACACAACATTCGGTTGCGTGCGACTGTTGCGCTGAATCAGATGATGAAATAAAAGGCTGGATAATGAAATAATTAGATAAATAAATCAGTATGAATAGCCGCAGTTTTTGAGCAACGCAGTCAGAAGAGCGACTCATGTCTGCGACTTGGCCGTTCGATTCATAGCTTCTACTGCCTGGCTTTGGCATTTTTTCCTGACTCTTATCACCTTCCGCACTCTCTCATCCGCTGTCTCTCGAACCTTGTTTAGATAAAGGTACCAGGTTGCCTAAATCGTCGGCTTTTGTGTCCATACAAAATGCTATGGCCCATTTAGTCTCACCGCTGAAAAATGTTTAGCTCTAAATAGATATTTCTCTCGGATGGCACATACCGGAGTCAGTGGCCACCTGAGTGAAAATGATGTGCAGTATGAACGTAAAGAGCGGGGTAGACCCACCTGATCATTTCACGGGAACCACCCACACCCCCACTTGTGATAAGGAAATTTGCTTTGTCGACTTTCAAAGATTTGTCTGTTATACCCTGTTAGTTCACTCTATGGCATCATTGTTACCAAATGCTGCTCAGACCAAACTCCTAAGAACTGTTTCCAGTTTCTAACAATAATTTTTTAGGATGCGATTGCTGTCTCATGACCCCGAAAATGGCTATTATTGTTATTATTATTATTATTATTATTATTATTATTATTATTATTATTATTATTATTATTATTATTAATAACAACAATAAATCATTGAAGGAAGCATATATCTAAAGTAAGTATATATATATATATATATATATATATATATATATATATATATATATATATATATATATATATGTATATATATACACACATGTGTGTGTTAATAAGTGTGTATATGTATATATATGTGTGTGTGTGTGTAGACGCACGCCCACACACACATACAGTACATACATACAGTATATATATATGTATATATGTGTGTATGTATATATATATATATATATATATATATATATATATAGAGAGAGAGAGAGAGAGAGAGAGAGAGAGAGAGAGAGAAATACCCACATTAAATACAACCCATAAGTTGAAAGAGCTGAAACTTTGTAGTATTCGGGCATACACCATTCACAGTCAATGAGAGCCAAGATATTTTCCTTGCTCTGAGATGTTTGGCCCCAGAGGGATAGATTCAGATATTACTAGAATTTGAGGATGAAATTAAACAGATCAAAAGTATCATAATGATTTATTTGCCTTAAAAAAACATAACTGCGTCTTAATCGTAAAAGTACATTGTGAGTACAACAAAAAACAATGAATCGTTTGTAATGTGAAATGCAAAACTAGAATGATTTTCAGCATTATTTTCATCATAGAAGCGCTGCCTGACTACTACTACTAAGCAATATTGCAGATGGAAGACTTCTATTATTTTTTGTAAAGTGGGAAATGTTCATGATAAGATTATGGTAAATACACATAAACAAGTGAAACCATTTCATTTACGTTTGTCAACATTTTATGCGATGAATGTTCAACAGGAAATTTGTATTGTTTAGATAACCACTGCCTAATTAAGGTATTAGAATTAAGGGAAACAAATTACAAAAGAAGGGTTGAATATATGTACATTCATGAATAATTACTTAAAGCAAAATTAGTATCAGTTTGTCCTTTCTTTCATCCCATTATCCTGTAATTTACACTTGTCCAAAAAATAAAAATCGCCACTCTAGACAAGACACAAAATACCTTGGCCTAAAGGAAGGCATTCAAGTATACAAATATGAAGAAAAACTACAATAGTTTTCATTATTATTTACAATGAGGTACCACCTAAATAGTGCACATAGGAACTAAAGTATGCTTTAATGTTGCATCTAAGAGCAAGTTTTGTCTGTAAATAGCAAGGGAAAACAAGCACGTGAAATAATAAAAGTCCTGATTTCAAAACATCCATTTACATCCAGGTAGTAATCGAGTCCAGGGTCGTGAATGACACAGCTTAATCAAACGTGCATAGCTCCTTCTCAGAACCCCTCTGACTTTCAGTGGCGTTTAAGTTCGCATTACTTGTTTACAAGCACACATGCTGTTATACATATGTTTAATTACATGCATATTGTACATGAAAATAAGAGCTGTTTCCCAAAAGCTTTCTTAAATCATTTACACACACAACTGACTTGATCACTCTCTTGGCAAAGACTGGAAAGAACTTGCTCTTGAAGACGAAGCAGATGTGCCACTGAGGCTGTCAGTATTCTCGTCTAATTGTTGTGAAATGTGTAACACAGTTTCAGCAGCTGGGGAAGAGGATGTGTACTTAGACTTCACAGAAGGTTCAGCTAACTGCTGATCAGGCGGAAGTTTCAACTTGGACAGTGCAGAGGCATCTGCAGTCTCTGAAGAAACAGATGGCCTACTGGAGGAGGGCAAGGTGGATAAGGCTGATGAGTAGCTCAAAGACTGATAGTCTCTGATAGTTATTCCAGGTGGTCTGCCTGGATGGGTGCAGTTAGAGGACCTTCTGCTGCTGCTATCTGAGGAGAAATCTCTTGACGTAATGCTTGATGCTGCTGATGAGGACCTTCTCAAGTCGTTTCTCTTTATTGAGGACGAATCTGCAGAGTGAAAGCTGCCGCCAGAAGCCGAGGAGGACCTCCTTGTTTGTCTAAAACTCAGATTATTTAAACGTCTGAGCGGTGCAGTTGGTTTGGAAGGTCGTCTGGATGGGTAGGTACTGGAAACGGAGAAACGACTGGAGGACTCTATGGAAGGCGGATTAGGAAAGTCACTCAAAGATGAGCTTTCCCCCTGCCCCTCTCTGGAACTATATTGACAAATGAGAAAATAAACACGTGAAAGTGATTAGGTGGAGAATTTTTTTTATAAAATTAGTCAGTATCCAATTTCGTTGAGCTTACATTTTGTAAACTCAACGAAATTGACTTACAAAATGCAAAACAAGACATTTCAGAGTGAAACACTGAAACATTTGACTTTAAAATGTTAAATTTCACTCAGAATGCTCAGGATATCGTTCATAATAATGGCCTGAAAAGAAAAATGTGTGACGACTGGATTTATGTCCGTCATAAATTTTGTTCAAAGTTGCTGATACTTTTTAAAAATTATTCATTGTCAAAATCAGATTTTCAAAAGGTTGTTATTTTCATGATGACTGAATAGCAGATTTAAGTAAAAACAAATCAAATATAAATCAGCTTCGGCCACAGTAACTGAAATGAACACAAATGATCTTGGAAGCTAAATAATTATACTTGATGTAAAAGTAATGAAACCAAGGGTGAAAATGTAAAACCATAGTCTGTTATGAGCATGGTAACACAAACGCTAAAACTAGTGTAGAAAAATAAGTTTTCTTTAATCAAAATTCCCTTAGTAACCTTAATTTAATCAATGTTAGCACAGATGTTTGTAGTATGGAGAAATCCCTGCTCTGAGAATGATTTTACAAGTTTCATTGATCAAATGACTGATTAATGAAACGGTGTCAAAGACCACAGTCGTTGCAACGATAAATTGCGTAAGCAAACCAATTGATGGAATTTTAACCAGTGTGTCAATTCTAAGACGTTGATGTTTTTATTGTCAAAAACTATTGTTGTGTGTTTGTGTATGCGTGACAGGAAGTTCTGTCAATTATGCAATTTTCCTTAATGAATTCTGTCTGCTATAGTCAAAACAGGATTTATCTCATCATCGAAATACAGTAAAAAAAAAAAGAAGACAAAAACCGGATTTAGTAGGCAGACTGCGAGTCCGTTGTCCTTGGCCAAGAAGACATCGAACAGAGTAAGGGTGTCAGTTGTTCGCGAACATTACCGAAAGCAATAGTGTTATCTGGGTGTGTGAAGTCGGTCGTAGGTTTCGGATCCTTGATTTTGTGATTATTGGTAAGTACTATTGTAGGATGTGAATTATTCGAGTATAGTCAATAATTAAGTGCAACTAGACAAAATACATAGTACTAGGAATATTTATATGTATGATAAATTCGTAGTGTCATGAAATGTCTGAGAAGGTATGCTTTTGAGGTGATTTGAGATGTACGGTTTCTAATAAGAACGTAACAATTTGCCCAAATAGACATCAAAGAAATTTTAGGGGTATAAAAGCTATTTCAGACTAGTTCTTCGCAGGTGTCTTTCTGGTAACTTGATGTATATATCATAGTAATCGGTAATAAAACCTTTTTTGTCTAGGGTATCACACTTATTAGTGTAGGGGACCATTGGACTTAAGGAAGGGATAAGTGGGTAGTGGCTTGTCTTAGGGTAACAAGGTCTAATAACTGGATATAAAGTCTGATTTACCATAAAATAGTTATAGTATACCAAGACTATTTTTATATATCTTCATAAGATTCAATTAGGGTACTGGCAGGTTTTAGTTATTAGGTTTCTTTATCAGTATAAAAACTGCTGTAAGGGCTGTAAGTATTGTACGACGTGGATATACTTAAGGTTCCTGGTCCTGTCTGGAATTAACACCCACCCCCACTTAACATGAACTTGAGCATCATTTGAAGGTGTTGGCCTTCTTTAGTTCGTTATTCCCATACAATCATTTCATGTATTTATTAAGTCTGGATAATCTACCTGGTATTGTGAAGATTAGGTATATTAGGCTACTTTTTTTTCCTGATAGCTTGCCACGGCCGACAAACAGCCTCAGGGAGGCCATTTCCTAACTTAA
This sequence comes from Macrobrachium rosenbergii, assembly GCF_040412425.1. Taxonomy (NCBI): domain Eukaryota; kingdom Metazoa; phylum Arthropoda; class Malacostraca; order Decapoda; family Palaemonidae; genus Macrobrachium; species Macrobrachium rosenbergii. Next base: position 46,472,524 of record NC_089791.1, read on the forward strand.
GGTTCCAAGTTCTACCTGGACCTTCAACCCACCACCTAACCTGAACTAGGGCACCATAAATGGGTGCTGGCATCATCCACTGGATTCAGAGGGCTTTAATTATTTACAGCTTTGGGTAAATCCTTGGTATAGTGAGTTATTCCTTCACTGGAAATGTCAAGGATTCAAGTTTAATTAAGACTGCCTACAGTCGCCAACCTACTTTAGCTGGTGTAATCGGTATAGGGAAGGGTTTTTCTGTAATTTCGGATAACGTTCTTTGTCGTCCTTCTACTATAGTATTGCCATTTGGTAATTGCTGTGCTCTTATTTAAAGTTTATGCTAATAAAATACCTTAAAAATCGTGCATCCAAAATTATCTTACAGGAACTGTGGTCATCATCAAAAGAGTTGGGTAGATAAGGCTTTTTTTTTTTTTTTAGCCAGAATTTCAAAGACTTGCTGGTCATGGTACTTGACACCTCAGTCCCCTCCAGACCCGAACTAGGGCACCGTAAGCAGGTGTTGGCACTGTCTACTAGTTAATGTGATGTAAGACAATTTTACTTGAGTCGTATTCTGGAAATCTGCCTAGTACAGTGCCTATTCCTTTGCTGGAGAATGTCAAGGGTTCAAGTGTAATTAAGACTCCTACAGTTAGCTTTTCATATCTGGTATAATTGTGTTAACCTATTTTGATGTTGAAGTCGCACTACTGTCGTATTGCTAGTGGGTATTTAGTTATTGCTTAGGTGTCTATACACGCAATAATAGTGCTGGTAATACAACAGAATTGGTCCTCGTGAAATCTTGTGTATTGCCTGGGGCTAAAAAATAACTCGTTATTCGTTTGGTGATTAAAATTAGCCTCTTAAAGGCTCGCTAACCCATTACACACACCTCTGTAAGTCACAGTAATGGTGGACCACAGTGGGAAACTGGCCTTATCGGCTAAGGAAATAGAAAAATTAGTGAAATACAGTTAAGTATCCAGACCTAACTACGTTTAACCTAGGTCACTAAGTCCTACATTAGTAAGGGTGGGTAGGGCTTACCTAACCCAGCTTGAGAGCCCTGGTCCTACCTTGACCCCAGAACCCTACACTTAACTGGACTAAGGCACCATCAGTTACAGACAAGACCTTGCGTACTTATGCTTATGTCCCTTTGTGCCACTTCTTAAAGTATCCTGACCCTATGTTTGTAATAGGTAATGCAATTGAAATTTCAGTTTCGTCATCAGACTTCATTTTCAGAACCTAACCAATATTAAGACATCGTATCTGTGTAAAAGTGGTCAAAATCACTCGAGAAGCAGATTTCAAATTAAGCTCCTAAGTTGGCTGATATCTTTCAGAACTTGCACATATTCAAACTTGTAAGAAGTGGAAAAGTTAATTTCTTTAACCTGAAATATGATTTTGGCCAAATTGAAGTCAAATGTAATAAAATATCCATCTTTCTATATAACTGTACAGAGTTGGATGTAACGATACCTAGCTTCCGAAAAAACAAAATTTTCAGGGTGTTCTTGTACCTAGAGCCTATGTTATAAGGCCGTTCTAGTAATTACTGGAACCACACAGCGATGGGTGATAACGGCTCAAATATATGATCACTAAATATACTAGACAGAGGTTTGGCAATAAGCTGGGTTTATGCTGAAGATGCAGTCAGCTTTGTAAGTTTTAGTGCTATATAGGACAAATCTTTCCTTAGCTACTAAAAGTCTGTTGTACGTACTAGCATAGTAATATAATCGAACTGATTTACGGATCAATTATATATTGAAATCTTGAGATATCGAATTTTCTAACTTCAATTAAAGTTTTGATTATAACTTCATAAATATCTAACACTGAAACATCCTTGGCAGGTAAAATGGACACTCGTAGTGAAGCAACATTAATTTTTGGAAGTAACCTTCAACTAGGTGCTATGATCCTGTGACAGGCCTGAAGAACTGTGCAAGTTGAACCTTGTTGATTTTTAAGTTTAATAATAGTCCTGTAAGAAGCAAGTTTATTTTTAAACAACCCCTCTCAAAAATGAAGTTTGTGAATTTGTGTCTAGGTATTAGAGTTCAGTGCAAATCTGACTTAAAATTGTCTAGGCACATCTGGCATTAAGAAGCTGGCCAAAAGGAACGTTTGAGTCTTTAGAACAGGCAGTTCAGGTAATTGAGTCGGGGGTAATTCTAAGTATTAGCTCCGCGCCTGTTTTTACCTTGGAAACTGGTTTTTTCTACACTTTTAGGGCTTCTGATACTGGCGGTGCATTTGTTTGTTATCGGCCAAATGGAATGGGCCCCTCCGGGGGTGGGGGGCGGTACCCCTACGTTAACAAGTTAATGCACTTGCCGGACGGGATATGAACCGTTCCAAACAGACGTGCCCGTGCTCTGTCTTGTGAAGATAGCGTATGGAAACCCCTTGTTGGGTGGACTTTAGGGGTTAATTACAGGTTAATTACATTCGACCCCCCAAAAATAACTTCAAATTGTAAATAAGCAACCAAAATACTATCAGAAACTGCCATTTCTCGCTAAATACCCGCCGTGTATCTATTGTTTAGATCTACCGAGTCGGGTACTGAAACTAATGAAGTCTTTTGACATTAATAACAAGGTAGAGAAATGGCTTGGTTAAGTATCTGCAATGTCGTCAGTTTCTCAGCATACTGAAGTACTGTAGCATAAACACAAGTGTTTGACTAAGTTTTGATCTGTAAGGCTATTTGCTAAACACAAAATCATGCAAGCACTGAACCTGAATGCTTTGGGGAGCGACTGGGTAATTAGGGTGCACAACAAGCTAAAGCAGATTTTAGAGAATGTATGAGAAATATGGCGTGATATGAAAATCCTAATATGCAAACTCGTGCCTGTGTACCTATGTCAAACCAAAGGAAAATTTTTAAAAGCCCAGGTTACATGGTCACCTCCCAACCCTAGGCGTTAGGGCCATGGCGCTCAATTTCATAAATCAGTCGATTAAATCATACGTGGCTTCAGGGACTACATACTAACATAGTGGCTCAGATACATTGTTTAGCAAAAACATGCTACTTGAATTGTTTGACTGGCACCATAGGTAAGAAATACTATTGAGGCCATCAAAATTTACGTTCGTGGATTTATCAGAAATTAATTATGGGTACTTGAAGTTTGCAAGTTTAAAAAATGCGAGTTTAATTTTAAGTCATTCACAGTAACTCATGAACTGAATATATTGAATACGGCAAATATTAAACTAAAGTAGTTTACGTTGGTAATAAAACTAGTTTAAAAGTATTTTTCAGTCTTGTGTTGGCCTGATCTTTAAACTGGGCTTGAATATAAATATGGTAGTATATATTTCTTGGGAAATAATGAAATGCACCAGCGTCTTTTTTGTTAAACTAAAATTATCTTCACTCAAATGAGGAACTGGTTACCGAAATTGAATGTGATAACTACTTATCAGTACCAGAGTATAAAGATAAATCCTAAACAACTGCAAGTGCTTGCTGTATGCTAGTATATTTTAAGATAAAAGGTAAATAAAAATCTTGAGTGGGTGTGGTAAGACAAAAATAGCCCTCAGTATTAGAGGCGGCTCGAGAGAAACCTTAAACTGTCGAGGGGCAGATTCTGGTGGTAGCCCTTGAAACACGGGCTACAGAAGGACGTGCTTGAAGAAAAGGGCTTTGCCAGTAAAGTCAGTCTCTAACAGGATGACCCGAAAGCTATCCGTACTATATGGAAGGACAGTTTTGCGGGATAAGGCTAATCTGCTCATAGGTCCACCCAGTCTGGCTCAACATCTTGGGCCAGTTAAATGTCCCGCTCTAGTCTCAAAGGTTTATGTGCTACATAATTGAGGATGGGTAAGACATTGCTGGGGACGAGTTAAGTGTGAAAATACGCATGAAATACTCACACAGATGGCCCAGGCTCCGATATAGTCTCCAGCGATATTCGTTGCTCATAGTATTGGTTTCTTCTCCTGGAGTTTAACGATGGCGACGACAACGTGAATGACCTCATTGACAGCCAGTCCTCCGTTGGACTGGCTAGTTGTCGAGAGAGCTCAAGTGCCCATTCGAAGTCAGAGTCCTAAGGAAAAATATGGTCCTTAGCGCGAGTGCAGGGTTTACATATTTCGTTTTTATTTATAATTGTAATCGAATAACTACTTATAATGAGTATTTTGAGTTTTAACTAATTGTAGTAAGCCCTTGAAGGGGGAAATTAGGTTTTCGATTTAACATTAGTGTATTGATGTTCACGCAATGTTTATTTTACATGGCAGATAAGATTTACAGTCGGTGTAGACTTCCAATTCGTATAACGGAATTTGTTCCTTGGCTTGAATTGTTCAAGTAGCACTCCTCGTAAGGGGTTAGTGCCGTCACTGCACCTCACATGGTGCACTGTAGGCATTACTTAAGATTCTTAGCAGCGTCCCCTCTGCCCCTAGATGCAACCCCTTTCATTCCTTTTACCGCACCTCCATTCATATTCTGTCTCTTCCATCTTATTATCTACCCTCTCTTAACACTTTTTTCATAGTGCAACTGCGAGGTTTTCCTCCCATTACACATTTAAAGCCTTTCTTCTCTTAATTTCCGTTTCAGTGCTGAATGACCTCATAGGGCCCAGTGCTTGGCCTTTAGCCTAAATTCTGTATTCCATTCCATTCAAGTAGCACTAGCTCCAAAAATTAAATCTGAGTAGTTAACCTTGACATAATGACGGCCTACTTGAGGATTTTATTCATTATTACTGTTATATTTTCCGTCACGAACGGGCCTGCCTTACATGGCACTAACAGCCAGTACCAAATGGATTTAGGGTCTATATTGATTACGTTAATTGGGTGATGCTCGAGACATCGAGCGCTGCTGGCTTTATGAGCATCTTATTAAGCTTAGAAAGTTCTTTGGCAGCATTTACACTAAAAATGTTATCCTTCAGCTCAAGGGCGGGGAGGGTGTAGGGGTAAGTTAAAACAAAATTGGGGTGTAGTACTCGAGTTAGATCACACTCCTTAAAAAGTAACCCTCGTCAGAGATCTTGGAAATATTTTATACTTACGTGAGATGTGACCATGAAGTCAGAGTTAGTGATGGTAAAGGCTGCACTTTTTTCACCGCTTCGTGGATTGATTCCAACCACAGTCTGAGAAATATATGATACTCAATGAAAAGACCACGTCGTTGAGTTAGCCTACGTTCACTAATATTAGTCCCTAATTAGTGCTGTCAAGTGTTATACTTACATCGATTTCCGTGTTAAATATGATATAAATGTCCAACAATTTTACACCTATTTTAATTACAAATTATTCGTAATATTAATATTTCAGAATTTCTACATTCATTTACTTACAGATTCCTCGGACTCACTCCCTCTGCATCTCCTGCACAATAAAGCTTTAATTTTCTTCCACCTGTGGAGTAAATTGGAAATGTTTAATGTACGAATGAATTCTGTACAAAATTGGCATGTGTAAATCTTACATTTTTCCGACAAAATCAAGAATGTTATCTGTAAGGGACGCACTATTAAAAATTTTATTTAAAAACGCTAACGTATAACGTTTGTATGAATTGGCATAGATAACAGTAACGTAGAAACCCCAACTGAACATTACATTGTGCTTTCTATGGGAACGTTTTTGACCAGTCAGAAGTTGAGGGAGGAGGAGGAAGGGTAAGGGAAGGGAAATGGAAAGAGAGAGAGAAAAACTTACGTGTTAATATCCCTGAATATGACGAGCAAAAAGATAGTTGAGGGGGAAAGAGAGGGAGGGAGGAAGGGTAAGGGAAGGGAACTGGAGAGAGAGAGAGAGAGAGAGAGAGAGAGAGAGAGAGAGAGAGAGAGAGAGAGAGAGATAATTACGATTTAATCATCCTGAGTATGACGAGCAAAAGATAATTGAGAAAGAGAAAGGGAGGGAGGAAGGGTAAGAAAGTTGAGAGATAGAGAAAGGGAGGGAGGAAGGGTAAGAAAGTTGAGAGAGAGAGAGAGAAAGGGAGGGAGGAAGGGTAAGAAAGTTGAGAGAGATAGAGAAAGGGAGGGAGGAAGGGTAAGGAAAGGGAAATGGAGAGAGAGAGAGAGAGAGAGAGAGAGAGAGAGAGAGAGAGAGAGAGAGAGAGAGAGAGAATTACGATTTGATCACCCTGAGTATGACGAGCAAAAGATAGTTGAGGGAGAAAGAAAGGGAGGGAGGAAGGGTAAGGGAAGGGAAATGAGAGAGAGAGAGAGAGAGACTGACTTACGATTTAATCATCCTGAGTATTACGAGCAAAAGATAGTTGGGAGAGAAAGAGAAAGGGAGGGAGAAAGGTAAGAAAGTTGAAAGAGAAAGGGAGGGAGGAAGGGTAAGGAAAGGGAAATAGAGAGAGAGAGAAGGAGAGGGAGAGATAATTACGATTTGATCACCCTGAGTATGGCGAGCAAAAGATAGTTGAGGGAGAAAGAGAAAGGGAGGGAGGAAGGGTAAGGAAAGGGGAATGGAGAGAGAGAGAGAGAGAGAGAGAGAGAGAGAGAGAGAGAGAGAGAGAGAGATACTTACGATTTAATCACCCTGAGTACGACGAGCAAAACCACGAGCGTTACGATGAGTACGTCGCTTTCGAACATTGTTTCTATTGGTTTGTATATGACGCTGTAACATAAAATCACTTATTATAAAACAAAAACTGAATTGAAATAATTGGGATCTTTCCTAGATAGTGGAAATAATTGGGATCTTTCCTAGATAGTGGAAATAATTGGGATCTTTCCTAGATAGTGGAAATAATTGGGATCTTTCCTAGATAGTGGAAATAATTGGGATCTTTCCTGGATAGTGGAAATAATTGGGATCTTTCCTAGATAGCGGAAATAATTGGGATCTTTCCTAAATAGTGGAAATAATTGGGATCTTTCCTAAATAGTGGAAATAATTTGGATCTTTGCTAGACAGTGACCCCCAGCAAAGTTAGGGGGGCGCTATCTAGGGCTGATATTTCTTGGGGGTCATTATCTTTGATATTCAGCATTTTGTTTATGATTTTTACTGTCATCCCCAACGGGTTTGTATTAAACACGCTGCAAAGGTATCCGGATACATACCGGGTTAAAACAAAACCCATGGGGGTCACTACCTAGGAAAAGATTAATAATTATATAGTCTGTTTTATTCGCTATGTAAATTTTTTTACAATGGACTATTTTGCGAAAATTCGTTCAGTAGTTCGCGGTCGTTTTCGCTTGCTCAGTGTGAATTTTTGTTCATTTTGGGTTTATTTTATAAATACTGTTTTAAAAATATAACCACCACATTTTTGTTCACCTAAGCACCGAAGGAAGCATCTTGCGGTGGTCTGCATCTGGTGTGGGGATACGATACTTGTAAATCAATGTATTCTTAAGAAAAGGTCGTTTTTCTGAAACTGAAATTGATTTTGTTCAATATTATAGGCTAATGGTTAATTCAAAGGAAAATTTTATTAAAATTTTATCCGAATGGTCAACCATTGAGATTTATTTCCTGTTTATGAATATACAGTTTCCCACTAAACCTGCAAGGGCCCACGCTAATAGGAGATAGCTTATTCTACCAACCACCAGCAATCCCGTAGTCGTGTAAAGCAGTTATGCTAACACCTTCAAGGAGTCTCCATAGAAAGGGTAGAAAAATGTATGTATGTATGTTAGGAGTGAGCGCGCATGCGCGTTTGGCTATACGTGAGTATCAACGCCATATTCTTCAGTGTTCATAATCCCCATCAAGGTTTAATTTTGGAGGCCTTCTAATAGGCCTCCATTCGGCCCCAGTTTGTTCCCTACTCGTGAATAGAATGTTTTTGAATTTCCACTTTTTGGGTAGACACCTGCCTACAGCCTACTCACCATAATTCCATGTAGACATCCCCTTGATTGCAGTGGCAGAAATTGTCCGTCTTGCATAACATTGGTATTTGGACACAAGGATTGGTTTCGTTGCACTCAGAGCCTATGACACCTGGAGAAAAAAAAATCATTTTAATCAAGCAGCATTGCCTTCATTAAACCACGTTGTAATTGAACTCTTGAGTTACGATCGAATAGCTGAGGAGATTCTGGCTGGAAATAAAATGACAACTGGTATATTAACTAGATTAATTTAAAGATGTGAATGAAGCTAACTGAAGCTGTACTTAATTACTTAAATACTCACCACATGTCCCGCAATAATATGCGACGCCACTACCATAAGCAGTGTAAATAAGACATTGGTCTTCAGTACAACGGCACTCGTTGTCTACGCAGGTCGGGTAGGGAGACGTCCATGGGTATTCTTGACATTCTGCTTGAGTACTGCAAGATCGATCTGGGCTGTAAATGCCTGGAAAATAGGTTGGTGTAGGTGAGAGGTCAGATATCAGGTTCGGGGGAGCTGAACAGCCCGACATGAACTTTTAGAAGTGAATTTCTTAGGATAGTTGATATTTCTTGGTTTAAAATGTTTTATTCTAATTATACAGAATATCATAGATTAAGTAATGAACAGTGAGTAAAAATTACAAAATTTACAAAAAATAAAAGTAAAAATGAAAAATGTTTAAAAAGAGCAATTAAAATAGAAACTGTCAGTCTGTTGGTCTCTTTTGACACTGAAGGAAGACCCCCAGGACTGAAGTTAAAATTCTAATAGCTCTTTTTCAAAAATGTTGTATTTTTACTTTTATTTCTTTGTAAACTTTGTAATTTTTACTCATTACAGCTGAAGAGGACCTTATTGAAGGTCGGAAGCTCCTGTTCTGTATTTTCTTAATTAAATTTGGTTGTATACAGTGGCTTTTTCTTAACCATTCAATGAACAGTGTATTGAAATTTTTTTTCCTTGGCCTCTGCACTTGGAGTTGGTAGTCTATTCTTATATGACTAGCGAATCCTCACTGTCAAAAAATGTTGTCTAAGAAGGGAGCGAGGCAGCATATCCCGACACTAAGGACACATAAGGTATCACTTGGAAACTCAAACCTAGAGACCCCTTTTTCTGGATATTTTTATAAGGGACATTGGTGAGCGAGACTTATCCCGGCAGGGAGACGCTAAATGTAGCTATATAGATATATAGTTACTCGTGGACTGTCTTTGATATTCAAATTATATCATTCCTCTTCTCCTAGAATTCGCCTTCATCTTGGCTTGAGGTTACAGTGCGGTCTGGTCTGCCGTGTCGTCTGAAGCGTATGCCTTTCCCCATAGGGGGTTAGTGCCGTCAATGAACTACACAACGGTGCGCTGTAGGCATTACTAAAGGTTTTTTGCAACGTTCCTTCGGGCCCCCCCGCCCCCTATGCTTCCACTTATTAGCCTTTATCTTTAATTTCATACCCCCCTTTTATTCCATCTTGCTGTCCGACCACTCCAACTCTCCCTCTTCCCTGTTTTGTGAGCTGAATGGCTGAAAGCTCCCCAATGCTTGGCTTTACAGACAAATTTTCATAACTCAGTGTATGCAAGCATCCTTTTAATGAGCAAATGAATCCGAGATCTCTTTTTATCCTTGGAGTAAATAAATTATATACTGTGGAATTACTTATGTTTCTTCGTATGCTTAATGTGGAAACAATCGAAACTATTCACCAGTCTGACTTTCTCAAATGGTTAGGCACTGTAATTGTTACTTATTCAAATGACCTCGCCCTACATAAACCCATTACCAAGCTGGAGTGAAAACTTCAAGCAAACCTTGAGTCTAGTGTAATCGACTGAGTTATGAAGAGGTACAAGAAGCCAAGATAAAAAAAAAAAACCATAGGCCTTGAGGCCTTGATAATTGATAAATCTGCCTGAGAGATTTGTCACCTAACAGGATATTCCGTGCACGCTCTGGTGCTTTTTTAACTTTTCTTTCAGATATGCTGTATGCTCCTTATACTGTACTATATTATAGCCCTGTCCTTGGAACAGTTTTGTTAATCAACAGATAACCTTGTATCCGTGTACACCAGTACCCCACCTTTGGCGGTTTCTGGTATCTTGATGAATTTGACAAATCATACGGGAAAAAAAACTCTTGCCCCATTTCTACAAGTTCCTCTGTTAAAACCTTGATGTTTGTATTTATCATTTTGACGATCGTAATCTTTGATGCGCGTCTGACAGCTTGTATAGATTAAGGTTGTTGTTGTTGTAATTCCCTTTTATTAAAGTCACTGGTACCTTTCGAAATATCTTCTTGGCCTCAGGATTTCATTGTGATGGACTGTAATCATTTGTAATGGCTTGTCTTTAAGCCCTTTATACTAGTGGTCCAACTCATTTTCACAAGAGACTCGTAAATTATAGAGTTCTGCGGTATCTATAATAGCTTTAAGCACTGAGGCTCTCAAAATACGAGACTATTTCGCTAGTTTTTAAAATTGCGCAAAGAACATTTGTAAATGTAATTTACGGATTTACGTATTGTCTCTGAAAACTTTTTACCCTTGGATCTGAAAGTTATGTAACGTCACGCGCGTTACAAATTTTCCTGGTGTATATTGACGTAGGCCAACCGTTAGCCAAAGTAAGCATACAATTCAAGTTTCAGCCATGCTGATAAGATATCTAAAACATAACTGTTAGTTTATCTGTATGACTAATCCAAATATTTTTTTTTCATATGTGCAGAGGTTTTGAAATGCTCACTTTTGTATATAAAAACATCACTTTTTTATATTCCATCACATAGATTCTTTCCTCTTTATTTGAATTTCGTTTGTAGGCATTACTAAAGGGTGTCTGCAGCGTCCCTTAGACCCCCAGCTGCACCCGCCTTTTAGTCTTTGTGACTCGACCTCCGCTCTCGCTTTCTTTTTCGCTTCTTTCCGTCCAACCACTGAACACTCTCTCTTTTCACTGTCTTGGGTACTGAATGGCTGAAAGTGCCCTTGTGCTTGGCTCTATAGCCTAATTTTCATAAATCAAATCAGTCTGAATATCGTTCTTTTGGTAAACGACGTTATTACGTAAACAATAAGGTCTCTTGAAGTAAGATTTCAATACTAAAAAGTGGAATAACTTAAATTTCATAAGAAATTATATCCAAGTGTTAGGATTACAAGCTTGCTTAGGTCTGAATTCAAGTATGCTGAATTTGGACACAGATTTTTTTAACTTTTATTAACCAAATTATGTCCTTACTGATTATATATTAACCAAATTATGTCCTTACCCAGTACCCCAGCCACTAGGCCACCAAATATAGAAAAATACAGCATAGACACCATTTTTCCCTGGGGTGATTTTAACTGCAAAGTCTCCGGAAGCTGTTTTCGTAGTTGATTTTGAATTCCATTTTATCAACCACAAGTTCTTCGACGACAACCATCTCCACGAATGTCGTGATCACTAAAGTACATTCTTTCTATGTAGCATCATTAACCTATCAGTTACTGAACTCCAAGTGTATTCGTTCTTTCAATTCTTGTCAACTCATCCACGTCATTAATTTATTCACTTCATTTATCTTGTATCTGAATTTTCTGTAGCTTAGGTTTCAGTAGGCACAGAAGTTGAAGTCAGCTTTCTGAGAGAATAAGTTGTTTACACAAGCACTGGTTTACACGTCTTCTGTAATCGCTTATTTTTGCCCGACTGACACCGAGGCTTAGCAAGTATGTAATATACCCCCGACATTTTTTTTTTATAAAAAACAGACTGTGTTCGCATCTTAAGGAAATTACAGTTAACCTTAAATTCTACAAGTATTCTGAGAAGCTTCATTTGATTTGTTACATTTTCATAATCTTTTTGTTAGAAAAATATTTATTACTGGAAAATTAATAATAGAATTTAATTGTATCATTGGCAATGCCCGACGACTTGCTTCATGCGGACTTTCTGATAAGATAATGACACGTAGATAAGAGTCATCGCATTCATGTATAGTAAAAATGGTAGTTTCAGGGTCTTGTATGACTATAACTTTTCAAGACCTTGTAAAACAAACGTTATATTTACCAACCCGAAGAATTAATAAGCACTAGTTAATCCCCAGCGAAGGCTAAACGGCCTTTCTCTGCTTTCACAGGCCTTGTGCTATATTATGCCTCTGTGCCATAGCCTTGGGAGCTATACCCTTGTTCCTTAGCCTTTGCGTTATAGCCTTGGTGCCTTAGCTTTGGCGCTATAGCATCTGTGCCATGGTCTTGTCGCTATAACCTTTGTTATAGCCTTGGTGCTAAAGCTAGTGTGCCATAGGTTTGGGTCCATAGCCTCTGTACCATAGCTTTCATGCTATAGCCCTTGCACCATGGCTTTGGTTCTATAGCCTTTGTTCCATAGCTTTAGTGCTATAAGCCTTTGTGCAATAGCTTTGGCGCTATAGCCTTTGTGCCATACTTTGGAGCTATAGCCTTTGTGTTATAGCTTTGGCATTATAGCCCCTGTGCCATAGTTTTGGCATTATAGCCCCTGTGCCATAGCCTTGTGCTAAAGTCTGTGTGCCACAGCTTTTACACTATTTCTGTGCCATAGCCTTTGTGTCATAGCCTTTGTCTGTAGACTACAACGGATCCTTTTTACATGCTCTTATTTAACTTGACTTCTGTGTGTCTGTCTCTCTCTGTCTATCCTCAAAATCTTGTAACTCAATTTCCGACCTGTTCCCTTCATCTGATCATCTTCTTCTTCTTTTAACGTGCTTTTTTCCCATTTTTGCTTTGGGATGTAAGGACCTGTAGTCTCGATCGGCTGCCCTGCCTGACATCGCTTCATTTGATAGACTTGAAATTTTGCATGGTTACTCATTCCCGGCGACAATACAACCTTAAATGATCAGTAGGTCAGCAGTGACCTCTAGTGACCCTACATTGACCTCTCCCAGTATCTGGGGATTTGTATGAGCTCTTCGGATTTTTCACAACTTTGACTCGTTAGAATCTATCTTCTATATAACCACTCCCCATTCCCTCTTCCATCCCCTCCCCCTTCCCTTTTCCCATCCCCTTCCACTTCCCTCCCTAGCACATGATCAAGTGTTAATTTAGCTGTGTCCTCTCCCTCCCCCTCCTCCCATTTCCTCTCCCCCTCCCTTCTCTCTCCCATCCCCTTCTCCAACCCATCCCCACTCCTCCCCATCCCCTATCCTTTCCAAACACACGATCATGTTAATTTAGCTGTGTCTTCTCCTTCCTTTTTCCATCCCCTCCCCGTCCAATCCCCTCCACTCCTTCCCTTCCAGGTTTATGATGAAGTGTTAGTTTAGCTGTGTCCTCCTCCTTTCCATCCCCCTTCCCCCTCTCCCTCCTCTCCCCCTTCCAAGCACACGGTGAAGTGTTAATTTACAGTTGTCCCTTCCCCTCCTTCCCACTTTCCTCCTCTCCCTTCCACCATCACTTCCCCCATCGCCTTCCACTTCCCATCGCTCCCTTTCCATCACCCCTTCTCCCTCCCTCTTTTCCCTCACTTCCCCTCTTCCATCCCCTTCCCTCCCTTCCCCGATCAGATTCTGTCATCCTCTTCCCCTTCCTTTTCCATCCCCTTCCCCTCCCCCTTCCGGAGCATGCGATCGAGTGTTAATTTAGCTGTCCTCCCTTCCTCTTCATCCTCTTTTCCATCCCCCTTCCTCCTACCCTCTGCTCCACTCCTCCTTCCTCCTGCCTCTGACCCTCCCTGCCTTCCATCCTTAGCTCCTCCCCTCTCCTCCCCCCCTTCCTCCTTCATCCCCCCTTCCTCCACCCCTTCCTCTCCCCTCCTCACTTCTTCCCCTCTTCCTCCTACTCTACCCTCTGCCTTCCCACTCCTGCTCCTCCCTCCCTTCCTCCTAATCTGCCTTTCCCCCCTTCCTCCTACTCTCTGCCTTCCTTCCCCTTCCCACTCCTGCCTTTCCTTCCCCTTCCTCCCCTCTGCTTCTCCCTCCTTCTCCCTCCTTCCTCCTCCCTCTGCCTTCCCACTCTCCCTCCTCCTCCTCCCCTCTCCTCCTTCCTCCTACTCCTTCCTCCCTTCCTCCTACCATCTGTCTTCCCACTCCTCCCTTCCTCCTACCATCTGCCTTCCCACCCTCCCCTTCCTCCTTCCTCTGCCTTCCCCACTCCTCCTTCCTCCTTCCTCTGCCTCCCTCCACCTCCCTTCCCTCCTCCTTCCTCCTTCCTCCTTCTCTGCCTTCCCACCTCCTTCCTTTCCTCTGCATTACTCCCTCCCCCCTTCCTCCCCTGCCCTCTGCCTTCCCACCTCCTTCCTCCTCCCCTCTGCCTTCCTCCTCCTTCCTCCTTCCCTCTGCCTTCCCACTCCCTCCCTTCCTCCCTTCCTCTGGCCTTCCCACTCCTCCTTCCTCCTCCCTCTGCCTTCCTCCCTCCTTCTCCCTTCCTCTGCTCCCCCCTCCTTCCTCTACCCTCTGCCTTCCCACTCCCTCCCCTTCCTCCTTCCCTCTGCCTTCCCACTCCCTCCCCTTCCTCCTTCCCTCTGCCTTCCCACTCCCTCCCCTTCCTCCTACCCTCTGCCTTCCCACTCCCTCCCCTTCCTCCCTCTTGTGCTCCCTCTGCCTCCTTCCCTGCCCTTACTTCCCCTTCCTCCCTTCCTCTGCTACTCCCTCCTTCCTCCTTCCCACTCTCCCCTTCCCTTCCTCCCAACTCCCTCCCTGCCTTCCCTCCCACCCTCCCCTTCCTCCTTCCCTCTGCTTCCCTTCCTCGCTACCTCCCTCTGCCTTCCCACTCCATCCTTCCTCCTACTCCCTCCTTCCTCCTTCCTCTGCCTTCCCACTCCCTCCCCTCCTTCCTCCTATACCTCCTCCTGTCCTTCCACCACTCCCTCCCTTCCTCCTTCCTCTGCCTTACCCTCCCTGCCTTCCCACCCTCCCTCCCCTTTCCTCCTTCCTCTGCCTTCCTCCCTCCCCTTCCTCCTACCATCTGCCTTCCCACTCCTCCCTTCTCCTTCCCTCTGCCTTCCCCACCCCTCTCTTCCTCCTACCCTCTGCTTCCACTCTCCACTTCCTCTCCCTCTGCCTTCCCACCCCTCCCTTCCTCCTTCCCACCTTCCCACTCCCTCCTTCCTCCTTCCCTCTGCCTTCCCTCCCTCCCACTCTGCCCTCTGCCTCCCTCCCTCCCCTCCTTTCCCTCTGCCCCTCCTCCCTGCTCCTTCCCACCTCCCTCCTCCTCCTTCCCTCTGCTACCATCCCTGCCCTTTATCTTCCTCCCACCCTCCCCTCCCTTCTCCTTCCCTGCCTTTCCTCCTCCCCTTCCTCCTTTCCTCTGCCCACTCCTCTTCCTCCCTTCCCCTTCCCACTCCTGCCCTCCTTCCCACTCCTCCTTTCCTCCTGCCATCTGTCTTCCTCCCTCCCTTCCTCCTTCCCTCCTACCCTCCCCCTTCCTCCTACCCACTGCCTCCCTTCCTTCCTCTTCCCTCTGCTTCTCCCACCTCTTCTCCCCACTTCCCCTCCTCCCCACCTCCTACCCTCTGCTTCTCCCTCCTTCCTCCTTCCTCTGCCTTCCCACTCCTCCCTTCCTCCTTCCTCTGGCCCTCCCTCCCCTTCCTCCTTCCCTCCCTTCCTCCTCCCCTTTCCCTTGCCTTCCACCCCTCCTGCCTCTTCCTCTGCTTCCTCTCCCCTTACTCCTTCCTCTGCCTTCCCACTCCCTCCTTCCTCCTTCCTCTGCCTTACCACTCCCTCCCTTCCTCCTTTGCTCTGTACCACTCCCTCCTTCCTCCTTCCTCTGCCTTACCACTCCCACCTTCCCCTTCCTCCCTTCCACTCCCTCCTTCCGCCCTTCCCTGCCTTCCACTCCTGCCTTCACCTCCCCCTCCTTCCACTCCCTCCCCCTTCCGCCTCCTCCTTCCTCCTACCCTCTGCCTCCCTCCCCCTTCCTCCTCCTCCCTTCCACCTCCCTTCCCCTCCCTCTCCCCCTACCCTCTGCCTTCCCACTCCTCTCCCCCCTTCCTTCCTCCTCCCTTTACACCTACCTTCCGCCTTCCTCCTACCCTCTGCCTTACCACTCCCTCCCCTTCCACCTACCCTCTGCCTTTGCTCCTACCTCTGCCTTCCTCCTTCCCTCTGCCTTACCACTCCCCTCCGCCTCCTTCCTTCCCCTATCTTCCCCCTTACCACTCCCCTCCGCCTCCTTCCCTTCCCCTATCTTCCCCCTTCCCCTCTCCACCTTCTCCCTTCCCTCGCCTAATCTTCCCCCGCCTCTTCCCCCCCCCTTCTGGAGCACACAAGTGTTAATTATGCGTCCCTCCTTCCTTCCCTGTTCCATCCCTTCCACTTTCCCCCTTCCCACACCCCTCCCACTTCCCCACCCTCCTTCCCCATTTCCCCATCCCCCTTCCCCCCCTACCCCTTCCTTCTCCATCCCCCTCCTCCTCTTCCTTCCATCCCATCATTTTCCTCCCTGTCCCTTCCCCACTCCTCCTTTCTCCTCCCCCCTCCCTTCACCGTCCATATTCCTTCCTCCCCCCTTCCCTCGTCTTTCATCTTCCTTCCCCTTTCCTCCTCTTCCATCCCTTCCCTTCCTCTAACCTTCCCTACTCCCCTCCCCTCCCCTTCTTCCTTCATCCCTTCCTCGCCCTCCCCAAAACGGATATCAGTTTAGCAATTACAATCATAAATCAGTTACAATTTGTCAAAACTAAAAGTATAAAATAAAAAAAATATAAGAAAAAACTTAGACATGCTTTTATTAAAATGCACTGAAGTAAAAATACTTTGAGACACCAGGATTTTCCTTGCAATTAATCATGTCTACAAAATAAAAGGTAATTTAACATAGGAAATGCTACAAGAAGTAAAAATTCATCTCCTTTTCTTGTAGCATTTCTTCCATGGTTAGCTCACGCTTTTATTTTATAGATATGATTGTCAGAAAAATCCTGGTGTCTCAAAATTATTTTTTTTTAGTGCGTTTAATAAAAGTCATGTTTGAACTTTTTTTTTTTTAATTTTTTTGTCATTCTAGATCTAACTGCATCCAAGAGAACCTCGACTGATGATTCAAATTCAAACTTGGTCAAATTCATTTTAGCACAGTCTCTGACCTCGTTAGCCATTGTTTCCTAGATACGAACTCCTTAACTTAGACAATGGTTTCCTTTCCAAGAGAGTCTATCTGCTGTCAAAATTCCCATGATCATGCTATAACGAAGCCAACCTGATGGCGAATTAGAGAGCTCTCTCTAACTAAATCTAGTATCTGAATGAAATTCTGGCCATACATGAGAAAGGAAAGTATTAACTATTTTGATTGCTAGATTTTGAGTCTTCCCAGAGTGCTTTAAAACTGCTTGTAATTTACAATGCTATGAAATTTTTTCTCACGGGAATTCATTACACAAAAGTCTCTACTTAAACAGGAGTTATAAATGCTTTGTTCCCTTTTTTGTATTACTCTTTGGCTGATCGATCAGAAGATTAAACTCCTTCTGTGACAATTGTTTCATCTGTGGTGGGGAGGAGGTGTGGAATCATATTTACAGTGCCTTAGGACACGGTTGACTGAAACACCACTGTCCCCAAATCTTTGCTTTACTGTAGCCTTTGTGCCGTAGCCTTTTCACCATAGACTCTGTGCCTTAGCCTTTTCCCCGTAGACTCTGTTCCGTTGACTTTTCACCATAGCTTATGTGTTAGTTATAGGGCCATTGCCCGTCACGTGGTCGTTGCGCTAAAGCCTCGTGTTGTAGCCATTTCACCATATTTTTGTGCCATAGCCTTTGAAGCATAGCCACTGTACCTTACCTTTTGCACTGTAACCACTGTTTCATACCCTCTGTGCTATAGTCTTTGCACTATAGCCACAATACCATAGCCTTTGTGCTAAAGCCCATGAGCATTTCCAGAGCATTCTGTTGCTGCAGTCTTTACCTTTGGGATTCTGTGCACTGTATTTGCAAGCCTCTGTTCATTTGGTTAGTCTACGGCTAGTTTATAGGCGTGAGGTTGAAGCATGATCTGTGATGTTCCAAAGGACCCAGATATAGTTTTATCATCCTGAAGGTGTTGCCGTCTGCATAACCCTTTTATTAGATGATTATCTCCGGGGATTTAGAAATGTATCATGAGGTGATCAAAGAGCTTGTATGTGATGTGATTAACAATGGCCGAAGATAACTTATTTTACGTGGCTATTGGTTGCCAGGGACTAGTTTATAGGCGTGAACAACTCATCATCAGTCGAACTCGGGCCTGGCGAGTTTATCACCGACTCGCCCAACGAAAGGCTTAGAGGCTGGAGCGACGTCAGATCAGTCAGTCAGCAGCTCGTGTTGCTGCTACATACACCAGTTTTATGTAATATTCTCCAGCTTTCTCTCCTCAGTTCTTAAAACAGGACGTTTTATTCAGGGTTTTTGGCATGAGTATTTTGTTATTAAGATAAAAACATCACTAATTTTAGTACCAATTTCAGATAAGAGTAGGAGTGGTTGTATATCGCGCACGTTGTATAAAAAAATCATGTCAAATGCAATATACGCAGCTGTCTTTGTATTTACGACAATGAACCAACAGGTGTTTTTATCAGAGTTCGATGATGGTCTTGAGCTTTTTCTTGTACACTCCTTCATCATACAATAGGCTTTTCAGTGCTCTGCTGCAATATGAAATGTCATGTTGCATGACGTTTCGTGAGCATCGTTTGAAAGAGCGATGTTTGAACAAACATACCAAGCATGTTGGAGTTTTACTCAGTTTTGTGCGACCTGACTGGTCGTCTAACTGGTTCACTTTTAGTTTTCTGTGAAAGAAAACTGTGAAATTTGTACTTTTTCATGTCGCACTTTTCTGTCGCCCTCACATCTCAAACGGCTATCGGCTGCATTTTGATCATCCTCCTCAAACATCAAACATGTCAGCCTCTGAATTTATTTTATTTATTAAAATAAAAATAAAGATTTAAATTATATAACCGTGGGTCTGGCAGCGATATGGACATCCACTACCGGGCATTGTTAAAGTTTCATGCTTGATTCCTACCGAACCGCCGAGTATGTTTCGGTGGCCTTGAAAGTAGCGCTGTATAGAAAACTCGGTGCGCCGACATTAATACTCTGGGGTCTTCGTTCTGATTACTTAAGACAGTATAACATTTAGATTGTTTTTAATATATTTCATAATATCGTTTTTCCTGCATTTTGATTTTTTATTCTGAATTTAGTTGATATTCTAATTAGTTACCACAGATTTTCGTTATATTTTCCCATGATGATGATGATGATGATGATGTAGTAAATTCGATGATGAATCAAAAACTCTGTAGGACTCGAGGAATTAATACATGCCATTTAATATTCGGAGACTGAACCAGTTTTTATAAACAAGGGCATACTTGGAGGGGGGAAACCCCACTTGTTATCAAACACTTGCAAATTTGCATAATTTTCCAGAAACGGAATGCTGATGGGAAATGTGCCACAACACTAAGCAGAATATGGAAAGAGGGATTATCTAGACTGTTAAGAAAAGCGACAAATGATCGGAGAAAGAATATAAAACACTTGCAGCTAAGATGCGTATCACTTATGAGGAAGAACTTAAAAATGAGAAAGGACAAATTCTACGTAAATGGTGCTTTGTTTTATGGTAAACACCGCATGATAGCGCGTTACGATAAAGATCTATTGGTATTCTGTGGCAATGACCGTAGTTGTTGCGACATTAAATCACGAAAATCTGTCAGGTGGTCATTGCAAAAAGAATGTCCTGGGAACTGAGTTATTCTTAAATGTGAAAGACCGATAAACAATTAACTGTAGAGCGCACAAAGCACTTCAGAATGAACTACAGATAAGGCAAAAGAGAACTAATTAATTTTCTTTGGAAGTGCTGTAAATGATTCGGTACCGGTAACCCTGATCTAATGGTACTTCATGCGATTTGTATTAGCTCTTTTAGAGTAACTCGTTTTTTACCATATGGAACCACTCGTTCAAACTATCCGTTTCTTCGCCTTTGCCGTATGGTTGTAGTAATAAGTGCAGCCGTTATTCCCAGCTGGTCCAACGGCTGCTACTCAAGACTTCTTATATCTACCATGAATCACTCTTATTTTTCGAACTTCTAAGGAACAGTAACTCAATACTGAAGGGACATAATACACTGATTTTGTCACCTGAAAGATTCTCTTTGTCAGCAAGTTTCTTGGCAGCTGTCAGACTTTAATTCTCTTTTATAAATCGCTGAACTGTTAAATTGCAGTTTATCTAAGCACACAGCTTGACCGGCCCGTATTTTCCCGAGATGTACCGAGTATTGCACCAGCCCGGGACCTTTCCCTGACAAAACTAACCATAGAATATTCTTGAAAATAATCTCATTACGTTTTCCACAACCAGTTACAGCTATTGAGCTGAACTAATTACATTTAACCTAACCCTACCTAACCTAACCTAACCTAACCTAACTCAATCTAGGGGTATGGCAAAAAAATTAGGCTGGTTTAATACTGTATACATCACGGGAATATACGACCGGCCCCACTGCGGCAGAAAACTACTTTTATTCCGTTTAGAAGTCAGTGCTGCATATCCATCCTAAAACGACCTAAGACCAGATCCCTTTGACTGTAAGCTATTTCCAGTGTAAATTGTACCCGATATTTATGGGTTACTTGTATCATAAATGGATATATATTTCATTTTACCCCCTCCATCTCATGAGACGCGGATCCATCCCTTCACCTCATGTTAATTGTTATGCTCTCGCTTCAACTTTTTGCTTTTCATATGCATCCAGCGTGTACATTTCACTTCCCTAAAGGGGAGTTAGCTCAGCATGGACATAGAAAACTTTTCCAGTCTTACTCACACAGCCTGTCCACCTGTCTACCTTTCTTGCTTCACCTGTGTGACACCTCCAACGCCCCCCACTAACAACTCTCTTCTCCTCCTCTATTATCACTAAATTTCGCCATACATGTTAACTTGACTGGTCATGTTTCCATGTATTCCGTAACTTTTCTCTTACTAACGCTGTCTCAGTTTATTCCTGTTAACGCTTCTGAATTCTGTGCAGGGGCTGTAACTTAGCACCAACCATTATATCCAAAGGAATTCTGTACGTGGAGCCGAAAAATTTTGATTTTAGGTTCATTGTTGTCTCTTCGATTTCAAGGTTCTGTGTAAATTAGGCCTACTCATTCATGCGGAAAGGTCATTTATGATATACATATTCCACCAGTTTTCTAATATTTTTCACGGTTCCGTGGAAAAGAGCGTTGTCATTAGGTAAAAGACAAGCGTTATGGTATCAGTCTTGTTACTTATCGTCCGTATCTTATCAGTTATTAGGGTTGGCAGGCGGTACTGAAATATCATTAACCAACGTGTTTACATTTAATTTGCTCCATTACCGAAGCGATTTATTTAGAAATTTAAAAGATCGTGATGCCAAAGTAATTGTATTTTGAATGTTGCTGACAAAATGTCAAAAAGTCATAACGCAACTTCTAGAGTGACTTACCCAATGAACCTTTCCCTCCCCGCCTCCCCTCTCCACCCCCATTATCACGACATCCCCAAGGGACCTCCTGTCCCCCGTATCTTAACTGTTATCTTGTTCTCGGGGAACAGTCATAGCAGAAGGCAGTCTGTCTACATTTCACAGAAGTTTAGGTTCTATTACCTTCGAAGATTAAAAAAAAATCCCTCTGGAATTTATCGCTGCCTTTTCCTGGAGGAAACTTTCAACATAAAAGTGAAGCGGGACATTGCGTTCAGCAGAAAACTAGTGTTTTTGGATAGGAGGATTCAAGTTATCTTCACAGTCCAGTACCAAACCACCGCCATGTTGATTAGCGCTAGCATAGACGGTGTCGGAGCATGAGTGATAGTTTTGCTACCCCGTTTTAAGAAAAAAGAGCAATGTGGCGCTCTTTTCAGTAAATCCGCACTCAGTTTACGATGAGATTGTCTGAAACAGGAAAATCGGGACAGATCGCAAGAGAAAAAGCCGAAATATGAAGGTGTCTTTCGTCACACTTGCCGTGCTTTCCTCTGTCCTGACAAAGTATGTCAAAGGCAAAGAATCGATATATCAGACACTTGATAAACCTGCCGTTCCATTGGCATTTATTATTCAGTTAGGCCTAAATGTCTCTTCTATAAAGGACAGTGACAAACCAAGGAATGATTCTTCGTCCACAGTGGGTGGTAAGTTTTGAATGTGGTTTGTTAAGCACTGAACTTGCTAATGGGGATAAGTGTTGTACTAACCATTCTCAAGTCTGTCTGTTCTCCATGTCTTTCTTAAAACCTACCAACAGTTTCAGAGCGGTTATCCAGTGGGGACGATATACGTACGGGTAAAACATGAGATTGAGTAAAAGTTGACTTTAAAATCGAGGACCAGTCAACAAAATTTTAAGAATCAGTGAATGGAATTATTTTAAACTGAGGAATGGCCACATCCTTAATCTAATACTTTGCTATGTTCTTTTCATTGTGCAGTTATGAGCGAGTTTCGTCCATTTGATTTTTTCCCGTTATTAATAAACTGAATTACAAAATCCATTGAAAGACTAACACCATCAGCATTACTGTTCTTCCATATTTAAAACATCATTCAAAGTACACGTAAAGAGTCATCCCCCTTTCAAGACTTTATTCAGTTCTATTCTAGGAGGTCCATTTGAATAAATAATACATCATATGAGCTACAACCGTGACGTATGAGCTTAAGTATTTCTTAAATCTCTAAGGAGGACATTTTCATTCTGTTATCCTGCGTCCTAATTATCATCACTCAAAAGCGTACGGCGCATTTCCTCATAACGCTTATCAACCATGTTTTCCTCATTGTACGTAAGCACTAGTCTGTCATTAGCGTTCGTTAAGGAATGGATGTAATTTTTAACGATATTTTGATGTTGCCAAATGGCAATATTTGTATTTCCCCGTATGTCATCATTGATGTCACAATGCAATGCCTGTAATGTCACAAAGCACGGATGTGGTCACGGCACGAATCTCTAATCTAATCTCTCTAATCAGCAGATTAAAACATATTTAACGTCATGTTCAACAGAGGTGGAAATGTATTCAAGCTTTTTTTTTCCTGTATGATTGCGATATGTCTTCGTTATTGAACAGTCTCAGAGCTAGGCAGTTTCACTTTACATTCTCCTTCCACGCGAAGTCCTTAACGTGAAAGGCATTGTGAAAAAGGACGAGCACCTTGAACAGAAAATACACCTACCACTTGAAAAGTACGACATGATTGACTGACATAGGTCTAAGATCCCGCTGCTCGATTTCTTTCAAATTACATCAATATTCATCTGATGGTAATTTCATGCTTTGTTGGATATGAAGTAAAAAAAAAGTATCAAATTATTAAGGTTTTTATTCCTTCAAAAAATATCAACGTAAGGTTATTGTTCCATCAATCATTACTTGCTCAGCTATCCTAGCCAAAGGCGTTCTACCATCGTACAGCTAAAGACCCGTATAAAAATGTATTATCGAAGATTCATTCAAAAATAGTTGAGATTTTAAAAGTTGTTAGCAATTTTCAAAGAGCATTGAAATTTATAATTTTTTATGGTAATCGCAGAATTCGAACTTTCGCAGAATTCGAACTTTCGCAGAATTCGAACTTTCGCAGAATTCGAACTTTCGCAGAATTCGAACTTTCGCAGAATTCGAACTTTCGCAGAATTCGAACTTTCGCAGAATTCGAACTTTCGCAGAATTCGAACTTTCGCAGAATTCGAACTTTCGCAGAATGTTTTCCTGTTTTTATGGTCATTGTCATCGACCATCTTAAGTTCCCTGATAACTACTTAATTTGTTTCTTAAATTCCCCAACCCAATTTTCTCTTAATCTACTTTATCTGACGAAGTTGAAGTGGATCTCTGCATCATCGCAAACAAGTGGCTTTTCAGATGCTTTGTCTGTTGTTTCGGATAACATGGCTCCTCGATATGGGTCAACATTTTGGCTAGAACATAGTATCATGTCTTTGATGAACTTCATCATAATTCTCGCAATGTGCGTCTTCAAAAGTTGGTTAATGTTGTATTATGCATAAGTCAATTGCTAGCAGCTTTTCAGAAAAATGATCCAGGAAAATTGTACCCACTGTTAACGTTAAAACGTCGGTTGTGAGTCTTAATTTTCAAATAAACCTTATCACCTGGATTTTCCTTATTGCCTAAAAGGTGACTCAAGATTTCGATGCTTTGTTAACACTAGCATGATCAATATTTTGTAGAAAATTACCGATGAATTTTGCGCTTCAGGCATTGTACTTGAACGGAGAGCACCGTAAGAGCCAATTACTGAAAGGTCATAAAGTCTGTTAATTTTAAGTCAGTAGTATTCCCTTACTCTGTAATCTTGAATAAGAAACGGCTGCTGTTTTTCAATGCCGATGGTTGCTGTTAAGTGTACCAACACCCCGTAATAGTTTTAAAATCGACTGTACGTTTTAATGATTAAAAAACCTACTAGTCAAAACAATAATTCAACAGTTACATGGAGTTAGATACTGGTGCATCAAAAGGTTTAATTTAACACAACGAGGATTTAATGTTGCATTTCTTAATCGACCTGGTTTTCTTAATTGTCTTTTATCAAACAACACTTGACCGGGCGTGTTTTCTTCGACACTGGGGCAAAAACTTTTGACAATGATAAAATTATTAGAGGTGGCGTTTTATCTATTTCTTTTTACTACATGCATTGGAAATTTGAAATTTCAGTATTTGAAAATTAAAATGCAAAATTTTTTACTTAGTAGATTTTAAATGTTCTAGATCACTTGAAATTATTATATCCTATTTTTTAGTGTACATTGTTTTACATTTTTTCATATTTTTTAACTTCGCCTAAACAAGCTTTGTTACAATAACCACGCCCTAACCAGGCTACTGGTGCGATTGATAGGATTACTTGTATAAAAGCTTAAATATGTAAATCAAAGGTAAGCTACGTTTTTTCTTGGTTCATATATTGAAACTAACTTGATAATTATTAGACTGTAGAGACGCTGATATGCAAATGGGCACCAGCCACTATAGTAGCAAAAGTAATAAAATTGAGTGGTCATTGACCTTTAGTGATTTTGTTGTGAATAGGCCTTTGGAATTTTATATTTAACATGCTATAAGTGTCAATGAATGAATGTACCTTTATTTGTGCTTAATTATTATCCGAACAGTGTGTGTGTGTGTGTGTGTGTGTGCGTGCGTGAGAGAGAGAGAGAGAGAGAGAGAGAGAGATCAAGTTAGAAGAAAGGTCCAGATATCAGCGTTGGTCAGAAACAAGATATAAACACCTGATGAGATCCGGCAGGGAGAGGTCGGCATATTATGTCTTGCAGTGTTGTGTACAACTCGTTTGATCTGACGGCTGTAGGAGATACAGCATCTCTGCATGCTATGTCTTACAGCATTTTATACCGAATTTATCTTTTAATACCTTATACAGTAGATTATATGTCTTTCAGAAGTTTATATAATACATTGCAGGTATTACTGCATTGCCAAAAGAATTTTACACTTTATCAGCTTTTCTATAGTTTATTGCAATCTCACCGAATTCTCTACTGTACTGTTCCAGTAACCCTCCCTGATCTGCCTTGCGATACCGAGAAAGACTGTACCGATCTAGAGGAAAATTTGACCTGCGTCGATAACCAGTGCACGTGCCAACCTCCACTCTGCTGGGTATACCATCGCGAGTCTTCTGCCTGGACTTCAAGGAATGTCTTCAACTGTGGTGAATGTGGTAGGTCACTCCTTTCATGTCAGTCTGTTTAGGTCACTCCTTTCAAGTCAGTCTGTTTAGGTCACTCCTTTCAAGTCAGTCTGTTTAAGTCGGTCTGTTTAGGCACTCCCTTTCAAGGCCGCTGTTTTAACTCCTTTCAAGTCGGTCTGTTTAGGCCGCTCCTTTCAAGTCGGTCTGTTTAGGCCGCTCCTTTCAAGTCGGTCTGTTAAGGCCGCGCCTTTCAAGTCGGTCTGTTAAGGCCGCTCCTTTCAAGTCGGTCTGTTAAGGCCGCGCCTTTCAAGTCGGTCTGTTAAGGCCGCGCCTTTCAAGTCGGTCTGTTAAGGCCGCGCCTTTCAAGTCGGTCTGTTAAGGCCGCGCCTTTCAAGTCGGTCTGTTAAGGCGCCGCTCCTTTCAAGTCGGTCTGTTAAGGCGCCGCTCCTTTCAAGTCGGTCTGTTAAGGCGCCGCGCCTTTCAAGTCGGTCTGTTAAGCCCGCTCCTTTCAGTGACCCATTTCCAGCCACAGAATCATTTAATGACTCATTTTCATGTGATCCGTTTTCTGCGATGTGTTCGAATGACCTGTATCTTATGGCATACTTTTCATTCATTCGGTGAACTATATACTCAGCAAATTCCTTTGTCACTCCTCTCAAAGTGGCCTATTTCCTATAGCAAATTCTTTTCAACCACTCTTCCCGAAGTAGCATGTTTTCTATGACAAACTCCTCCTAGGTTCCCTCCTCCAAGTAGCAGTTCTCTACGACGAACTCCTTTCAGTTGATCCTTTCGAAGTAGCCGTTTCCTACGAGACACTGTCATGATTTTTAGTGTCATGCCTCTTATGACATTGCTTTTAGTTAATGTTTTATCTGTTTCTTATGATATTTCTTTCACTCTCTCAAAGTGACCAGTTCCGTAGGAAAATTAGTTTGTTACCCCATATGGTGACACATTTCTTTTCCAGATAAAACTAACTACTGTCTAAACAGCTGCCATAACCACTGTAACGTGTCATTTTGCTATTCCGTAGTTTATTTTAAGCCTTGATATGTTTGTCACGACGTAGTTTTAGACAATACTAAATTTTCGTTTCAGATAATACTAAATTTTCAATATACCAGTAGTCTTACTCATTGTCTAGATTCTTAGCATTGTTGTACCATAGCAAGTTGCCAGAAAGCCTGAAAAATTCTCTCGGAAGATCAATGAAAATGGAATGCCAACGCACGGATCTTGGTGGAATGACTGGGTACTCAGTAAGGGTCATAGTTGCTCTGCTTAATACTCTTACTCTCGCTTTTCACAATGTTCTCTGCAACAAATCTCTAAGGCTTGTTGCAATTTCTACTAAGGACTAGTTTTTACATAAAAATAACATTAATTTAGGTACAACACTTTCCCGCGTCATGACTCTAGGCAGAGCTAATTGGTCGTACCGATCAACCTTTATCGCAATATTTTTATGAATGTTAAATTTCAAATACAGTAAATTCTTTTTACCCAAGTTTTTACCTCAAATATTAAAGGATATCAAAGGAGAATCTATTCGAACATGGTTCTAAGAACAGCTAAACAATAGATTGTAAAAGTAAGCCTTATGTTTTCTAATGATTTTAATTTTTTTTTTTTTTTTTTTGCAGGACAGCTTGGATCGTCATGCAATGATAGCAAGGCCTGTGATCCCCCGGGCGAATGCTGGGTAGACCACTACTGCCATTGTCCAGCTGGCGAAAATTACGACGGCATTTGGTTAGTTGATTGTCTTTGCCCTTTAAACAGTTATCAGGTACTATAGAATGCAATGGGAATTTAGTGCGAACTAAACATGCTTCTAATTTGCAGCAACACCTACCTTCCCCTGTGAGAATGGCAATCAAATACGTTATATTTACTTTCGAAATCTTCTGAATTGCAGAGGTTTTTTATTTGAATCTGTTGTCTTAAATCTTAACACAGTAATCTTAACACAATATATATTTTCGATTTTGCTTTAAATTCCCGAAGATAGATTTATCTTTATATTGACAGTATCTGCTGATTTTACATAATCAGCAAAATATGTAAAATCCCTGATGGTACTACCAAAATCCTAGTAAACTCTCAACATGAAATGCCCTATTACATTTCTGGCGAACCTGGACCTTCCCTTCAAACGTATGCTGAACTAAAGTAGGCCATCAGTCCCGCATATTGCTCTGCTGTAGTCCAGTTAGTTTTTTTTTTTTTATACACGTAAGAAACTCAAGAGTAGGCTTTTCCGGTGCTACTATACTGTAGTATGATATCAACCATCCATTTTCTACATTTGACGACTCAGGGACTAGTACCGCACACGGCGAAACAGTGTAGGTGAGTTACCGTTTCGCCGTGCTTAGTACTAGCCCCTGGGAGATCAAATAGTTTAGTATAGAGTTTGAGGAAGTAATTGCAATAGATCTTGATTGGGTTGTTTGGTAGGTATGGTAGGTAGCATCCCATTTTCTTGGTAGGTCGCGAATAGCTCGGTAGATATCATACCGTAGTAGCACCGGCTTTTCTTCTGTTCAAATGAAGACTCGAAAAATGAGCAAATTAATGCGACGAAACATACCTTTCAGCACAGTGATCGATGACAGCTGGGCGTACAAGTTCACACTTGCCGGCTTTGGGATAGTCTTCCTGGTTTCATTTCTTGTGATCCTGGTACACCTGTACAGAGCGTAAGTACTATATTTTTGAACTACGCATTTGCATTTTCTTCTTTCTAAATGGATAGCTATACTGCAGGTTATACAAAACTACTAGTAGTGTAAAAATGTTCAATTCTTGGACAACTGTACATCACGAAATTTAAACAGTTTGTGTAATTATGTTCTAGTTGTTAACGGAAAACTATGCAGTACAAAATGTATACGATATTTGCAATTATGTTTAATGCTCAATAAATAACTATACAATACAGATGTATAGATTTAGCTTACTTCTTAATGTACAATACAGATGTATAGATTTAGCTTACTTCTTAATGTACAATACAGATGTATAGATTTAGCTTACTTCTTAATGTACAGCAACATTTGCATAGATCGAGTAATACTTTCGAATAACTATAAAAAATAAATTCGAATATATAGACGTATAGTGTAAATACATTCTTCATAATGGATAACTGTATAGCACACATTGTACGTTATACATCCTCTGTACCTCAATACTTTCGAATAACTATAAAAAATAAATTCGAATATATAGACATATAGTGTAAATACATTCTTCTTCATAATGGATAACTGTATAACACAAATTGTACGTTATACATCCTTTGTACATTAACATTTGAAATTAGAGATCAAGAGCTAAGAACAATTCTTGTTTTCAGCCGCTCGTGGAATCAGGATGGACCGTGGTGTTGCAGTCTGTGCAAGAAGTCTGGAGGATCTCGGGTACGTGTGGATTTTGTTTTCAGTCCCGTTTCTCTTAGGTTTGAGATAAGATTTTCACTCAATTGTTCTAACTCTGATTTGCTAGTAATTTTGAAAAACTACTATTTAAAACTTTTATCTTTCATCACTTACCGTCAATTCACCCGAACGACTTGGTGGAAAATGCCTGGAAACGCTGTGTGTCACACAGGAAAATAAAGAGAAACAAGAACTTGTTAGAGAATAAATTCACTTATACAGTACTTGAGCCTAGTTTACTGGATTAAAGTTATATGAAAACTCGTTAAGCTTTTTGACTCGATTTTTTCATACCTTAATGGTAATAGCACACTAAACAGAATTTACCATAAGTTCAATTTAGTCGTGACTTTCGTATTTTGCTGTTAGTTCCAGTGATTTTCCCCCCTGTTTACTACAGTGTTGGCTTGACGTGACAACATTTCGCAAATAAAAAGTATTATTTGTCAGAAATATTTGACCACGTAGTATTTCTATTTGTCAAACAACTATTGTAGAAATTACGGTATACAGATTAAGGTTCTAGATTCTAGAGTAGAGATAAACCATGAGTTAAACATGATAATTTGTAAGACGTAAAATGCATTTTAGTCCTGACCAGCTGACATGATGTGCTTTGATTTCAGGACCAAGAAGCTTCGCAAGAGAAAACA
The DNA here is from genome assembly GCF_040412425.1 of Macrobrachium rosenbergii. NCBI lineage: Eukaryota > Metazoa > Arthropoda > Malacostraca > Decapoda > Palaemonidae > Macrobrachium > Macrobrachium rosenbergii. Next base: position 46,502,234 of record NC_089791.1, read on the forward strand.
CCAGCGTACACAGTCCGAAATCATTATGCAAGTCAAGTACGTATTATTTTCCACTTTTCGTAGTACTAACCTAACTCCTCAACTCGGGAATTGTAAGTTTTGTTCTTACTACTCCTACTATAGCATAATCACATTAGCTGAAATTCCTATTCTTAAAACCTGTAGTGGTCAATATTGAAAGTCTGTAAGCAGATATTGGGAAAAATCAGAGAATTTAACTTCAAGTAACTAAATCTATATTAAACTGGGAAGAGGAAATAAAATGAATAGTAATACAAACGCTCATGGTAACTTAGTCTTAATTACCATTGGTTGTCAATATCATTGTTATGCTACGATGATTATTCCGGCTGCTGACTATGGCATAGGTATAAGTTCTGACCAACACATCATATATTGAATATACCAGTTTATGTCTAGTGTTCTTACGTACGCACTGCACCTGCCTGATGGCCAGATTTGGATTCCCGGTGTAGCAGGAAATTATTCCCCCCTGACTGAAATTCCCCCCGGGAAAATTAGCCTAGGATTGATTTCCCCCCGGGAATAACAGCCCAGGTTGCCCTTCCCCTGGGGGGAATTTTGGACCGAGGATATTTTTCCCCCTCTGGGGCATTTCTTCTCCCCTACATATATCCACCTTTGCGGCGTGCTTAGCACAAGCCCGTTGGTGATTTCCGTATAAACATAAACAAAAGACTGTAAATAACAAAGATAATGACCCCCAAGAGGTAGCTTAGTCGTAATGATAATTATCCTGTGTGGCAGGCTGCCGTTGCTACTCGTCGCCGCCATAGGCATACTTTCATAACAGTAGTGGGGTTGGGGGAATCTTGGCCCAGAGGGGGGAACATTATCTTGGGACGAAATTCCCGCAGAGGAAATATATCCTGGGCCATATTTCCTGCGGGGGGAATTTCGGACAGGGGGACACATACTGTTACACCGGGAAAGTTAGAGTGAGTGTGATGAGCATGGTCTGTTCAATCTCTTTGGGCCTCTGTTGCTCTTAACATTGAATTACATTTGAATTAGATTCTAAGTATTCCAGTAAGTTAACTTTTTTCTTGGATGACAAGTACTGAGGAAATACAACATTGCTCAGCTTCGCTGATATAATGTCCAGTCGTAAAAGTAACAGTGCTGATGTTAGAATACAAAGGAGAAACAGAACATCTTAAAAATACGGAAAAGCCCTCAGCTGCACATTGACACAAATTCCTAGTGACAAAGACATTATTTCTGGTGAATGGAAAGGGAATACCATCTCTTGTGTTAAGGCAGATTAACGTTAAAGTTGGTACTTTGGCTATATTGAACACTGGGTCTGTCACCCCGTGGTGTGCGTGATACTTTTGCCGTCTAAACGTACTAGGGGGTGAATATGACTCCTTTATTTTAAGGCAATATCATGAGATAAATTTTACGTGTAGGCTCAAAATTTCTTTTCAGTTATCCGATTTCAGTGACGAGCCAAGAGCTGGAACTTCAAGCACAAATTTCCAGTATCAATATTCGCAAACAAGATCAAGCAATGCCAGAGCTGGAAGTGGCAGCATAACATCAGCTGGGACAGAAAGCACCAGTATCAGTACCAGCAGTGGAGTCACAGAAAATGCAGATAATCCATTAGTTGAGGTCCACCAGACCACAAATGCATCTCAGGATATGCAGATAGTTGTTTCTACCTCTCTGACTTCTTCAGGTGATGACATGAGCAACGAGACTCCAAACGCTGCTGTAATCAGCAGTTGTCAACATGAAAGGTGTGATCTTTGTCTACCAAAGGGACTTTCAGCGCGTGAAAATAGCAATCCCTCTTCTACCGAATATGCTGATGGGTGCTCCGTGTCTGGTACATGCACAGACAATAGCCGAGAAAGCTCGGACGAGCACCCGATAGCATCCAGCAGTGTAGAACAAGAATGTACTTCATTATAGTTATGGTACATTGATGTAAACAGTTTTCGTATATCACTATATATAGATAGCAATAAGAGTTTAGTTTTACTGAATGGTGAATTGTACATAACCCAGAACATATGAAATTGCGTTAGTTTCCTTCCAATGTCTAGTTTTTATTATTCTTGCAAGTGTGCATTCAAATCTGCACTAAATTTTTATATATTAATTACATTATTTTGAGGTTTGTGAAGAAAGCTGAAAAACAAATACATGTCTACTTTACTCCATACCAAGCTTTAATTTTTTTTTTTTATATTAATGAATTTTCAAGATAGTAGCATTTAACAGTAGAACAGTGATAATTTGTACCCTAGTGGAACAGTCCCGTCGAAACTGCAATCCGTACTGTCCAGAGCTTAACTCTCTTGTTTTCACCAAGGAAAGCACTAGCTAGCAAAGCGGGTCCTTTTCACCATTAGGCTCAGTGCATTTACCTTCATGGGGGCAAGCATGGGCAGTTGGGTCTCTGTTTAACCTGAAAATTTTTTGCAGCGCAAAATTATGGCTTAAGCAGCCTAGCTTTTCTAAACTGCCATGGAAGTGACTGGTTTACGGGCTGCCCTAGGAGGAGCAAAACCCTGGCCACTACATGGCTGGGTTAATTTAACAAGACAACACTCCTGTGTTCCATTCGTGACATGCTGGAGGGATCTCTTAGCAGTGTGTGCGAAGACCTTAGAACCATGCAATAGTACGACCCACATTTGTTTTCAGCTCATTTCGTGTACAGTCACGCCCTTCCTTTCAATGCATGTTTGGGATTTCAGGAAACTAAATACACAGTACCCTTCATGATAAGCACAAATATCAAAATTGAGAGTGACTCTAGGTCGCTGAAAGAGGCCAGAGTGGGGCCATTTCGACCTGTCTTTAAGTTTGTGTTTATTGAAATAAGTGTTTGCGTACGTTCTTTAGTAAATAAAATTGAATAGGATGAAACCAGAAGCCAGGGTTTCGAAAGGAGCCTGTATATGTTTCCAAAATTAACTGAGAATGTAAAAGAATAGAGGAAACTGGAATATTAAAATTAATTTTTGTCAGGTATGGATTACACTTGTTTTTCAATTTCCTAAGTCGTTTAAGGTAACTTAAATTCGGCCAACGGTCTTCAATAGTAAACCCGGAGGTTTCGTGTTATTGACTTATTTTACTCTGATTATCAACCCATTCTGTATATCAAACGAATTCCTTTTAGTAGTAAATACCAACTTACAATAAATAATTCATTCATTAGCTAAGCTATGATGAAATGTCCCGTATGAAGTAATGGTCCTGCCGGTTTAAGAATGAAACTGTGAACGATCTGGTTTAAATATAATGCTGCTTCATAAACTTTTTTTCTCGGTTCTTTTCTCTTATCCCCTGTAAGGGTAACAGAACTAGTTCAGTAAGAGTGTATTGGTATATATGCCATCCTAACAGAATTCTACCAAGTGAAAAATTTAGGTTTGATTGTAGGTTAACTCCTTTAAAGATAATCTTCGCCAGAACTATATTAATCTTGTGCTTAAATAGGATGAAATTAATAGAAAATTTGTCAAAATTACTTCCCACATTTGTCAAAATTAATTCCCACGTCTTAAATAAGAACTGAACGGTTTCCAAGAATACCTTTGGATTAGTAACATGAGCAAAAGCCTGCTCTTGCATGAGGCCAGCTTATGTAACAATAACAATTGCAGCTAAATTCAACAATTGCAAGTGAATTCGATAAAAATGAAAACAGAAAAATTGCGTGACAATAATAACGATCAATCGTAAGTAGATATAGCAACATATCTTCGCATCCGAGATGTTTATGAAAATCTGAATTACTCTAAGGTAGCCTACTAATGAAAAGGACCTTGAAACTAACAAACTAGTTCCCATGAATGGTCAGCTTTGATTTTGATTCATAAGAATTTCAAGTTCTTATTGTTTCACATTCAAGTGCAGCGTTAGCCTAATCTCTTAGACCAAATGAGATGAATGTAGGCTACATCACCCAACTAGCTCAGAGACCATGGCTGTTTTATCATCAAAGCCTAATTTTACCGATATATATCCATAGGCTTTGATGATAAAAACGGCCATGATCTTTGAGCTAATTAGGTAACGTACTCCAGTTTCTGGTACTTGCCGCCTGTGTTATAAAGCAATTTAATATCTCAAAAGTTAAAATTTTAAGGAACTTTCGCCATGAAAATCAGTCATTTTAAAGTATGAGTCATTTGGCACTTTAGGAAATTTTTGCTTAAATATCGCAACCACTCCAGCGAGTGCTGTTTAGCACCATCCCCATGCTAGTGAATGTTAAAACATAAAAGACGATAAATATCTTGGTAAAATTAAATCTGTTTACCCTAGTTTAGTATGATTTATGTATTAAGCATAGGCTATTAAGGAGATTTGAGAGTGAGCATAAAAACTCCAAGTCATTATCGCAAGTAGTGGTATTGAAGTAAAATGATACTTCTAACTCAGCCTATAAATGTTACTACCTGAATCGTTAAGTAATTAAAATAATTATCGTCAATTTATTGCCATTGAGATAGTTAATGGTTTGAGGTTGGCGCGAAAGCGCATTTATAGCGAGGTCATCCCTTGACATAGTTCTTCTCCATTTTCTATACTCGATCGGGCTTTGAGAAAACGTCCTTAATTTTACCCGTATACTAACAACAATTTGTTACATGAAATTGATATCATACTTTTCACTGTTCCTTTCTTTTTTCTCAGGTCCCGCTCTTCATTAGGTACTTTGAGAGAGACAGGCTCACCTTTCAAATACAAATGAACGCGCAGACATTCTGAGAACTATAAGGAATATTCTATTTTAATTGTAAAATTAACACTGTCATAACTCTGAGATTGAGTCTAGTTTTTTTTCTTTTAGGACATTATATTCATTCCTAATTTCAAGCAAGATCTTATTGTATAGTCTTGACTCTGTAAATTTAAGGGCTGTAAAGTCAACTTTCGAAGTGCATCTCAGCTCAAATAACTTGAGACCATCTGTAGCTAGGCCTAATCTTATGTTGAACACCTGTTTTTGAAAGCTTGAGCTATTAGCCTACATATTTTAAGCACTGTTGTAGCTTTGATATGGAACCAGTGCATTAAAGTAAAGTAGCTAATTCTGTCCAGAGGAGCAACACACTATTATTTCCACTTTATCTTCACGATTCTGCAGCTTCCTAATTTTCATCTTTTAGTGGGCGCGGGTAACTACAAAAAAAAAAAAAAAAAAAAAAAAAAAAATAGGGGAAAAGTGCAAATGGTGATACAAGCATGAAACTTGACTCAATTATTCTTCATATCCCTTGGTCTTGTTATCAACCTCCGGCCACACACAATTTTGCCATTTTCCAAGATGGCCGACAGGTTTTCAAAATGGCGTCCTGTGGATATTTTAGAATATTGATATTTGATTAATCACATTCAAATCCCTAAGTCACTCCCAGTTTATATTAAAATATTAAAAACAAGCCTTTATATATGTAGATACATCATTTCTCTATATAGAAATATCCAAGATGGCTGTCACTATATCAAAAATGTCTGCCAAAATGCCAAAAGTTGGTACTTAAGTTCATATATGAGGCTAAAGGTCGGGTAATACATGGTTTGGGGTTACTTCAGACTGATCAGTTCATTTTTGTGATTAGAAATCAATTAATCCCCAGTTAAATCAATTTTTCATCCTCATTTTAGAAAAAAAAGATAGGTAATAAGCAATGTAAAAGTGTAATAGATGTATTGTCAGTGTACTACCAGGGCACACTGGTTTGACACTATAGCTGTGAAACTCAGCATGAGGTTCAATGCCCCAGCTAATGGCAGAGATTTGTTATTAGTTTCCCAAATGCTGTTTAGCTTCAGCCCACTTCAAAGATGGTGGCTGCACCTGAATTGACAGGATGTACCAGCGCGGGAGGACGATCAGAGGAAGGTGGGGCTGTAGTACTGGATTGGTGTACAGATCACACAGGAATTAAATAGCATTGGATGAATGGTCAGGCTGGGGTAGGATTATGACATATCTGAGCCTAGTTGTATCCCCTATCTGAGAGAGTGCATACATGTTATATAGGTGGTAAAAGGATAAACCCTCGGCCTATAGAACAAAAGCAATAACAGGACAATCTTGGAAGTCAACATCTTTCCTGAAGGGAGATAGTACGACTAACTGGAAGCTTTGTTGCTTGTGCCAAGAGGACACACGTGCAAGACTAGTCGATGCATCTGGTGCTGGCCATGTTACCCTTGCTACAAACATTCCTGAATTCTTTGTTAAATGCAATGGCTATACCATTTCATCCCAAAAGGCTTGATGAAGGTAATGGAATTCTGCAGACCTTTGAAAATAACAAAGCAACATATCATGAATCATGTATGCTGAAGTTCAAAACAACAAAACTAGAAAGGAAAAGGAAGTCACTGTTTAAGACAAAAGATGATGATGATGCCCCATCAGCAAAATTCATACGTAGTAACCAGAAGGCAGATGAAGAAGATGCAGAAGAAAGTAAGACTGAGAAAGAAGGAATATGCTTTATTTGTGACCAACCAGCACCAATCAAAGATTTATGATTGGCCATGACATTGCCCTTTACATGAAAAGCTGCAACGATGTGCCACCAACCTACTAGATGAGAAACTTCTGGCCAAGCTTAGTGCTGGAGATATTGTTTCTCAGGACCATATGTATCACCCATCTTGTCTGACAGGTGTGTACAACAGGGAAAGGGCCTGGTTAAATTCCCAGAAAATTGGAGATTATGTGCAGTACAGACAAGAGGCATGTGCCTTATGCTTTTTGCTGAGCTTGAGATGTACATAAGAGACAAACAGTTGACTACAGATGGGTGCTGCTGTTATTTTACAATGGTAGAACTTTATTTGTACAAACAAAGACGAACAGCTAAATGTTGATACTTCCTTTGTGCACTGAACACGGTTGAAAGAACAGATACTTGCCCGCATCCCAGAACTGGAGGACTTTAAAAAAGGAAGAGAAATTTGGTTTGCCTACAAAGGGAAAATGGGAGAAGCCCTAGCCACGGCATGTGACTACAATGATGCACTAATCGTGGCCAAAGCAGCTAAGATGTTGATGAAACAGGTGCTCGAACATGAGATAGAATTTGATGGAGCCTTAACAGCAGACACTAGAAGAGAATCTGTGCCACCAAGTTTGTTGGAATTTGTAAGTGTGCTACACAAAAGCGGTGATATGAAATCCCACCTTAAATATGGAACATCATCTACTGATCTAGCTTTAGCACAACTTTTGCACTTCATCTGTTGAAAGAATCCAGCATCTTCAACATTCTCCAGACATTCCAAGTCAATAGAACCTCCGTTTCCAATATATATTGGTCTCCTGGTCCTTGCAAAAATCAGGAAGCGTCAATTAATTGATACATTCCATCACCATTGAATCAGCATCAACTATGATAGGGTTCTGGAATTGACTAAAGGGTTAGGAGAAGCAGTTGTAACAAGGGCTGTGGAGGAAGAAGTTTGTCCCACTACGCTAAGAAAAGGGCTCTTTACAACTTGTGCTGTTGACATCTGGACCATAATCCAAGTGCCACAACTGCACAAACATCCTTCCATGGGTCAGGCTATCTTTGTTTCACCAAGCTAAGTTCAACACCAGCAGCTATAGAAGATGAAGATCTGAAAGTTATTGAAGAGTTCGTGGTGTTAATGTACGACAGAAGCAGTTCGTATAAAAATGATCTCTCTGCAAGAAAGCGAAGAGCTTATGATTGCCTTCCCCCTGCAAGGGCTGCTCTTAGAGAGCATTGCAAGAGAGCTGCCTTTCAAGCAGGGCACATTTGGTGCCAGTCTTCAGTATGTCATCCAGTTTTGCCCAGTCTAAGACACTGGGGATGACAACAGATTGATGACACCTGGTTTCTGTATTGGACAGATTTGCCAATAGTAGCAAAATCTTGCCAAGAACTGAATAAGTGTGGCTGCAAAAAGGAATGCCGTGGCAGGTGCAAGTGCTACAAATCTGGACTTGCTGCACAGCTCCCTGCAGCTGCACTTGCTAAAACTAACTGATAAACAAAACACATTGGTTTCTCTCAGGAGATACATACTTTTTTTTATCTTTGGCGGCCATTTTGGAAATATGGTGTTCATATGGTGGCCATATTGGAGAGATGGGTTCACTTTATCTCTTCATGACAGTAAGAATGCCAAAATACAAATTCTCAATCATTATATGGACAATATGCAACTTTTATAGGCTTATGAAATGAAAATATTTGAAATATACAGCAAATTTGCCGCCATTTTGGAAAAGTGTCGGCCATCTTGGAAATAGCCAAATATTGAGGTGGCCGGGAGTTGACTTTGATTTATAGGGGGAGTAAGAGTTCTCATGCCAAATCTGTTGCTTGTATCACCATTTGCACTTTTCCCATTATCCCACTCCACTATTAGGCTGGTTGATTGTTTCTATAGTCCACTGTATTTGATACAATTAAGTTTACGATTACACAAACACAATTAAATTGTCGTCACATAAGAATTAAAGCCATAAACTTCACCTTCACGTCCATTAATTAAAATAGACTGGAAACTTCTTGATCGCTAGGCGGGATCCTTGGGGTAAGAATTATAATTCATTATTTTGATTTTGGCCAATCATTCGTCCGACAGAAAATTTAGGTACATGGTCAGCCATAATGCAGTATATTGGCTTGGAAATCAGGTGAGATTTTTAAAGTAAAGTTTTGAAGCCGATGAGGTGCCTAAGTGCCTTTATTTCCTGTTTATTAAAATACTGTTGTATTGCTAGATAGATGCAATGCATGTAAATCTGCCTAGTGATTCAAAATCAACCAATTCGCCAGAATTTATTGCGGTTCTTCATGCAGAAGCAGATACTACCGCATAAATAAACCCTTCAAGACTCTGGGAAACAAACTACGTAGAAATGAAACAAACTTACGTATTTCTAGACATTTTTTTTTTCTTATTTCTCCATTGTTACTTAACTGAAATAGTAAAGCAGTTTTATGTGCAAATATTTTTTGAAATATCAAAAAATTTATGAGAGGATTTGATGGAGAAAATTGTAAGTTGAATGGAATGCAAGTTGCTACTTTGCAAGTATTTATTGGTTTTACGGTGCTTCCATTTACATTGTGGGCACTTGTTTTTCACTTCTGTTAGCGTGTGCAGTTTGTTTTATTCGGGGTTAGCCTGAAAACAAGGAAAAGGTAGGAACTGATGCCATGAGGTAGACAGTGCTATTTTTTTTTATGGATTTACTGAAGGTATTTCATATTAAGGAGTAATTTTTATTATAATTTTGCAGTACTGTACTTACAAAGTATATAAAGTAATACACAGCAAACATACTAGCAGAAAAAAAGTCCCTAAAACCCACGTAAAAAGCTTGTAAATCACAGTGAACATTGATCTCTAATATAAAAGTTTTTCACGTTGCAAGTAATTTGCAGTATCCATTCTCCTTTTTTTTGTAGTGGGCAACTAAATAAACTTAAGTGTACATATAAATTTAGTACAGACTTACACCCAGGCTTGTTTTTTAATCACATTGTGTAGTGGTGCCAGATTTATTGTTTAACAAGAACTTGACTGAATACAGCCGTTCTTTTTCAGAGTGCAGTTGTACTACGGCGGTTTTTATAGTCTGAGATGGGGGTGCTTTAAAACAACATCGACCTTTCCCGAAAGGTATGTGATTGTTTCAATTAGCAGTATTTTCTACTGTATTCTTTTTTTTATAACAAAATAACGCAGTTCCTCACGGAAGTTTGCAATGCATTTTCAAAATCTACACAATTAGAACTATTACTAGTGAATATCTCCGTACAGGAAACAATAATAAGATTACATGGTCAGTTGAAATCAAGCGGGACTTAAGGTTCGTCTTTTTGTTACGAACATGCTTCGTATTAGAGAACAACCCACCAGTATAAAGGTTAGTGCAAGTGAGTGTTTCAGATATTTTAGTAGCAGTGTTATCTTCAGTTGTGTTCATCTTAATGAGAGCTGTTTTTCTACTGGTTACAGGTAGAATTGTAGGCTATAGTGAACACTTTTTTTTTTTTTTTTTTTTTAAATTTCTCCTTCGCCCATGCAATAGCTTACTATTAGCGTACTTTAGTTTCATGGACTAAGTTGGTGCAATAAAAAAAAAAAAAAATATATATATATATATATATATATATGTATATATATATATATATATATATATATATATATATATATATATATATATATATATACATTCTAAGGGGAAACTTGTAATAAAACTACAAAGAACACTGTTCACAACAAAAGATATATATTGAGAACAATTTGAAAATACAAAACGGCACTGTACACTGTACAAAATCCTGTACTTACAATATTTTTTCCCTTTATCATACAATCTACTTGAGAAGATTTGAGAAAAGGGTCTTTATTGCCCAGACTTACAAAAGCTCATTTGTTCAATTACATGTCCAGGAATAATTATGTAAGTATAGGTTAACTGAGGTGAAATCCAAACTGCAGAAGAAAACTTATAAACTGAAAAGAATCGAGAGATTGTTTGAAGTAATAAGGTTTCTGTACTAATAGTTTTGAAATTATATAAAAAGTACACAGATAAAGCATGTGAAGTTTACTGTAGGAAAACAAAACTGTTCTATGTCCAAAGCTCAGTATGCACACAAATCATAATACACAAGCAATTTACAACTGTGTAAAGTGCATACCCCTTACAACTTTCTTTTAAGGTTAACTAAAGCTACAGTAGGCTATATGGTTCTACTGTCAAAATCTTGTAATATTGCTGGAAGCTGCAGAATCATTGCTTGTTGGTGACCTAACATTAAAAATTGCAGATAAAAAAGGCTAACATATCACATGCATTATCTGCTGTTAAAGTGCTGTAAGTTTTGGAGAAGAAAATAAATTTAAAACACATCAAAGTTGTCTTACTCATTTTTGTTAGGAAATTAATAAATACTGAAATGTAACAAATTAATTTTAAACTTTTTGAGAATACTGAGGCAGCTTTAAATTGATTACACTTTTATAATACATCTTACAAGTTACATTGCACACAATAACATTCATAACTACCTACATTCTGTAGACTGTATCAAACTGTTTGGGCTCTTAACACCCTATAGCAAATATATCTCACATTTAACAATTTAAAAAAAATCCTTGAAAGCAACAAATGCAAATATATATTACCTGGACATGTGTTAATAAACCTACTAATCACTACATTTGCTAATGTGACTCATTCTCAGTATCTTCCAAGTAAGTCTTTAGAGTGATTTTTTAATGGTGCACGTGCGCACACCAACACACACACACACAGGACAAAAATCATACCCCTACACTTCATTATTAAGAGGGATGATTAAAGTGAACTTCTAAATATTGACTTGTTTACCTCCATTTATCAGAGGTACAAATTTCTCCTATAGACCATCTTGTGACAAGAAAATGCTTCTATGCTTAAAGTATGATTATGCACAAAAGACAAAATTGTAGCTTCAAAATGCCATCACAGCAACATAATTATAGAAGAATCCATAATGAGGTTCAATAACCTGAATTAAGAAAAATGGAGTCTGTAATCGTGTGCATACCTGATTATCCTTGCTTTTGTTACTATCCTTCTACATTTTTTTACACTAGTTTTACATAAAAACCCACTGTCACTTAATCTCTTAAGTCTTTGACACATCAATCAAGATGTCTATTTACAGCAAACAAAAATACACTGCAAATGCTGTACAGTACTTCTAACTGCTGAAATCCATTAGTGCATCACCAACTTGTGGCGGATTCGATCTTACGGCGGTTTTTCAGCACCCTTAGTACACCAAGTTACGGCACCGTTGACAGCGCTAACTGCAAAAATAGCATCAAGTTAACGGCACTTACGGTGTCGTAACTTGATGCAACATCAAGTTATGGTGCTGTAAGTGCTGTTTAAGTGCCGATAACGATGAAACATCAACTTACTGTGGAAATCAACTTAACAGTGCGGAGCTGGAACAGATCCCCTGCCATAAGTCGAGGACCTACTAATGAAAATTTCAGCAAACTTTCATTTATCAGTTCAGTGTATCTCGTATCAGCAAATAACCCATCAAAACTGATTAAATATCTCCATGTGTTTGCTGACCTGCTTTACTGTTATGGTAAAATATAATAAAAAAAAAAAAAAAAAGTCCTGAACACATCTGCACCTGCACTGGGGTTAAAATGTTGTAACATTTGTATTGTTTTAAAATGCCCCTGAATCACTTATATTTGTTACTAGATGCAAAATAAATAAAAATTCAAAGGTGGTCATCTGTAATAAATAAATGTTCAATTTAAGAAAGGTTGGGTTCTACAACTCTTGGTCCCAAGATGACCTATAGTAATGGAAAAGATTTTACTAACATTATACAGGACCACATCTAAAGAAAGTCAGAAATAGTTAACTGATTCAAACCCTGAAGTTTTAAGTGATCTTTGCAGCCACTGTAACTTGAGCTTTCATAAGTTGTGTGGTACTTTCTCCCTTAATGACTGAAAATTTTCAGGTTTCAAATTGCAATGTGAAGCAGCTAGAGTTACCTGGCATTGCAGTTTGAAATATTTTTATATTTACAGAGAAGTTCTGTAAAAAGATAATGATGGTTTTCAAAGGCTTTGTAAAAGTTTGCAATAACCATCACTCAAAACTAGACTTGCTTAAGCTTTGGTCCTGATATCACATGCATCTCAATACTAGATCTTCCTCTGGTTACTCCTTTTTTAATATAATTAATGCTAACATACTATAAGTTATGTGAGCATGTAAACATAACATTAAGCTATACATGGCAGTGTAAAGAAGACGGACCCAACTCATACTTTTCTGAGTTCTAGTTCACTCCATTGTTTTGATTTCTGCTGAATAAGACATACTGTATATCCCGCATAGTTGGTTTTTTTATTGTACAGTACAACCACCTAATGACACTTTTCATGAATAACAAATTGGAAATTATTTTGAAAGACTTGTCTTCCAAAAGACTGTGTATAAAAAATTTAAAGTAGTATTCATGGAGTCATAGAGATCTAGAATTCAACCACAATTTTTTCTTCCTTGTAAGTGAACACTTCTGAAATCTGGAAATTCCATGAACCAAACCTTATCAATTCATGTCAGCAAACTGTTGACAAACTTGCATCTGTTTCTTGCTTGTGACAATATTTGTAGCAGTACATCTGAATGCCAGATGTGGCAGTGATGCTCAAAATACGTGCTTGTGTGCTACCATCTTCATCTGATGGGACACAGATTTCTGTCTACTAATATTTCTATCTATACAAGAGAAAAAATCCATATAACACTCTAGTCACGACTAAGTACGTAATTAATATAACTTTGCCATCACACATGTGAAAGGACACTAAAGAGGTATTGAGACTATTAACCATTGGTTACCTGCTTGGTTGTGATATATGAGAAACCTGAAATCTCCTTTAGCTGAAAATGATAAGGTCTATAAACTGAAGAGTACTTAGATGATAAAGCATTACAGTGCAAAACTTGCTGGAAGCTGTAACAAACTAACGTAGTTTGCGTGGTAGCTGGGCAAGATTTTCACAATGATACAACTTTTAAGAATGAAATTGTCTAAACTTTATTAAACTCACTAGGTTTAGATTCGGAGACAATGACTTATTGTTCTTAATTGTGCAGTGAAATCAAACCACTGGACTAACTGAACTGAAAGACTTCGTTAATATTATCTTTTGAATGCTATATGATGTTATTCAGTTGTTTGTGAACTTAAGAAAGGATTCTGTAGAATGTTTGCATGAAAACTTATATCTTTGTGCTATTAATCACCTGGTAGGAGTGGAGCTTTGAAACTCTTGTAGTCAGACATGCCTTGTACAACTAGAGCAAAGATTTTCCCTAAGCTCTATCATGATACTGCAAAAAAGACTACCTGTACCCTACATTTATGCTTTCAAAAATCATTTTTAGCGACAGTTACTGACCTGTTTAGGGGAAATCATGTGAGTGATGATTGGTACCATACATCTACCAAGTTCACATTAAAATTTACCAAGAGTATTTCGCTATTCTCCTTTGGCACTCATCTCTCACTTGTTATACAAACCCTGCCAACCTTTCTGAGAAAGTTGAGCTCCTACAGCTGCAGATGACAAGGATGTATTCACTTAAGGCATTATTTTAATGTTTGTCCAAAGTTAGGATTGTTTTCATCTTTGTTTACAACAGACTGATATTTTAGCATCCCCTTATACCTCAGATCTTATACAGTACTATACTATACTGTAGTCATATGTTTCGAGCAATTACAAGATAGTTATAGGATGCTGAATATTGAAGTTGAACTCTTCAAAAATTGATCTGATTAAAACTTTTGTAATAATGTAGGGTAAATATCTGTAATCAATAGTTCTTTCTGTAGGTAAGAAACATTCTAAGTAGGTATAATGCAAACACAGTAGGTAGCTGTACTTCCCACAACGTCATTACCAAAGCTTATTTTCTATTTTGATTGCCCATTGGAACATTCCACTTTACTCACTGACCAAATGCAGATGTTGCCAAGTTTAGGGCATGTTATCAGCTTTTAGTTACTTGTATGTTCCTAGTTAGATTTTTTACTCAACAGCTAATGCATAATTCAGTTGAAGTACTACTTATACTTACAATGACAAATCATTGTCAATGACAGCTTTTCAAGTGGAGAGTATTTGTAGTTTGTGAATAAGCCTGTTAAATATTTTTCATTTGTCATAATGAAAATGCGTATAGTTTGAAAATTACCTAAACTCAGCAAATGGGAGCTGTCAGTTCTTTTAATTTCATTAACCTGTTTTTCCCGTGTTCCTTATTACTATGATAATGCACTAGTGTTGTGCAGTGCAAATCAAAATTGTCAGAAGCAGTGAATCTTTTTTTTTTTTTTATAACACTGTACTCAGCTGGTCTCAAGACACACAACCCTGGCTGAAAAATAAGACTGTATCCTTAAGTTGTGTCTAATTTTCAAGTGTGTTTTATTATGAAACAGTTAAGTCTTCAGCATAGGTTTCTCATATACAGCCATGTACTGACAATGTTTAATCTCTTTAGAAAATTTTGTCTGGCTTTATGCCTATATTATCTACAACTCCAGTTACTGTAAAATGGGCTATGCATCCTTACATATGCATAAAGAAAACCAATCCAGGAAAATTCCCCTGGGATTGAAAAAATGCTTCTATTCTGTCAACTTTTCAGTTATAATTTAGACAGAGAGGAGGTTGCTAATTTAACTAAGAGAAAGGCAGAATGTATCATTTTTCACATTGTCAGATAAAAGACTAAAAAAGCTTCAATCCTTTATCCAGCTAGTGAAGGTCTTGGAAAAACAGGGGAAGACAAGCCCGCCATCACGTTCAAATATAAAATAAGTCCCCATAACTATAATAATGCTTTACGTATTCTTCTTTAGCAAAATAACTTGGGGACCAACTTTTCTTGAGGAAAAAATAGCGAAGAATGCATTTTTGGCATGAAATCCTGAAGGTGTTAAGAGATAATTCTGGCCATATAAAACAATGATAAAACTATATAAGGTCAAGAAAAATCAGCATGATTGCAATCTTGATCTAAAATAATCCTGGAAGTAAGGTTATTAGCCCTTTCTCTGCAGTTAACCCCCTAGGGGGTAGTGTTGTCAATGCACTTAAAGTAGTACCACCCCTTTTTAACCTTTTACTTTACCTCCACTGGCTTCCTTTCTTCAATCTTGCTGTCCAACCTCTCTGCTATTCCTTAGTGCAAATTTAGGGTTTTCTCCCAGTTTCATCTTTAGATCCTTTCTCATTCATTTTCTGGATCTCTTTAGCTTGCTGTCCAACCACTCTAACTTGGCTTGATAGCCTAAAATTTCATAAAATAAAAATCAACTGCAGTTGGGGGTTTCTGTCCCTAGAGCAGAAAACCTCTGTATGATACATGACTATTGCTTACCACTCATATGAATTATTATTATTAACTTGTTACATATATTTAAACTGGCAATTATCAAACCAAACCCAGGACTATTCAAGTTACATGACAAGATGGTTTTGTATTCACTGATCTCTGCCAATGATTACCCACATGAAACCCAATAATTTGAGTCCATGTGGTATCCATCTAATAATCAGGCATCAGTTTGTTAACTGATATGATAGGGCTATTACATAGCTTAAACAAACCACTGAACTACTGTACTAATGAAATCAATGAGCATCTCCTTGAATTGCTTATGTCAAGAGTGGCTGAGTATTAGTAGATGTCTGTATGCAGCAAAGTCGAAAACGTTTACATAGAGTATGAAGTTTTGCTTTTTTTTTTTTTTTTTTTTACAAATGTACAGTATATATATATCACAGCAACCTCTGGTGACTTGACAGTTGACTTTGCTCACTCTTATTGAATGTGCTTTGTTATTGTACATACATATCTCCAGGCAAACAAGAATTCCGTGGTTCACTTTAGCAAAGGATACAATTTCTTGTTATCAGATTTCACAAGTCGAATATAATATGAACATCACAATGTCAGACTAAAGAGCAAAATTATTATTCACATCACTGAGAAGTTGAAGGTTCTGAAAGATAAGCAAAATTCACAGAAAAGTAGAGTACATGTAAATCTCCAGCTGAGGATAAAATATAAGCATAGGCAGTTACAAATAACCCACATTCAATCAAATATAAAACTTTCTTTAAAAGACAACTGAAATTCTTACTTTGTAACTGATGAAGGTTGCAGAAGAACAGAAAAATTAAGTCTGAAACCTCTTAAGATCAAACAGGAGTCTGGAATAATTGTCTGACAGTACGCTTCCTAGCTGTACTTCAATGTTCATGGTCTTTGTAAACTGTTTAGGTAAAACAGGTCCATTGCAATATACAGTATATGCAAAAATCTGTGATGAGAGGCAAATATTGTGCATAAAGATATTGAGCAGCAATGCTCATGGTCCTATATATATACACAGATTTTCCATAATTTCCTATTTTAGTCAAGTCTGTTTTACTACTTCAAGTTTATAGCAACATGATCATTTTTAAAGAGAAGTTTCAACAAAATTTCAAAGTACAAAATTTCAAAGGTGAAAACAAAATTGCTTGATAGAAACCCAGCCACCACCAAAAACTACTTAGCTGCTGAACAAAACATTAGAAAAGAAAATGTTCATAGTACAGGTATCATAGATTAGTAAAAAAAAAAAAAAAAAAAAAAAAAGGCTAACAGTGCAAAGTACTTTCATCTTCAGTTTTAACAAGTCAAAATGTCTAATCTTAGAAATCAAATGAAATACATTTAAAATTTAACTGAACACAATGTGTCTGTGTAGTATAAGAATTTTTGATTTGAATATAAGTTTGCCATTATCTTCTTGCTAAACCTTAAAAAGCAAACACAACTAGTGTAAATTTGATACATATATATACATAGCATTCACAATTAGCACTGCAGGTATTCATATTAAAGTGTATATTGCATGTATGCTGTACCACAACCAGTTTAAGAGAACATACGTTCACTGTTATAGCCGGTGTTATTCTCATCTACATATTCTATATGACAAAATACAGCACTCAATTAGCATGTAACTCTGGATGAAATAATGATGACTAGACCAAAATAGAACTGCTTCAAAACTTTACAAAGCATGTACACTGCATGTTGGTACAAACATACTGAAAAAACATGTGAATGCTTATATTTTCACTTTAAATTACAAACCTTAAGAAATGCTTAGAAAATCTGTTTGTGACTAAGTCCTAAAACATGTGCAATGTTTGCTTCATTTTATTTAGTACTTGTTCACACGTCTTTTAACCTTTGTGCTTGCTACAGGAAATAAATAGCACCAGTTTACTTGGCATTTGTGGTCAGGGAAGAACTCTATAAATGTACAAGTTTATACAATTTTTGCAGCTGTTACACATTTAATATACTGCACTGTACACTGTTCACTATTATATAAAATGCCAAAGAATGGCAAAACCCGCAATTCATATACACACACTTGGAGAATAAAAATATGTAACCAACATACACTTCTTATATGTGACGTACCATGAAACAAAATTACAAATAGTACATTTTCATGCAATTTGTAATAAAGAATTTGATCATAAATCTATTCCTGTGATCAAAACTAAACCCTACTGAATAATGTACAAAATTTATAAGGGATTGATAACTTTTAGAGGAGCATTACACATCAAATCAACTAACCTTTTATACAAGCTTACATAGACATCAAGAGACATACTTTATTGACATAAAAGATGGAAATTTAACACGCTTTATTAATACAAATTGATATGCTTCTGAATTCAAATTTTCATCGATCTTCACTGGCTAATGCAGTACAGAGCAAAGTGAAAATGAACAGTAAAAATGTACTACATTATTTACAATTTCAAATTGAGAGGTGCAATCATTTTTTAGCATTTTGGATAAAATCGTAAACACATCATGATAAAAAGATATAAACTATACAGTATACTGTTGTATATTCACCCATCTATTCATATACAGAATACATATGGATGCTTAGATATACAGCTCAAAGATGTCCCAATTGTGTCTATTTGTGTGTTACTGTATATCAGGATGCACTGAATTATGTACTGTGATGAAAATATGCTACACTATACTTTAAATGAATTTCTATAAAAATAAATAGTACTCCTGCTCAGAAAGAGAAGGAACAGATGTAAAACAAAGCAAAAAAATTCACAGACTGACGTAAGGTAGCTGTTCCCAAACATTTTCCAAATACAAACATTTACTGTATGTATATATTCTAAATATTCAATAACTATTTACCACATATTTATTCTAAATATACAATTGTTTATACATCAATTTGTATCTTTGCATCTGGAATCTATTACAACTGCATACTGTATACCTTCCTAGTGCAACTGATTTGCATTGTCATATTATATTTAAAAAACTCTGCTCTACAATTCTTGCTGTATGCTTTTATTAATGAAATACAGTAAATTTTTACCTTTCACTGTTACCAATACTGCAAACAAAAATGCAAGGTGTGGATTATTAACATGTTTCCTTTATATGCATTTCATAGGATGCTTAAAAGGTGGCTATGATTTTATTATTTGTTTTAACAACACCACTGAGATAAAACACTTGACTCTCTCATAAGGCTGACATGAAGGTCTGTCTTTTCATCCTAAAATCCAAATCTTATTTAATAAATTGGAGTTATTAAAAAATTGGGTAATTGGTTATAACCATTTTTGACAAATACTTTGACAAAACTGAGCTCTAAGGATTGGCCTTAATGAACATATTGCATTTGATCTCATTTAATATATAGTACTGTAATGGGTAAAGTTGAAAATAAGTACTGTATGTGATAAAATCTGATACTTGACATTTACAGCATGTTGAAGTTAGGGGATTTACATAATGCAGTGTTGACTTTTATCCTCCCCCTACAGCATTTAATCAATAAAATATCCATGGTTTAACAAGTGTGACAAAATTGAGGGCAGGATAGAATTACTAAGACAAAAGACTGTTTTGAAGAAAACTATACTGTAATATGATGATGGGTTGAATCTTTAATAATTTACCAAATAGAGGGGTTTCATGCCCTCAGTGCCAAAAGCAAACTACAAAACATTAATTTTTGCATGTTCTCAACACTGTACAGAGGTATTGAGGAAATACAGAAAAAGTAAAAATTACTTACATCTCAGGATCAAATGACCTGGTTGATGATAGCAACAAAGCACATCTGCCTTTGCTGTTTCATTTACCTCCCCATTACATGTAAACATCCAATGATTTCTGATATTCTTCAGGTTTAGAAATTTTTGCTAATTATTTTTATAAATATCCTTTTATGGCCCATGTAGCATTTCTGAAAGATCACTAACATTTGGAACTCTGCACAGAATGTTTTCTAGGTTTCCTCCTATTTTATTTATATATCCTTAACTCACGAACAGCAACTAACAAATGTTTGAGTATTCTTTGAATGGTGGAGTGGAAATTGGCCTATTTCATAGCATAATAGTATGAATGCCAAAGATGTATATGTAAATGTTCATATGCTTGGGAATGTATATATAGAAAATGGCCTATTTTGTACAATGGCTGTATGTTGAGTTATATGTTGACTAATATATACAGACATTTACCTTTGAAAATGTGAAAAAATTTGGTCTATACTGTATAGATATTAAAGAATACTGGTACTTTAATGGAATGCTTGTTGCATACTGTACTCTATATATACACAAGTGAATGCATACAGCCACGCTTTGGTATATTAAATCATAGGCAGTACCTATATGTACATTAGTTTTGTGTGCAAGAATGTGTATGAGGTATGTACTATGTGGATGAACATATTTCTCATGTATATCATAGTTTATATACTGTATATGCAAATAAAATTCCTACTAATAACTTATCAATTTTATATGCATTGAAAGTTGATTATCTTAATACAAAAGTACATATTTAAAATTCTGACTGCATTAGCACCTCTCTCAACTGCACAATCGCACCCATTCCCAAAAAGTGTAGGGACCAAGACTAACTCTTGGTACAATGCTTTCTCCAGATGAGAAGGACAGGAAAAAAATGCAATGACATATGACATATTTTTACATAGCTTGGATAGGGGTACACATACTCTGTACAATAATACTGCACAATATCAATTATCTGAAAACATAACAATTATTTACAATGAACACACTTGACTAAAGTTTCATTCTTAGTTAATGCTGATTTTTTGAGTGAACTGCCATCTTTCAGTTGAGGTCACAACTGATAGTTTTATCACATTTCAATTGAATATTTGTGTTAAGGAACTGTCAGAAATGCAATACTTCAATCTCATGATTACAACATCTGTCATAACATTCTCAATTTTGAACTGGGCATCAGACACAAACACTATATGTACATCATTAGGCAAATCAATATTATTGTTTACATTAAATTTTTAAATACTATTCATGAAAAAATTAGATTAGAAATACCATGAGAAATAAGGATAAAAATCCTTGTGGCTTATTCAATTTACATAAAGAAAGATACAAAAAGACTAAGATTTTTTTTTTTTTGCCATTTTTAAAATCTATACATTATATACTATATATACTTCTTTAAGCCTCAACACATTTGTCAAGTTAACAATTCAAGGAAATTGTACTTAGATTTCTCTTCATTTTAAAAGTTCTTAATGCGTAAGCTTATGATACTGTTAAAACTGTATAAAATATAAAATGCAAAATGTGTTTCTAGAGGAAAAATTAAGGAAAAATATATAGTACTGTACTTGTAATTTGAGTCTAATTTCTGTATTAATTTTTTGTTAAAAATTATGAAATATTGTATATAAAGTATGTTGTTGCAATTACAACGCTACCTTGCCAATTCATATTACTGTATAAATTTTAACAGTAAAGTTAGGCATTTTACCTAAAGCAGTGAAAATAGGTAATTTATAGTGCCAACAGCAAGAGATCATCCTCAATATTTCTTTTATCACATTGCTTTTGAATACATTTTATAAAACTAAGGACATATCACCCAGGGCACGGAAATCCTTGGTTGTATAATGCAATGCTGTGCTTAAAATGCTTTGTAAACAAAAAGGGTAACTTAGTAGGTATTTTTGTTAGTAATATAACCTACCTTTTATTTGTCAAAGCATTTAGCATGATTTAAAGTAAAAATTCTTACGACAATGGTCTGCAGTGCCCTAAAGAACATGCCCCTGTTTATGCATACTGTGGTTTGTGCTTTCTGAAATTTGATTTGTGCATCAGAAAGAAATTTCTTTTACAGAATTTGGCAAAATGCTAAACTACAAGTCATGTAAATAATAAACTTTGATTTTTTTTTTCTTCTAATTTCAGCAATCACCTCTAAACAGTCTGTGGTGCAGTCTGTGTGATCATGACAAAATTCACATTAGATAAAAAAAGTCTGATTGCTATCTGAAAGCCTTTAAAACAATACAGAATTCTAGCATTAAATCAAACCATGTCAAACCTTGCCTACCTCATTAACTATTGGAGCCTATAATATCTTTACTTGAGCAGTTATTCACCATTTGAGACTGCATAATATGCTTAAAGTTAAGAGGCTGTGGCTTTTAGTGAACTTTTCGGTAGCAAAACAAATTCACAATGCATCATTATATACCACATACCCTTACCGCCCTTAACACACTAATACATTCCAAATTCAGTAGTGACAAAGTACTTTTAACGAGTGTAGAAGCTTTATTATGCAAGTTGAGCACTTAGAATGAAAGAGTATAGAGTCTTCATCGTTGTCATTTCCCTTTATCGTACAGTTTTTATGTCTGTTCAATATACTACGCAATCCTCTTTGTAAACAAGTGTCCATTTAACATAGCCTTTCTGTACATCTGTTACAATACGGGACTATACTATTTAAATCAGTTCATAGTTTTATCATGTGTATTCCTCATACATCACATAGCAACTCCTAATTCACTGGAAGTCCTGAAATGTCCTTTCCCGAGTCTTGGTGATGTTAAATAAACGGCTTTTTCACCAGATAACCTCACAAGCTGAATTATGTGTTTTCAAGGTAGTTCTATTAAAATATAAGACGTTCACACTCAAGAGATATGAAACGTTCACACAATAATTAATAATTTTCTAAGCTTAAAATATCTAGTATTTACTTTATCTTGCTTGATTATTCCAAATTCATCTCAAAGACTCAGGGAAGACTTGAGGATAGCCAGCAGAATCACTGCAATAATCATATACCAAGGAAATGCAGTCTTGGTTAAGATGTACAGTTCTTGAAGACACCATGGCACTTGACATATTACAGAAGACTCACTGTTTGTAATCACAATGTAGAGAAGAAATATGCTTTGATCGGCGAAGTCCTGCAATATGTACTCTAGCACCTCACATCTCCCAGCTCGTGGGAAGAGGATGAGGCACCGTTGGCTCTATAGAGCTGCGATAAAGAAAAAAGTTATTTCAAAGTAATGAGTTAAAAGTAACTTTTCATTAAATTTTCTAAAAAATTTAAATGTTATTAATATCTTAGTTTTAAGACATATTTTAGATTATTAGAAGTAACTGTTATGCAATTACTCAATTTCTTGCTAAAATTAGTTGAAAATTAAGCAATAACGCCCTTAGATTCTTTTTACCTAGCATGAATTTGTAGATAAGATGATTCCTACAGCAAGCAATTACAGAAAATATACAGGATGAAACAAACATGTTTTGAATGTTAACACTGCCCCAACAAACAGAAAAGTAAATTCAGGAGTGAAGGCGAAAGAGAAATTGGAGAAACTTTAACAGTACTGTACTGCAGTTAGGGAGTTTAATGAACAAATCTTCTACCTTCAAGCCTCTACCAAGCAAGCACTTACTTTTGGAATAAAGTACAGAAACATTTAAGAAATAAGAGTATAAACAATTTGTCTTCATGTGTTTTTGGTTAAAGTGGTAAAAAATGTTGTCATAGTGTCACAGCATTAGAAACGATGTCACACTTTCAAACACACACAGTTTTGGAGACATCAGAATCTCTCTAACTAAAAACAAGAATGCCTCTGGAGTAGCTACCCAAAAATACAACCATTAATAATTTCCTCTTAAACCTATTTAATATTTTTGTTTGCAAAATAACTGTACACAGTTACTGCAATGTCACTGACAATTAGCATACTCATCAGTGTTTCACCCTGCTTATTGCAAATATAGTTGGTTTAAGATCGTCTCTTTTGAAGAATAAATCCTCAAAAATACAACCATAAATAATTTCCTCTTAATCTCTTAACCCTATTTAGTATTTTTGTTTGCAAAATAATTATAGTCTCTGCAATGTCACTGACAATTAGCATACTATTTTCATCAGTGTTTCAGCCTGGTTATTAAAAGTATAGTTGGTTTAAGATCAAGATGTCTCCTTTGAAGGCTACAGTACATCCTCTAGCAGAAAAGAAATGGAAAGTCTTACATCAAAGCCTAGTCGTTAGCTATGGTCATCAGACAGTAACCATCCAAAGTACCTAAGCAACCAACTGACAACCTAACCTTCTGCAGACTATCAATGGTGATAGCCTAGAAACTAACACAAGAAACCTAACTACTGAATTTATAAGTAACCCGTTAAAAGTGCTCAATTTTTGTCATTTCTGCTAGTGTGAAATATCATAAAGAATCTTGCCTTGAGGGGTTTCTTTTATCTTTATATGGACTCATTAATTTTAATGAGACTCTGTACCTAGTTTCTGGTAATATTCTGTCTCTCTACAACTTAGGCCATACACATGACTTTCTGTGGCTACAGTCACTATCGATAAAACCTACTAAAGCCTAATCTGGCTATTCATTCTATACTGTGCTTGGTGTCTGGAGTATCTTGCTTTTTTGTCATACGCCAACTGCATAACCATAATTCTTTTGGAAAGCCCTGCATTGTATATGCTTTTTGGCATAGCTAATTGTACCCCATAGACCCATCTTTTCTCCTTTCACTAGAAAGTATGGTATGCACTGCACTGGATGCTCTAGACCCTGATTTTGGGTTGGTACTGCTTGGGGATAATTTGGCCTTCCCCTTTTTGTCATAGATGTGAATTTTAGTTTCTGTCTGATTATCTGGAATATCTTTGTTCAACCCTTAAGGTTATGAGTTAAGACTCACGCCAGTGATTATCTGCATATATCTCACCAAGGTGACAGTTTTTTTCCTTGATACAGTACCCCACAGTAGGATAGATAGTTAGTTATAAATGATTTGTTTAACCAGACCTCTGAACTCTTTGAGGGTTCTCCTCGGAGGGCATGAAGGTACTAATTAATTTTTCTGTCTTTTGTTAATTGCCTAGACACCAGTTTTTGTAGACATAATCAATCCATGTTAATTGCCACAAAAGCTAGAAGCCTATCTTCCTGACAGTTGGGTGAACTGTCATTACCAGCTTTCCCCCATAGCTTTTTCATTCACTATTGTGACAACAATCATCATCGTTTCTTTAATTTCCTTAGTACTCATAGTTCAGATCATTGACTCTCCACTGTATCTACGAAATGTAGTTCTAAATTCTTGTGCCTTCATTGCCCAACCAGTGACAATTCTCATTCGTTAGGCAGTACTGCGTGTTTAGTAGTGTACATCACTGTAACTTGGCAAAATTGTTTTTCTGTCAGCTTAAGACGTTGGTCATCCTATGTCTCCAGGACACTGGGCCTGGTAAGTAAGTTGTCTGTACATTTTGTGTTGAGGACCTTAAGGGATTAAAAAAAAATTAATAATAAAAAAATATATATATAAATATAAAGAGGCCATTGTATTCCTGGGAAATATGTCCTTTAAACTTCTTGGTTAAGACCACCAAGACAAAATGAGCCAGATCTATCAAAAACTTTTGGGAGCATAACTGGGTATGACCCTACTACAGTGAATGTATTCAGATTCTGACAGCTTTAAAAGCATTAAAAGACCAAAAAAGATACAATTAAGGCAAAGCCAAGGAATTTCTTGGAAGATTTACTTCCTGAAAATACTGTATTCAGGGAATCTCAAGTCTTTCCAGTTCTTTTAATACAGCAGGCAGCAGTAGCAAAGATAAATATCTCAAGAGAACGGTCATCTTTCTTGTTAATGGGTGAAGATGGCTTACCCTTAGACCGAGTTCCAGGAATAAAGATGAGGTTCCTTCGTTCAGGTTATGGCTAGTCTGAATCTAATGGAACCCAAAAAGTTTTCGTGGCATTGGGTTCATTTTCTACCAAGGTTTGTGTTTGTTAAATTCTCGAGTGTTGTTAAATTCTTGAGGGTTTCAGTCTTTGACAATACATAAAAGGAATGGTAGCCATGTAGGTATTCAACTTTCGACAGTTGTTACTCTGTATTGGTAACTCCTGTCCTGGCTTCCCATCATAAACCCATATACTTATCTCTACTATAATGCTTTTCATTCTTTTATTCACTAGCTGGCAGCATCTTGTATACTACCCAGTCTCTGCAGTACTGTAATTTGTAATTTGTATATTCCTTTGGCTACTTTAGAGCTAGTACAGTTTTCCTCGTGGAGATTTAAGGAAATTACCAGATGTGGACTACTATTAAAAAAATCTGATAAGATCCTAGTTTCCATCTCCCCAGGAGGAGGAGCTAGTTTTTGTGATACCTGTATAAACATCTAGTATTTTTTTCAATCATGGATGTGTAACTCTGGAGTTTTGGAGACAAGATTTATGAAACATATGAAAGCAGGAACATAGTCTAGTCATTTGTAAGTAGTTTGGAGGCATCCCTGTAAAATAGTGCACTAAGAACGTTAATTGTTACTTCTGGTGATTTTTAAGAGTTCAAATACTTTGCCTTTATGAGAATCTAAGTGTTAGAAAGATATGAATAGCATTTTTCTCTGCAGTTTGAAATATATACACAGTTTATTATATAACAAAAAATTTGAATAAAAGTGTGACGATACAGTAAACACAAATATTTATGTTTAATGTTTGGGGAGAGAATGCAGAGTGACTTCAAGGGGTAAAAGAATTCGTTACTTCATTCCCTTGTGAGATTTCCTGTGGTTAGGAGTACAATATCTTGTTAAATCTATACTCCATAGCAGGTGGTTTTGTTAGTTTATTTTCTATTTTGCTCTCTTCCTCCTCCTTCACAGGGGAATTACAATACCGAACTGCTTTTGGTATTACAGCTTCATATGGTGGACTGATCTATGTTCAGAGGACTGTGTATTCAAATATTATACAATACTATAAAAATACCAGTTATAAAAAAGCTGAAAACTTTTGGCACATTTTTAAAAACACTCAGCATAGACAGGCAGATTAGTAATATCATGCTTATTTAATCTTTTAGTGGATTTGTCAGTTACCTTTCAGTGGCAAACGTAGACTACGGTACTTAGTTTTGTATTACGAAATGCAAGGATTTTAGGTTTTGAGTTGCTCGGGATAAACTTTTTTCTAGGCAATTAACGGACTTGCGTAATAATTTTTTTGTGCCTAATAAACTCTATAGTTTACTTTAATTTTAAGTGTTCATACTATTTAGTAACATTTTTGCAATTAATACTACAATAGTAACATTTATAAAAACTCTGTTTATTCTAAATGTATCTATATTATGGTATTATCACATAATGTACCGAAGTCCCCATAAATGGGGCAAGGTATACAAAAATTAAAGCTGCAGTAATTTTAGTTTTCTCAAATCGGTCGGCTACGCGGATCACAGAAGTTACTTTTAAGCATGATTATAAATATAGTTTTAAAAATTCTTTTCATAAAATTCAGGGACGTGGTGAATGTGCCAATTGGTAAATGTAAACCTTAGAAACTTTGCAGAGGACTAAGCCACTGAAGGAAGAAAGATATTTCTGAAACAGTCCTTACATTTTCCAAACTCCAAGCTGTAGTTGTAATAAAAAAAAAAAAAAAAAACACCAGATGGAGCATTTCATAAAATGGTACAGAGAATGACCAGGAACAAGGGTTCCCCAGAGAGACCTTCATCAAAGCTTTGGAGTATAGTTCTAACTTTCTGGTAGTCACATAAGAGTAGAACAACTGTTTGGAGACCACGGTATGCCTTTTACAGTATATAAAAATTTCTTGGACAGCCCTACTAGGAGGAAGTCGACAATTAAACACAAGCAGAGAAAAGAGGACTTTTGCTTCAGTGGAAGAAACCTTGGTTAAAGTTCACTGGTAATATCCACTTGAGCAGCAGTCAGAAA
Organism: Macrobrachium rosenbergii; assembly: GCF_040412425.1. Taxonomy (NCBI): domain Eukaryota; kingdom Metazoa; phylum Arthropoda; class Malacostraca; order Decapoda; family Palaemonidae; genus Macrobrachium; species Macrobrachium rosenbergii. Next base: position 46,530,022 of record NC_089791.1, read on the forward strand.
GCCCTTTAAAATCTGGGGTCAGTAAGACCCTCAACACCCAGTTTCATGTCTCAGAGGGAACCTCTCACCTATGTGAGGATATTGCTTCTTATAAAAAGAGATAGACCTGCATAACACTGAAAGTTGTGACTGATATGGGAAAGATCCCCAGCACTTGGATAAAATTCTGAATGGAGTAACTTCAGTTACCTTCCCTGAGAATGCCAAAATACTTCTCAGAAGCCTCTACTTACAGAGACAGATTATATCCAGAAATCATACAAACTACATATTTAGCAGACTACCCAGGAAGGAGAAACAAAGGCAGTCTATAGGCTACAAGAGCCAGGAGATTCTATCTGAACAAAAGAAGCTAACCACAAATAATTTTTGAGGGTTCAACAATGTAGAGCTACACAAATGATGCACTTTTGCATCTGGGACAGCCTTAGAGACTTTAACCTTCACGATGTTCTCTCCTAAGAACTTGTCAAGGCCTTGCTGTTTATTCAGTTTAGCAGTACCAAAGTAACTGCAATGCCTGCCTTTAATCAACTGGTCTGTCATTTACAACAGAATAAACAGAGACCCAAGTGCAACTCGTAATTACAATCCCTAATGCAATGGAATCTTCTATTTCCACGAGCCTCACTAATAAACCTTCCTCCCATTAGCTAATATGTCTGTCACATCAGAATAAATGGGAAGGAATCCCTAAGACCTGTTGACTTATGTGCAGGGTCTTAGACCACTTTTGTCATATACTGCTAGGGAGAGGGAAGAAAACACCCTTCTATATGCAGTAAAGGTCTTCAAGTCCAGAAAGAGGGTAAGATCTTGCATGCTGTGTTACTGGAGACAGTTTGTTCTTAGGCACACAAGCAATTTCAACTCATTATCTGTTCAAATTTTTTATGCTGGTTGTTGGTGCTACATCTCAGCTAATGCTACTCCAAGTTCTTGACATGTTTTTAAGATGTGGTAACAACCAGTTATGGTGGCAGTAACCAGTTACGAAAAAGTGGGTGAAGATAGGACCACTGCCAATCACCTATATATATCTTCTCTCTAACTGGTCACTAAGCTGGTCTCCAAACAAGAATGGCATTTGTCATTGTGAGTGATACGTCCTCGCAAACGAATTAAATGTTCATCAACTTCATGGACTAGGCATTACATGGACTACTGAGGCCATTTGTGGTAGCATTTTACATACTACTATTATTCAACAAGTAGCCTTTCATTGAAGTAAGAATTCATCATAAAATAAAGGAAGTTTGTACACTAAGCAGATTAAGAAAATACCCATCTCAATAAAACACTGAATGGGATTATATATATATATATATATATGTACTGTAGTGTGATATGAGATTCACCTGACAGGGTACCTCAAATTTTGTTAAAGTAAAGCCGGCACTGACAAATTGAACCTATTTTAAAATCAAATGATTTGCACTAATGGATATTCAAACTTTACAGGGTTGAACAGAATGCATGGGATTCCAAGAAGACCATAACTCACCCATCCCAAATTGGATTTGGTTCGCTCTCAATTCTGTTGAAAAGAGAGAGGAGGGACATCAGTATGAGGTAATGGTATGTTTCAGTGCAAAGTATAAAAGTTTTCTCAACATTTTTTTGTTCAAATATAAAATACAAAAATACAAATGCTGCGTTAACAGACTGCATATCAACAAAGGCAGTAATTTGATTGCTGAGGAAATAATCATCCTGATTGCAATGCCATCAGGAAATGTATGGTACTCAATGCAGCTAAGCTAACAGCCAAATCCAAGATATACCCTGATGGGGATGTTATCAGGAAAAATGTAAATAAGCCCAATGTCAAAATGAGCAAAGTTGCCAAGCCTGTGACTGCTCATTTCTAGGCCAATTAACTTCGCAGATCATCCATGAAATTTACTGACTGATTTGGCCTAGGTGAATATTGTCTGGGTTACTGTTAAGAACATTTCTAGCCGTGATACCTTCTTGCCTAATTAAAAAAAAACTTGCTCTGACAGTGAAAAACCAATGACTGAGATCCCACTTTGATGAGGTTTCAGCTTAGCTAGAATCCATGCAAAAGGCATTCATCTCTGCGAGGAAAACAGCTTTGAAAAGTGGCACCTTGTACTCCTCAATGGTCAATTACCAAAAGCCTGCCATTATAAAGCACATGTCTTGAGGATATCCACAATGTCTTGGTGAAATTTGAGAGGAGAAAACTTGCACTTTGTAACCTTAAGATGAAAATACATTTTGTCAGAATACAGACTGTATAGTCTTCAAGAGTGGAGTCCAGATATTGGTGGAATTATACTGTTGGGTGGAGCTGGAGGACATTGGGCAGAACAAACTTGGTGTAAAAGAGGAAGCCTAATTACCCTTATTGTTGTAGCACCTTGTTATAGCTACAAGCCCTGTCAGAATCTTGGGAGCCATTGTTTTGATCAGCAATAAGATACTTAATGAAGGAGGGGCAAAACATCCAGGCCACACAAAGAATTCATCTTGTGGCTTATCTAAGTCACAGGAGGAGAGCAGTTGGATAATTTTTATGAGTGATGTGTGTCAAGTCCACTCCCCAATTTATGTGGCCAAGTCCACCACGGGATCTTTTCCACTACTATGGTGTCTTGGCAAGTTTTTAGGACTGCTGCGAGTAAGACTTGTGTTAACTTCTGGGGGCACAAAGATAATTTCTCTGACCAGATCAGACTACAGCTAGGGATATCTTCTCATATGCAATAGATCATTATTCAACTGCTTTATCTAATGTGTGTAGCCAAGTGATGAAGTAACTGTTATTTCAAGTATTGGCATGTTAATTATCACTTTTAAGTCTAAAACTTCTCTGCCAGATTATCGTCCTTATTCTTTCCTCTCAGATCTACTCAACGAAGCTTTCTCATCTCATAGGGTACACTGTACATATATTGAGCAGTTACTGTTAGCCATGAGCAGAGATGTTAATCTGGATCTCATCATACCATACAAGCAGACACCCATGCAAGATCTTGTGTGGTTTGCATGTACTTTTTTTTTTCTCCTGTGGCTTCTGAGCTTAGAGTTCAGATGTGAACATGATCTCATAGCATCCTATCGTACCAGCAACTAAAATTATATGCAAGAGCTTCTGTGGCTTGCATGTACTTCAATGCGATTTCTCCTGTGGCTTCTGAGCTGAGAGTTCAGATGTGAACATGGTCTCAGAGCATCCTAACATACCAGCAACTAAAATTATGTAAGGTCTCTGTGGCTTGTGAGTAAAGCAATGAGGTTTCTCATGTGGCCTGTGAGTAAAAAAAAACATTGCTAAGTAATTTACAAGTATCCCATCATTCATCCCTACCTCAAAGTTGTAACTGAGAAAACTGGTGTGATAAGAAGCAAAAAAAACTGCACCTGAAGGTGGTGTGAAGAGCTGTGCAAATGAGTGTTGTGTAAAGTGATGGAGTGAATATCACCAGGAGGTTCAGGAAACTAATCATTGCTAAGGACCTCTCATGATGGGTCCACCCTTGGTACGGTATACAGTAAGTGGGTCTTGCATCTTATCTTGGCTCAAGATTCTGATCACAAGTAAATTTTCTCTGAAATTCATGTGGGTCTTGTACCTATTTTGGTTGTTCAGACTACTGAGGGACTGTGAACTCACACTCCATTCTTTGCCTACTGCTTCCAATATGCCTTTGACACGGACCAATTACTTCAAGTTTGGAGAGTTATTTCCTCATCAGTCAGTCTTGTCCTTTCTTAGGATAATTTCAGTAAGTCTTGTCTCTTCTTTGGATAACTGGTTATCCTAATCCCAGAGAAACTGCCTTCATATTGTTTTATCATCCTGCAATATGCCAATTGCAAACTATTTTGTATTTTGATCCTAAAGGTTAGTGATGACTTCAAGCTTGGTGAGTTTATTTCCCTGCCAGTCAGTCTTGTCTAGGTTCTCCTGATCCTTGAGACAAGGAAATTGCTCTTCATAATCGCTTTACATTGCCAATTGCAAATTGTTGTATTTTGATTGTGTTGTATTTTGATTGTGGAGATTAGCAACTTTCCCGAGACTCGAAAACAGGCCATCAGAAAGTTTATCTGCTATGTTTGCTAAAAAGCAACGACGAATAACAAAAAATTATCAAAAACAGATGATCTTAGATAACATCACAGTTGATTTCTTTTTAACTGGTTGCTTATCTTCTGAATTATGGGTTAAAACTGATGGCCTTGGGTAAATTATTAATTTCTTTCTCTTGTTTTGCAGATAGTTTCCCTCATTTGTTTGGTAGTTTGAGTTGTGGATAATTTAACTTTCCCCTTAGTTTCCCTCATTTGTTTGGTAGTTTGAGCTGTGGATAATTTAACTTTCCCCTTTTTCTTTTGTCAAAAATGGTTTATCTTGTATAAAAATAACTTAGTTCTTCTCTATGGGAAAGCAGGTTTCTTAATAAATGTGTATCTCGGTTAGTGAGCAGTTCTTCTTCTGGGTACTTAGCCTTGCGTGTGTCTTGGGTAAATTACTTAACTCTCGCTCATTCTCATGGTTATAACATTAAGTCTGGGTAGCACAGTTCCTTTTCTGAGTACTTAGCTGCTGAGTCTCTTGATTACTGGGTAATTGTTCTTCATAGTGCTTTTAGCCTTGTTTGGGGTAAACAACTTGACTCTTTCTTGTTCTCCTGGTTAATAGCTGTAAGTTTGGGTAGCAGGTAGTTCCTCTTCATAACTTTGCTGCTGGGTGGCAGGTAGTTCCTCTTCATAACTTTGCTGCTGGGTGGCAGGTAATTCCTCTTCATAACTTTGCTGCTGGGTGGCAGGTAGTTCCTCTTCATAACTTTGCTGCTGGGTGGCAGGTAGTTCCTCTTCATAACTTTGCTGCTGGGTGGCAGGTAGTTCCTCTTTACAACTTTGCTGCTAGGTGACAGGTAGTTTTGGTTAATAACATTGTTTGGGTAGCAGGTATAGTTCCTCTTTACAACTTTGTTGCTGGGTGGGAGGGTGCTAGGTGGTAGGTAGTTGCTCTTTTCAGTCCTGGGTAATTACTGAAAGAATTCTTAGTTAGAATGTACAGTAGTTAATTTTCTGAGTAAGCCTTCTCTAAAGAAAGATAAAGCTGATGTCATTATCCAATCATAGTGGTGTCACTTATCGTCATCATCATCCTGCCCATGGCATGTTTCAATGCAACATAACCATATTACTTCATGGAATGAGTACTTTCAACTTGATAACCTCGGGGAATTTCAGGACACAAAAATAATGAATGGCAAGTCAAGGAAGGGATGGACAAAGGGGACATATGAACTCATATTTAAGGGGTACAGCTAAGTAAATCTCATTATCCAATGCCTCTTGACAAATTTCATTACATATTAAGAGAACAGTATACTCCTCAAATTAAATGAACTTATTTGTATCTTCTGCTTACTACTGTAGAGACAACCACACAGGTACTGCCAATCATACCACAGGCTGCTTCTTCGAGACTAATAGACTACATTTCTCTGCAAGGCTGCCCATCATTACTAAAACAAGCTGGTGAGCCAAGAAAGTAAATAACTATATTAGACAAAAATTTCAAATATACTATGGAAATACTGAATAAAAGCTAAATGAACATTTTTTTTATCCTTTCTTACATAAATTTTTTTTATCCATTCTTACATGGCTGAAGGTACCTCTCTCCTGCTGGTGACTTAATAAAGTCAGAAAAGATAGAATATATATGATAGCATTGCAAAGTCAGTGACAACCAAGAAATAAGTCACTGATAATCACCTGGCAAATGAGCATCCTCTTTATGTACTAGTTAGTGATAACCAAAAGTCAGTGACAACCAAGAAATAAGTCACTGATAATCACCTGGCAAATGAGCATCCTCTTTATGTACTAGTTAGTGATAACCAAAAGTACCAGCATTATAAAAACTGAGAAAAAGTACCAGCATCATAAAAACTGAGAAACAAGCATCATCTTTATGCACTAGTTGGTGATAACCAAAAGTAACAGCATTATAAAGTCAGTGATAACCAACTGAATGATATAACACTGCCCCCTCTTGTTGAAAGAGGCTTGACAAAGATTCTTCATGGCAAAAGAAAGGTGTTTTTAAATATTAAAATATATCATTTTCAGACTGTGATCACAACGTTGGCCAATGCATTTACAATTTTGACAAACCTCAGCTTTGGATTTTACATATCAAAACTATAACAGGCATATCAGACTTTACTGAATCTACGTAATTCAGAAATTAACCTGGAAGGAATAAAGAGTAAACAGTTTACTTTTGCTAGACGTTGTTGCAAAATGACAAGAACACCTAAAATAATAATGAACAAGAAATAATTCAGAGAGATTAATTAACAGAACTTCATTGATGTCAGCAACAGTAACTAAAAAATATTACAATTGAGAAATTTGCTGTAACCAACAAAATCCCAAAGTAGAAAGTTTAAACAAATCTTGTAATCAATGAAATCCACAAAATTATAAACGAAATAGCACTGAAAACTGATAATTCATAGTTGGAAATGAACAGACCAGTTTTGGTGTAATCAACAAAATCAGAGATGGAGATAAGCAAAAGAATTCCTTGTAGCATACGAAATCCGGACAGTTATAATTCACACTAGAAGAAATTAAAGAAAATTTTAAACTGATGATCCACAGTTGAAAGTGAACAGAACAGTTCACAAAACATGACCTGTAGCCAATACAACCCAGTTATAAAAGTACAATTCACAAGCCCTGTAGCCGAAAATTCCAGAGTTATAAAAGTACAAACTTCATTACAGTCAATAAAATCAAAGTTGGAAATGAACATTACAGTTCATTGTGGCAACAATATAGCAGACAAAATTCAGTCAGTTAGAAATGCTCAAATTGCTCATTGCAGTACAAGAGACATCATTTTCATACAGAAAGTTAACTGTACAGCTGATTAGAATTTAAATCTCGGTAGTCTAGTTGACTTCTCAGATTTCAATTCTAATTAAAAAAGAATGACCCAAACAGCTAGAAATGAACAATCTAGCTGCACAATTATGATACTCCAGCAAGAAATGACTAATCTAAGCAATTAACACACAATGGTAATCTGGACATCTAGAAATGGACAAACTAACTTCACATAGATAAATAATGAAGTCAACTCTACACACAAATAAATAATGAAGTCAATTCTACACATCCATAACTTTAAAGCAGTTGACAAATATTTAAAATAATAATCCAGGCAGCATTCCATTTCAGCAAAGAAAACAAATTTCCAGTGTATCAAAGCTAGTTCCAGTCTTCAAACCTATTTAATATCTCTAAGGGCCAAACTAGCTACTCTCCACAGACTAATATAAATCAACAGAGAAGATGAATAATCTCGGAGAAGGTGAATGACTTCAGAACTCGATCACATTTTTTTCTTAAACTTTACCTTCTTGAGGCCATTCTTGAATTTAATTTCTTGTATGGCAAACAGTACTGGACTATATGTTAATGGAGCTTAATACTGTGCTGCACTACATGCTATGATTGTAAAGCACAGGAAGCTTCACACAGGAACGTCTTGTAAAGCTTTCCTCGATGTACTTCACTCATTTAATATTTTGTTTGCCAAACTGAATATTTTTCAGTACAGTATCACAGCATACTGTATCCTAAAGTGAAAGTGAACTGGGAACTTCTGGAAACTTTCCAGAAATAGGAGCTCTGAAACTACCACTTATTTCAAAAACCCTAAAAGATAAGCAGGAGTAATTCTGCAAAGTAATGTGCATCTCAAAAGTCCTACACAACAGTAAGCCCTAGTGGTGATGAATATTCTAAGCTTAAAACCACATACAGTACTGTGTATGCAATTTCTATTATTCTAAAATTAACAGTTCTGCAAGTACTGTGTACCTCAAAAGTCCTACAAAACAGTAAGTCATAGTAGTAATGAATATCCTGAGCTTAAATCCAAATAATTACTGTATATTGTAATTCTTAGAATTCTACAGTTTAAATCAAAATATCTTAAAAAATTCTAGGCTTAAAACTACAAATATATGACTATTAACAATCTAGTTAGATTATTAACAATTCCTGATTAAAACATTGGTGGGTAAGACTCCTAGCACAGAATATCTTATACTCCTAGTACACCAAGCATAAGAAAAATTGGTACCTGATTCTTGCAATGTGCAAGAATATTTTGTGTCATACTGTATTCCTTTATATGGTATATATGTATTTGATTGTGTATGTTAACATGTTTACAACAGTAAAAGAATGAAATTGATGTGCAAATACTGAAACAGAGAAAATTTTCAGAATATTGGTTCAGGATAATCAAGTAACCAAGCATGTGTCTGAGTGAAATGGCAGTTCATGCTAAAAATAAATGAACTTCTTTCATTATGGCTATGTATAATAAATGAAAATACCCAAGTTAAGACAAATAACACTTAGGTATGTGTCTTACATTTCATTTTTAAAAAATAGATTCCCACAAGTCAAGCCTGTTATGTGTTGTAGATGAACAAGTATACCCAAGAGTGGGAGGGTTAGTACTGAAATATACTGTAACCTACAGCAGTAGAATGGCTTTAAAATACTATACTTGAATGGCCACAGTAAGCCGACTACACACAAAGACCACAATGACCACTAAAAGAAGTTTAAATTATTTGCACAAAGGTTAAACTCAAGAAAAAATATTAATCCAAAACTATGGAATGATAAACTACACACTAAATAGCTTGTCCATCTATGATTTATTAGGAGTTTGCAGCAGTGTCCTAGAATGTTACAGGTCATAAGAGAGAAATTAAGAACTCTCAATCCTAAAGTTGTTTGTTTGCGGTACAGAATGGTAGTCACCTTCTGAGGGAAAAGCATACAGAACCGAAGGAGCTTTCTGGAGATAAAATTCACAGACAAAACTAAAATAGTCCCACCTATCCAAAATGAAACTGAGTTCACCATGGGAACACAGCAAATCATCCCAAGAACTCTATCAATTGATGCACTGGAGGTCACCACTAGGATACCTAACGAATCACTGATCTCCTTTACATATCTAATGTAGTAGTATGAAATACAATCTAATCATGAACACTGTAGCATTTTCATAAAAACTTGGGTAAGCCCTACTGTGGGGGGGGGGGATGATGGGTCTCACACAGCAGGAAATGGATTAGCCTGACCAAAATTATACTGTTCTCAGATTCAAGTCCTACTTATGCTACAGTGTAGTCCAGCACCTCTTTGGAAACAACTTCAACAGCTATGAGATGGCAATAGGGAAAATAAATCAGAAGCTACAACAGGGATGAAGCCAAAAGAAACTGATGAGAATATGCCTTTCCTAAACAGAACGAAAATTTACATTGGGAATACATGACCCATACTCCTCTATGCAGGAGAGACATAGCCACTCAATAAAAAACAGAAGAGATTTTAAAGAGATGTGACAAAAAAATTCGAATTTTCTTGCTAGAAATGAAGTTACAAAGAGATGCAGTGTTCAGTGGCTAAAAAATAGACCAAGATCTAAAAGCCTCATGGTCTAGACATGAAGTGAAGAGAGGCTAGGAGCAATTAGTCTGAAATGTAATAGATACAGAAGCAGCAAGACAAAGGCAAATATGAAGAGTTAGACCAGATGTGAATTCAAGCAGAAGACACCCAAGAGAACTTGTTTTAGGTGTAACAAAAGAAGTGGAAACCTGACAAACAACTTTCATGATGGAAAAAAATGAATGACACACTCTGAAGGGACAACTGGTGTGCAGGCTATGGTCTCTAAAACGGTCAAACTGCTTATCCCACTAAAGGTAGGCTAGAAGGCCCAGTCCATCTAGCCTGCTGACAAAGAGAGCTAAAAATGTCAATTGCCTACACTACCTAACTTCTCCCAACCTATCTAGGCCATGGATATGAATGGAAGAGATAAGAGAAAAGGACTGATACTGTACAACCAAGGTCAAGTCATATAGAATTTCCAATCCTGTAACTTTTGTCTGCAAACTTAAAACATGGTAAAAAGTTTTAAGTGAATGACAGTGTTCTGCGATTATCTACACTCATGTATGTTATGCTTTTCTCAAGAACTTGGTCTCCAGATAGCGCAATTAAATCTAAATGTTTTCCCCAAAGGAGGCTGACAGCCACTAAGCAAAAATAACATAATGAAAATGTAACAAACTAAAAACATACAATACTGTGTTATTGGAAGAAAGTGAGGTAATGACTGTGAAACTTTGTTTTCATTTTTTTAATGTTCAAGCAGAAAACTTAAGTAATTTATATAGTGCACAGAGAGATTGGAGCCCAAGTAGTTTAATTTCATGCTGGAAAAACCTGTAGAAATTTTATATTGCATGGAATGAAGACACTTTCTCAACCCTATTAACCCCAGAAAGTACTTGAATTGGGCTAAGAAAGAAGCAGGTTGAGCAGTTTTTGCTTATTAGCTTTGAGCTGTTTTTTAACCATATCACTGTGCAGACCTTTCACATGAAAGGAGAGGTCACAACTGTGCAACAGTTACTGTGCAATGCTTTAAAAGGAAGGAATAGATGATGACATTCTCTTGACTGTGTTTTGTATTTATGAGTAACATTAATAAATAGTCAGGGTAATAAGTTCACTTCATAATCAAATCAACCCTTTAAAACAAAAACAGCTTGACCTTATTTAATGGTAAAGATAGGAACTACTGTAACAACAAACAAATGATTTTCTCACTTGGGTATGAACTTCTACAGGAACAACTGCTGTTCCTTTCACAAAGATCACATTTTCTTAAGTCTCTAATTGACCCTTAATAAATTCGTACCCTTTACTTCCTATTTTAAGTTATCTGACCTAAAGACAGCTTGAAATAACTGAGGCTAAAAAACAATGATTCTTTCCCCCTTCAGAAAAATTAATAAACAGGCTACCAAGAGAAGGGTAAAAAAGATAAGGTAAGAGTTCCTTATGTCTTAGTAACATTCATTAATTATGTTACTTCGACACTAAATTATACAGTGTTTATTTGTTGTGCTCTTTTTTCTAACTTATGTTTCAATTCGCAATAATATAAAAATGTATAATCAGGCCAAATCCTACAACCTACAATTGTTTGATAACTACTTTCCCTTTCTGCTCCAAGTGAATACAGTATTCTCCTTCGTCTTTTTTTATCTAATACAAAATTTCACATCAAGCTTGCTCTACTTTACATTATTTTTTCTTACCCATAAACCTATTACCCTTTAACACATTTTCTATTTTTATTAATAAAACTTTCTTTCATACTCCTCATTTCCCTAAATATAGCTTGATATAAGAAAGTACATCAATAAAGTGACTCAATAAATTTTCTTATGCACAACATACACATCAAAATCTGCAACTATTTTTCCAATCAACAGATTTATATAAAACCATTAATACAAAAACTAAGAAAAGACAGAAATTTTCATATAACATCATGGTATTAAGAGAAGTCATCACCTATGTATAGGGCTACTCTTGAGGTTGTATAGACCATTTAGTGATAAAAAAAAAAAGAACAAGACACAGTGAAGGTCAGCAAATACCTTGTGAATACGAGGTTAATGGTTTAAATGATAAAGAATAAGCAAGAAGAGGAGGAGGATGAAGAGGCGGTGATGGTGAGGTGAACATAAATGCCAAACTAAGGTGCACATACTAAATAATTGTAATACCTGTAGGTTCCTAATTCCCTTTGTAGGGAAATACATGAAGAAATTCACTTACATAAAGTAAGACACTGAAATGTTCAAGATTTTATATACCCCTTTGTGAAGATGACAAAAACACAAGCAAATCGCCAAAGTCTTTAGCAGTTTAAAAATAAAACCCTTAGTGATAATTTTACCTCTTAAATAATACTCTGCAACAATGTCAAACACCTTCAATACTGCTCCCTTAAATTATGCATGCATTACATCACTAATACGGTATACAGTGTAATGTAAGATTAAGTGTGTGTATGGACTTTGCTGTGCATATTTTGGCCCAATGTTACATAGTACATACTAGTGTATATGCATACACTGTACAAACATATATGTAAATGTGTGTGAGCATATATATTAGTAGTTACTGGTTGTCAGTGTAAGATAAAAAATTCATGAAAAGATAAAATGTTCCCATGTTTGTAAAATTAGTTATTTATTACAATAATTATAGAACCAAAGGCAAGGATTGCAAAGTATTCAAAATATCAAAGCCAGACTAAAGCACTTAAAACTAACAAAGATTAGTTTTACAAAGTGGAAACTCAAAAGCAAGGTTTTTAAGTTGGAACTGTCATAAACCCAAATACTTATACTTCACTGTCTAATAAAATTTGAAAACAAATCTTTCAGTAACTTCACATTAAAGTTGCTGTTCATTAAGAGGCAAAATATTTTTCAAAACATTAATTACAATACAAACAAAAATATGATGACTTGAATATCATGAGAATTTTACTGCTTCCCTTTCCATCTGTCTTAGAGCATTTAAACAATATTCATGATCTCTGAAAAAGTTTCATAAGGTGAAAGAGTAAGGAAATATGAGGAAAACAACTGAAAATCTGCAATAGACTACAATAAAGGGACTGAACATCTAAATATCAAGTACTGTATATTCAACCATCTAACAACTGAGAGGGACTGTGACCTATTTTACTCATTTTATCAATTCGATGCATTCTGAGACAATAAATCAATACTTTATAAAACTCTTATCATTTGGACAACAATTTGCCATTTAAGAATTTTTTTTTTCAAGTTTATTGAGCTCGTGTAAGCTGATGCTGAGATAGGCTTTGCTTTCAACATTTTACCAATCAAACCTATATTGCTCATCATTCTGAGATGGCATTAAATGAATGCTCCTCTTGCTGCTTTACAAAGCTCGAAATCTAAAATAAAACCTAATTCTTAAGTGATGTCCAAAGTGCAATGGGTACAATAATAATAACTGTACTAGATTATAAAACATAATTTTTGTTTTATGATAATATCCAAACTTTTCTTTATACAGTACAGTAATCACTTTCATTAATCATTAATCACCTTTTTCACCCGCTGTTTATCCTTAATTCCCGGTTAAATTTAAGACTTGGTTACAGATAGATAGAATATACAATTTAGGCCAAAGGCCAAGCACTGGGCCCTATGAGGTCATTCAGCACTGAAAGGACAATTGCGAGTAAGAGGTTTAAAACCTTGCAGCTGGACTATACAACATTGTTAGAAGAGGGTGGAAATAAAGATGACAGAAAGAATATGAATGGAAGCACAGTAAAAGGAATGAAAGGGGTTGCAGCTAGGGGCCAAAGGGACACTGCAAAGAACCTCAAGTAATATCTACAGTGCATCACACGAGGTGCACTGACAGCACTAACCGGGCCCCCGTACAGGAAAGGCCTGGTTACTTTTCCACTTCACATTACAACAACATGGAAGCCTAAGACCAGTGTGTTTGCAACGCTTATGTTTCTTATACATTATGGATAAGTAGGATCTTTCAGTGAGGAACTCTTTGGAAGTTCAGAGTGCTTGTTAGTGGAAAATGTCCACAGCATTTCCCAGTCTACGGTAGGAATTTGCTGACAAACAAGACTTTTTCAAAGCACTAAGTAAACAGTTGAGAGTGAAAAAAATATGTAAAATATTAATCTATAGTTGTGTGCAAAAATATGATCTACATTTTCTATGTACTGTTCTTAAGTACATTTAGCATAAAATATTATAGCAGACACTGTACTGGCCAAACTAAGGATGCACAAACTAATCATAAGAAATGTCTGTACACAGAATGCACAAGATAAATGATAGATAGTGGATGAGAAAGACCAATCACAAAGGATGAAATTACTACCGTACACATTATAAAGCAAACCCTTTTGGCATTCTCACTCTCCTGGCTTGCTTCAGTAATGCACTGCTAAACAGTACCAACTACTCGCCTTCAAAATCCATGTCAATTTAGATAGGTCAAAGAAATCTTATAGTAATGGACCCCTTATTACCTGATTTCTCTAGATAATGGACAGTGTCTGCTATTAGGCAAAGTTGGGTATGGTAAAATACTAATCCAAATTGACCTGGAGGAGATGGCCAAGAATGAGTGCTATTTAGCAGTATGTGACTGAAGCGAGCCAACAGGCAATGCTAAGTAGCAGTGCTTGAGTATAGGGACAAGAGGGGATATTCAGTGCTCTGTATTTCTCTCATGTCCTTTGTGCTCACCAGACCTTATTCAACCTCTCTGAGCAATATTTATCGTGTACCTCCATCTTGACTTGAAGGCAACAATCCATCAATTTTCTGGCTTTTATATTTCTCCAAAGTACTATACAACAATAATGTATTTTGTTGATGCTTTATGATTTGTGTGCATATCTAGTTTTTAGTGATCAGCTTCATTTACTATACTATAATCTTCCTTTATGACAAGTGTACTTAGGTGCAGAGTCTTTAATAATATATTTCATATACCTTTCACAAAAATACAAATTAGCTTTCATATTTTAACTTTAAACCATTCAGATGTTCTTTCAGAAGGATGAATTAAAAGTCTGGTACAAGCAAAACCCTACCCTAGTCAATATGAAAACTTTGATAAAAGACATTTTCTAATAAGCAATGAGCCCATCCTCAAAAGAGTTTGCAACTGATAGATTAGCAGGCACTCCATTATCTAGAGATATCTCATAATGAGAGGCCACTGATTATATGACCTAAGTAGAAAAAGGATTATCCTCTAGAAAGTAAAACATAATGGCTCTAATTGAAATGCTGATTATTTATTGGAACTATATAATTTATATAAACTGAAGTGTTCAAGTTTCATTCTTCATGGTGTGATGAAAACATCATGGCATGAAAAAATTACCATTTAAGGGAAAACTGTATGGATTGTAAGCCTTATTCTAACAGTTTCAAAATTCTTAAGGATACACTTGATTTTTCAAAATGTATAAGGATTTGAAGCCCACTTAGACTGGGTTATATCATTATTGAATTTATGTGGGCTGCTCATTTAAGTGTACTTTAAAAAACTGATGATTTACTAATACAGTATACTTCATTACACATAACATTACTATGTCTTTGTTAAAAATACAATTTTAAGAGTATATGGTACAACTGACACAAATACAATTACTTTCATGATACCCCATGTTTTTTTATGTATTTTGATCTGATATTTTACAATTTTTTATAGTGTCTATTTTTTCCTCCTTGGCAATATTTTTATTTTACTTTGTTGCATTCTTCTTGAAGGTTTGTGCTGCATATAAATGTATCTCAATACATAATGTTTTTATGTATCCACATAAAAGCTCCCTTGCTTAACTAGACCACCAATACCAATTGATAGACTCACAGGTAGCCTGAGGGATTTGTTCTTGAATGGAAGGTGAAAACTCAAAGTAAAGCCTAAGAAATTGGGAAACCAGATGGAGAGAAACCAAGTGGAAACATGAAAAACAAAATACAGAAAGCAATGACATTGGCAACCCAAGCCACACATCAACGAACCTATATGTAATTCCACCATAGTGTGCTGCAAAAGGAAAATCTCTAGTGGTAGTCTCTACTTCTGCTACCCTACCCTCAGCCTCCTAGTAGTTCTGGGCATAGTCAAAATAATATCTAAGCTTCAAGAGTTTACTAACAAGTGATCTGTCTCATTGAGAATTGACAGGAAGGGAACTCAAGAAGCTAAATGGATTCTGCAAAAGCCCTATGGTCAAGCTTGTGATAAACTGGGCACAAACACTAAGGGCCCAGGTCACCATAACACTCAAAATAAATTGCAAGTTATTGTGTAACATTTTAACTCTTCAATTTAATGCGTTGTTACTCTGTAAAAAGCTTCAGGACACAGTTTTGACAGAATCTGTGCTCACAGACAGAGAGAAAGGGTATGCTAAAATACTTTTTTGCAAGAATGAAATGTGACTTGTTTGGCATTGATTTCCAAGAGTCTTGCTGAATAACTGAATTACGAGAAACAGAAGTACTACAGTCATGTTTTTCAAACATTTTACAAAAACCTTAATAATTTATATACTGTATAATACGAACTGAACCTTTTAGGAATTTAGATAGTAAAAAAATTAATGTAATAAACATATCACAATTTACAATAAAAGTAAATCATTGACAACAAAATATACTTTATTGGTTGAAAAATAATTCAGTGTAATCTATATATCCTTGCTTTTAGTTGATCAGTGACATTAAGCCATGTTATAAAAGATAAATAGCTGAAAGTTAACTGCAAAATTAATTTACCAGAGTTAAATCTATTTTGATAAAATGGTATAGACAAAAACTGGCATTTACGAACAAAAAGTAACATGGAATTCAAAAGGATGCATGAATCACTTGATAAAATATACTGTACTGAATTACCTTTTAAATAAAAATGAATTACATCAAAGATTTTGGCAATACATTACTTGATGCTGTAGTAGTTGTGAGTTGCTTGAATTTTCTCTGAGTAAGCAGTACTGTGCTCTAGTTTAATTAGGAACATCTACTAGGTGATAAACATTTGTACAATAAGCTTCAAGATTAATTTGCTTTTTAATCTAAGGAAAATCTGTATTATAAAGATCACATTTCCAATTACTGGCACAGTAATTGGATACCAGTAAGCTAGGAAAGGCAAAAATGTTCTCTCTCTGAATGAGCTTAATCACCTACAAAGTCACTCCCTTTTTAGCAGTGTCAATTATGCATTTGTTTAATTTTTTAGTTATCTGCATCAAGGGTGATTTTATCAAGTCACATCCAGGACGTATAGTGAGAGAGACATACATTTGATAATTAGCCGACACAAGAACTCAATAAAATCACTGCTGATGCAGATAATTAAAAAAAAAGAAAAAAAAGGCATGTTTGACACTTTGCCAAAAGAAATGACAAGGTATATGATGTATTATAAAAAAAAAGGCAGCAGCAAGTTTCTGTTCATTTATCAGAACACTAGACTAACTGATCATGTTGCCTCATTGGATACTTCTAAATATCTTAAATATTTTCTTCTCTTTTATAAGATTTAGTTTTATTTTTAGTAATGAAATTTGATTTATCTTGAATGACAGGCATTTTTGTCTGTGGGCATTACATTATCTTATTACTAAATACTACAAAAGTAAAGAGGTTTATGGTATTGTCTTGAATTATGTCAATGACTGTAATGAAATTTGGAGATGCCATTATAGTTACATAGTTCACTTTCTCCCAGCAACAGTAATTTACATACAGTGCTCACTTTATAAGCAAACTTCACTTTACATTAAAATATTTAAAGTTGCAAAGAACTTGCTATTGGGGTAACAATAATTTTCCTATACTTTGACTAATTTCTTGTTCTTTTACTTGTCTTTGTTATATAAATTCCTATATCCTATAACTGACAAGCATCTTGTACCATGGCAAATTTTTTCAATACAAATGTAATTTATGTCAGAACCCTCGTTACATGAGCTATATAAAACGAGAGGTCGGCACATAAAACCCACATGCTGTACAAGCATCAAAATAGAAATTGTAATATATCTGACAAAGCTTAATTTCTGGAACTAATCCTCACTATCTGCACACTTCTAATTTTCTAACAAAAAGTATATAGCAACTATCTTTATAAAAGATTTTCCTTCGCTGTGTACAAGATTTTCAACCTCACAACATCTACATCATACCACTTTCAATAATGCTAATCCAAGAAGATTCTGCTTGATATCTTTCTTCTGCTCAGGAATGGCAAGATTACAATACTTTTATTTGAACAGACGAATGCACAAAGCTTCTTACCATCCTTATACAAAAAAAGCTATGTGGCCCTTATGCAAAACAAGCAAACATCAGCTAGATGCAGGTAAAAATCATTGTGCACTCGACATTAAGCAAAGCTGATGCAGATGTGGATTTTAGAATTTGATACCGGTCACCTTACATACGGAGAATAATAATACTGATTAGATATAAAAAGAATATACAGCCTGGTATAGTCTGTAAAAAATAAAGTCACTAGCTAAATATATCACTAAATAAACTATCAGACCTCAAACTAGTCTAGTGCACTTAAAAGTTTTAGTTTAGGCTGGCTAAAACTGTTCTCAATAATTTATAAAAAAAAAAAAACAACTTCTAAATTCCACACCTGTAAAAAAGCGAACAAGAAGCGAGGCGACCCTTACTCAAGTTGGAAACGTACCCGCGCTGGGCGGTGGAGAGTAGCCGACCTCTGACCACCACCTTGACTTCCAATTGGGTACTGCTCTCGTCGAGAAGGGCGAGGTAAGGATCTAAACTGTTGAGGTGGTGATGGTGGAGTGCTTGGGTACTCAGTTGGAGGAGGGCCTACACCTGCTGTACCTAGAAAGAATAAAAATGATAAGCCCCTCTAGACTGTATGCACTAATATCCAGTTCCTAAAATAACCTGGTGGCAATAAGCAAAAAATCTTAATCAACTACAACAAATATTTCAACATTTCAAAAGACTGTGAATGTTCTGAATACTGAAAGAGCATTAATGTAAAGCCCATAATTGCAAGCTGTTTATTTACCAGTACAGCATACACATTTGACCTATTTCTGGCTTTGAAGTGGGTTCCTCTTCAGATTCTTTCCAAATCATTAACATGAAAGAAAGTGCTCATCTTGTACAAATTCTATTGGTAACAAGTACAGCACACTGAAAAATTCTCAGCCTACCACAGCAAATCACAGCAAACACATAATTATAAATGGTAAAATTAAATGAAGGACTATTTAATGCTTAACTAAAGCATTTTATTTTTAGATACTGTATACCTTAAAAGTTGAACTCCCACTATCATCTTTTGTACCTGTATCTACAGTCAGCTTTTAATAAATGTTTGCATATTGTTAACATCACCATTATCTTGCAGTGCCACAATATCCCATCCTCTCTACCAGGTTCATTAATATCATTGTCACTTCCAAATAAAAGCCTCTGTACTTCTTCATCATCGAAAGAACCCACCTACCTCCAAAATATTTTGACGGTTATTGAAGGTCTACCCTTCATCCTTAAATCATCCTGTACATTAGAAATCACATTGCCATTTTTTGCTAAAATATAGACAAAAGCTCCTTACAATGATGAGGGAAATGCAATATCTATCACAAGCTGCCTAGCTAAAACCGAAAGAACTAGACTGAGGAGGTAAGTCCCACATCGTGGATGAAACCTTTCAATGAACAAGGAGATCAGTCTTGCACAGCGAAAGGGTTAACATACCAGTAACAATGTCAATACAGTATGACGAACAAAGTCTTCTGTGCCTTCCACCTTTCATGCTGGTGCTGCTAGGCATTACACAAGGAAGGCTGGTTACAATATGAATAAGAGCTAAATGTCACAAATTTTTAAAATAATTTGTATTTTTCATAACTAACAAACCTGCGGTCTTAACATTAGGATAAATCTTCTAGTGCCAGCTGGAACTGGTAAAAAATTCAATAGAATTGTATATGCAAGGAACTGGTGGCATCTTTCCTCTGTCACGAGTTAGGTGAAACAACCACCGGCCCAAGTCAGGAACCCATCACCACCCATTAGACTTGTGTGAATCTTCATTCTCCATCCTAACTACTGTAATAATTAAATATAATCCATTACCACCCACGAAAATTGTGCACATCTTCACTCTCCATCTCCTTCAGCAGGGTGGCAATAATGGATCAATGTCCTTTCCACTGAAACTTTGGTAGATTTTGTGAAGTAATATTTTTTAATTAATCATTCCACAAAGCATTACAATTAGGAACAAAGGCTATTCCACTGCAATAGCTAATTCTGTAACTTTAAAGGGATTTTGACAAAGGAAAAATCTATTTCTGGAGAGGGGACCGTGTCACCCAGTGAAAAAGTCCATTCAGCACTTATTTCTAGGTAATCCGTTGCTAGATACCAGAGAAAGCTAAATGAAATGCTGGAGTTACTACCCCCAGAGCGAGCTCCATTAGATGGAGTCGTGTATGGAAAAGGGTGAACTAAAAAAACACGGAACCTTATCCTATAGAGATCCCCAAGTCAAAAGTCCCACAGAGAGTGCCGTTACAAACCCATGCACCACTCATGGACAGTATACAAATCACCGCTAGCCGCATTCCATGAAAGCAACACCCCACCAGAATGATGTTTACCATGGGGGGGAGACAACAAATGATAGAGGTGGGTCACCGGGTGACACGGTCCCCTCTCCAGAAATAGATTTTTCCTTTGTCAAAATCCCTTTCCTGGATCGGGTCCGTGTCAGCCAGTGAAAATTAACAGAGAAATAAATATCATTCTTAAACTGTATGAAATAACAAAATGTAAGGGAACAGAAGACCAAAGGTCAACAAAAATTTTAATTGCTAGCAATAATAACAAGTAATGTACAAATGTAACTGATGGGAGCTTAAAGTTAACATGACAATATAAAAAATATACTTAAACAAAATAACTATACAAATTGAAAACATTATAACATAAATGTGTCACTTAGACAAATATACAGATAACACGGTCAGGTAATAAAGTCAAGGCATGCCTGACTGAAAATGACTGTAAAGGGGATAACTGAGGCAGTGGAGGAAGAATTGACTAGGAATCCGAAAGGTACTAGAGGAGGGACAACGTTCCTGCCGCGACTGCTGAGAATTTAAGAGCTTCTAAGGATTTCAAATAGTGACGTTTGAAAACCAAGGGTGACTTCCAACCAGTGTATTTGGTAAGATCCGCGAAAATTCATATAATGGAAGTAGTTAATAGAGGTGGCCACAGCTCTAATATCGTGAACTCTAGGGACTGAGTCAGGATTAGCCTGCTTGATGAAGTAAAGGATTTGCTGTCTAATAGCAGACATAGAGATATTACCCCCTTCCTGATAAAGAGAGGCCCAGATGAGATATGAGGAGGACCTGTCTAAATAAGCCCTCAATGTATGAACTGGACACAGGGACAGGTCTTGAGGAAGGGGGAGAATTTTCCAAGATCCAGAAATACCTTTTTGAACCTGTTCTCTTACTCATTCCATTGTTTTTATTTTTCCATCTTTTGTCCACTACATTTCATTATTATCAAGTTATCTTCCATTTTCTCTTTAGGTCTGAAAATTCAAAAGTTCCTCTTCTCATAAACTTACATATAGACACTTTATGTAGTATAATTTCTCATTAATTTTTCCCCTTTTTTCAAAATGTGTAGAATAATCTCAGATCACTGAGAACTGATATGAAGCAAGCTTTAAACCATATATGAATAAGCACATGAACAAGAGTAAAGAACTGCATGTATGTACAAACTTCTGTCCACAGTCATTATTAAAAATATCTACATAATATTACAGATCAACCTTTAAAGGTATTTAATCTGCCTGATCACCTTCCACAGAAAAAATACCCATATGTGATTAAGACAGATAATAGCTAACATGAAAAAATACCCATAGTGTGATTAAGAGAGATAATAGCCAACATGAAATTGTACAGTACAATACAGATGAAAGTAGTATATAAATGCAAATGAGTACATGCTGTATCGGTAAATACAACAGACAACAACAACTTTATGTGGTTTATAACATTCAGAAATGACAAATAGGCAGACACACCATGTGGAATTTAGTATTCCTGGCCTTACATCAACAGAGGTAACAACCTACATTGCAAATATAACATAAGAAATAGTTTTAAGCCTGAGTTTTTTAAGGGAATCCCACACTCTCATCAACATTACCTTGCCTAAATTCTGATGAATGGGAATGGGGGTAAGGATAGTCTGGGCACCCTCTGACTTCTGGAGGAAGAGGAGGCCACTCAGTAAAGGAAGCACCTCCACCCATACTGCTTGTTGCTGTTCCAGGAGTCGTTGTCAGTTCTACCTCATTTCCACTACTTGATCGTCCAACTGAAATTTCCCTGCAAAAATCTGACACGTTAGCAAATACACTACTTGATCGTCCAACTGAAATTTCCCTGCAAAAATCTGACATGTTAGCAAAATATTGTTCCTTGTGCAAAAAAGTTAATGAATATAATAATACGAAAAAGAATTAACTCAAGTATAGCTGGTAGCATTATAGCAGCTGATATGTCTGCAACATTCAAACTTTTTCCTCAGTAACTATTTTCTCAGGGGCTCCACTAGATGGTGCTGCCTGACCCTTATAACATCTTCCCAAAATACAAGATGCAAGAAAGTGGGCAGCCTATATTTTCCAGCATAAGAACTTAACTTGCAGGAACAAAATTTTATAGGTGAAATGTTTCAGTTGTTGGTAAAGTGCCCATATTGCCTATATCCTCTATAAATTGCCCCACGATATCTAATTGAGATTTCTGTCCCTTATCTACAGATAGGCTGCTTTATCAATGCCAAGTTGAACTTTGGGAACTGCTACTGCTCTAAATTGGCTCTGCAACACCTGACAGGCCACTGTTTCCCATATTTACTAAAACTGGCACTTCTAGAATTAGTTTATCTTGTGATTTTATTTTCTTTTGCTGTTACATTTCTGAATTCTATCTCACCATTTCCATTTTAACTATGGAAATAACTGTCATTATCTTTCCAACGTTGGCATACATTTGGGGTTATGCTCCATTTTCCCCATCCTAAGTTTTCCGGAGTTCAGCGTTTGCATAAAGAACATTTTTTTAAATAATTCACTTAGGGTATACAAAATATCTCTTGTATTGCAAATATATGTCATTGTGCATGTAAATTAGTTTCACCTATGCTTAAATACTGGTAAAACATGGAAAAAGTCATAGCGTACATTTCCCAAACATGAAGTCAAATTGGATTTCTGAAAATTAGCACATTTAATCCTTTCTCCAGTAAATTACTGGAACCATCTGAAACATAAACAATCAATTCAAGTAACTAAAACATATTCAGGATATTAAGTTATCCAATCCTGTACTCTAATACAGTACAAGATTGATAAAAAAATACAGTATAGTCATTTCAAGAAAAAGAGCAGATAATTTTCTTTAATACGTAACCAGTGACTAAAATTCACAAGAATGTAACTTACCTGTAATAACCTCTGTTAGTTGAAGCAATAGGAGTGGGCTTAATAACAAAAACTATAACACCTGTAACCACCAGAATGTACGACAGGAAATACAGTGGATGGAACTGAAAAAAAAATGTTTAATGTAGAGACTGTCTAAGTGCTCTGGAAGCATATGAAAGAATTCATCTGAAAAGCATGTAGGCTAATCAGTACTATAATCTAAACATTAAAAAATTACACTGACATAATCTTAGTGAAATCCTATCTTTGGTATCATTTCACTGAACAACTTGGAGAGAAGAACTGATTGATGCTGGTCACCTGTAATGGCATGGAAATCCACAAAATGCATCAAACATTTACTTAAAAGTCTAAGCACGCTTGCTAAGATTAGGCCTAAGCTGTAAAACTAATATTTGTGAAGCATTTCCACTGAATGGAATATTTACATGGAAAAACGAGAAAGTTACTATTACATTAAGGATATAGTCATTTCACACAGGTTGAAATGAAGTAAATAAAAATGCTGCTTCATAATTAGTTAAAAATATAAAACAAGACAAAGAATCCCTGACTTAATATGCAAGTTACCACACAATAAAATTTACCTTTAAGAAAATAAATAAAACTGGTTCATATTACTTACATGTTGGTGATATCAGTTTCTCACCTACAGTTAATTTGTAATGTTCTTTAAACTCATTGTGGTATATTTCAAGGTACTGTAAATGTAAAAGCAATTTTTTTTTTTTTGGGGAGATTTAAAATTCATGGTAAAAAGTATCACAGCTTTAGGTCTTCTTTCCCCCAAGAAAACTTGGTTACACTCTGTTTGGCTAGAAGAATGATAATATAATACATAAAATATGATAGGCTGAGTGTGTGAAAAAATAAATACCTCGATGCAAACATACACTGGGGAGAGTATAGAACTACAGGAACAGGCTCCACAGACGAAAACGAGCCTAACCTTTTCTAGAAGGCCATGTCCTGACCTAACCAACCCTTCCCTTCCTAACCTCACCTAGGGCGCCATGCCCTGACCTGGCCAGGGGTTTCACCCCCCAAGGTACATTAAACATCAGAAACGATGGACTAGTGCCTGATCCAATCGTTCTGCAGACTATTCGATACACTAGTAGAGAAAAAGTAATTTTATCAGACAAATACACCATTTACCTAGTCTTACATAACAGTTTGATATCTACCAACCAAAGGAAGTAAGTTCATGTTTCCTTGGGATGTCTTCAAATTGAATTTCATTCCCTAAGCTAAATAATTCTAAAAATGCACGGCACACGTGATAGGTAGTTTGTACATTAGGTATGGGGTTCACTTATTTGGAGGAAAATTTAAGTGTTAGGCTACTAACTTACCTAATGAGCCTACCCTAGAAATTCAACAGTAGCTTATTTCACTTGAACTGCCTGCAGTAAAAACTAAGCAGAACTTAAAGTAAATCCCATCTAAGATAAGACGGGCAGGCTAACTGACGATCTAAACTAAGATGTGCAGGTTAACTGAAGGATCTAAGCTAAGACAGGCAGGCTAACTGATGGTAAGGTAAGATAGGCTGGGCGTATTTGCAGTGTAAAAATAGACATAAAAAATCGACTGACTCATTGATACCTCACTATTATTCTATTAAATACGTGTACAAATTTACAAATAATGAAAAAATATACCGTAAGACAACATACCTCACAATGATAACGATACAAATGAACAACCGGAAACAACAATGGATAGCAAAATAACACTAAGAAACAAGCACCCACCAGTACACTAAACAAATGACAAACGAATTGAAACGATTAACAAAGTGACGTTCTGTAAAGTAATGTTATTATTCTCCTCGAAAAACCAAGAAGGAATTTGGCAAGACATTGTAACCTATCCCTGAGAATGATATCTGCCATTAACATCGGAAGTGCTTACACTTGTTCCAATTACCTATTTATGACATACTTAAGCCTATTTCATGATTGCCGTTTAAAGAACGGTTTGATATCAAAAGACGCATTTTAGGAAATATTCTAAACAAAGCAACCTAGCCTACATGTTTTATTACTTTTAATATCTCGATTTGTATTATGAAGATCCCATGATAACACATCACAAATGAATATAGTTAAAAGCGAAGGTTGAATTAGTAATTTTCACATAAAGGGTGCTTGAGGCCCTTTCAAATTGAGGAAAATTGTAATATCCTACGAGATAGCTTTCACTATAAAAATTGTGGCACAGTTGATTAATATTTCGAACAGTACCCATGATCATAGGGAACACTGTGCAAGTTATATTATGACAATATGTTATTGTCTCAAAAACTGTTATCAGTGCATCAGAATAGTAAACACACAAGGTAAACTGACAAAATAAACATTTCAGTCAGTGCCTTTTATTTCTATGTCAGGCACAAGAGGAACTGATAGGATCCCAAAAACCTATCAGTTAATCAGTTGTTCAATGTAAAGAACCGGAAAGAAATGTAAAATCTTGCCAAATTTGTAAAAATCACACTGGACATATTTTGAATTCCTTGTGTTAGTGTTATATCTAGGACAGTTGGGCCATTAAATAAGAATAACAATCTTTTGTAATTAGTTTGTTAAATTTGATGTAGGCGCAAATGCACAATTAGTCCTTGATTTTTTCTTTTTAAACAATGAAAGGAATTCGAATCTATGTATGTTGTTTTTGTACATCGTCGTCTTGACATATTTCATATATATATATATATATATATATATATATATATATATATATATATATATATATATATATATATATATATATATATATATATATATATATTTTTTTGAAAGTACTCTCATGCTCGGAAGTGGTCTCTAAAGTTTATAATAAAATCATTGATACCTGAGATTCAGCAGAACACTGTTCAAGTTACACAACAGATTATTAGCAACTAGGAGCCAATTAGTAACCTAAGGACATAAAAAAAAACCTTAGGACATGAGCAGTTTGCAAACTATTACCATGAAATCAATTAATAAACCTGAATCCTAAAAACCCTGCAAATTTATATGATAAATGGGTCTTCTCCAGAGCCCAATGAGTACCTTGAACTTGAAGAGCGCTATGCCAGTTATGAGAATGTAAAAATCCGCGGTGAACAGTGCTAGATTGAGAGCGGTGGCCGACGTGACGCGAATGACAGCGGGTGCCACCACGTAGAAGAGGAACTGGGCCGCGCTGAACCCTCCTACGAGTGCCAGCACGGGCCACGTGTCCCACCGCACGGAGCCGACGTCGTTCCTCTCCAATATCGCTCTGTCGGAAGGGGAAACATAGGACGTGGAGAAGGCGCAAGGGTAAAAGGGGGCAGCCGGAAAAACAAAAGGGGAAGGACCGAAGGATGTTGAGGAACACAAACGAGAGAGAGAGAGAGAATGTGCAAGGTGGAAAAGGCGGGGAGGGGGGGGGGAGGAAGAAGCAGTGCCATGGAAAGTAAAAATGAAAAATAGATCAAGAGGAAATGAAGTAGGTAAGAAAATGAAACGGGAAAAAATGAGAGAAGGTCGGTAGCAACGAGGAAGAAGGGCCAAACGGGAGAGGCGAGAAGATATGAAAAGAGGGGGAGTGCAAACATAAAATTGCCACGAGAAGGAATGAAACAAGGACCGTAAAAAGGAAATAAAAGAAGACGTGAAGAAAGGGGAAACGGGGACCGTCACGAAAAAGTGAATAGCGGGACACCAAGAAAAACGATACGAAGAAAAGAAATAAGCACAGCAAAGAGATGGAATATAAATGGGCAGAAATTTAACAAGAACGAGAAAAAAACATATATATTTGGTATTTGACCGTGAAATCGTCCATGAAGTGGAGTAATTGGTCGGAAAAAAAAACAAATGAAAGGGAAATTATAGAGAATGGAAACATCATGGAATTCAGAGCGTGAATGAAATAAAAAAAGGAAAATTCAGGCATTTAAGCGAAAAGGTTGTGAGGAAGATTCGTAAAAGTTTGGCAGAGCAAAGCAAAAGGATGAGCAAGAGGCGTTACCAATAACGGAAAGGAATAAGGGATAAGGAAAGATAGGGGGAGAGGAACGGACACCACAGGGAAATGTCTAAGCATTAGCAAATTAAATACTTCTACATAAAAGCTTAAGACCCTTAAAATATCCGTAGATCTTCAGGAGAGGTCAAGTTACAGCTGATAAAAAACTGTGCTTCTAACATAAGTCAAATGTACTGGAAAGTATAAAAGAATTCTAGGCATATGTATGTTTCTGGATTTACTGTTATTTTAATAATAAGCCTTAATAACTCTGCTTTGTTTATAATGGAAATCATTACAAAGCACA